>NC_134329.1:4407389-4774348 GCF_964195595.1 Calonectris borealis
AGCCCGAGTCGCTCCCGGGCCGCCACCCCCGCCCACCCCGAGTCGTTCCCCGGGCCCTCCCGCCCCTGCCGGTGTCTGTCTTTGACCACGTGAAGGCAGCCCCCGCGGGGGCCCTCAAAAATTGCCGATGGCGACCGTGTTCCGACTCGTCACGGCGCGGTATTGGGAAAGGTTTTCAACCAGCAACGATCGCGCCTCGGGTTCCCCTCACGGGCTGCGATACTGCCACTGCGCAAAGCTGCCGCCCCACCGGCCCCCCGCCGCCGTGCTCAGAGCGCGCCGGCGCGCCACCGCGCGCCCACAGCCCGCGCTGCCGCTAGCGGCGGGGGGGGGGGTCGCCGAGGGGCAAGCGGCGCGGCGCGGCGGCGGCGCACGCGGGGGCCGCCGGGAGGCCGGTATGGTAATGGCCGCCGCGCCGGGGGCCCGAGCCGGGGGGGTGGGCCAAAATCGCCCATCTCCGTGCCGGGCGGGGCGGCCCCCCAGGGTGAAACGGGGTTTGCCGGGCCCGGGCTGCCCTCGCCACCCCGGTGGCACCGAAGCGAAGTCACCACCCAGCCATGTGAAAACGCGTCTAAACCCTTCAAACGTGCACTGACAGCCTACGGGTCACGCAGACTCACGAAACAGCCAAAAAGGGGGTCGTGCCCCGCACCTCCGCAGGGTCGGCGCCGCGCAAGCCGATGACCGCAAAATTGCACACTGCTATGTACAGGCTCGGGGTCTTCCGGACTTTGAAATAACTGTAAAAGGCAAGAAAAACGGATTAAAAATTCCTGAACTAATTAGCAATAGCTATTTGGAGAATGCATTTGAAAAGCAGTCCAAATGATTAGAAAGCGCCCGTTGTGCATAAGAGAGGTGAGCATCTACTACCGGGCTGCTACCCTACAGCAGCCTGGACCTCCTCCTATTTATTTGTTCTTCAAAAACATAAGACTCCTTTGAAAAAACCAAACCCCTTATTGCCAGGCAATGCGTAGAGTTTATCCCGTGACTGCCGTGGCAGCCCCTGCGCCAAGCAGAGGCACAATCGGTTCCTGCACGGAGTGCACGGTGGGCAGGTCAGCACAGCCCTGGGGTTGAAAACCAGCTGCGGGGGTCAGCTCTGCAAAGTGCCGCGGGCCACATCTGCACAAGCACTCAGAGGGTCACCGCGAGTAGCCGCCCCTGCCCGCTCCACGCTTAGAAAGGAGGATCTGCTGGATCAACTGGAAAACACTGGAAGAAATCCCTGCCGCTAACGAGGCGCTGCGGGGTGGGACTAATCGGCACGGTTCTGCCAAGGATGGCTGCTGATGCACCAGCTCACACCCGCTGTGAGATGGGCCCTCAGCCCCAGCACTCCCCGCTTCCCCCTGCCAGCTGTCAGGTTCCCTTGGGTGCGCTCACCACACCAGCAGAAACCCACCTCCAGCAAAACAGGCACGGCAAACGACAGACTGGGCCCAGGAAGGAGCTGGTGAGCTGCACGACCTGTACAAGCCCTTCAGTGGCAACGAATTTGACACCAAAGTGGCCTAGGTGTCTGACTGTGCCCTGGGAGAGGTCCAGCCGGATCAAAGAAACAACCGCCCTCTCGTTTTCCATCCATGCCTCTGCTGAAAGCTGTGCAGAGATCCTTGTCCCATGCTGACCTCTTGGGTTTTACCTGGCCACGCTAACTGCAGCGGGACGGACCACATTTTCATTATTCGCCCATCCTTGCTGCCACAGGCCCTTTCCACATCTTTCTCCCAAACCTTTTTCCTGTCATCCCGGATGTGCTTAACTATGAACATCAGACTGCCAGACAGGCCCACCTCTCCTGGGGCCAAATGTAGGTACCGGAGGAAGAGTGCCAGAACAGGGCGAATGCATCAGCCCAGCGTACTGTCACAGCCCCCAACAACGGCCTGGGGGGTTCCTGAGCTAGAAGCGGTGTCTTGAACAGCCCTCAGCGGATTTTTCTTCCATTATTTGTTTAGTCACATTTTAAGCCTAAAACCTGTTAGTATCAGTGAAAAGAAAGTGCATGCTTTTATAAGGACAAGCATCTACAATGCATTTAATCAACGCTATTCCTTGCGTTGGTATCAAATCAAATCTGATTTTATTCTCGTATGTTTCCTGGAGGGCCGCTAGGAAGCTCTTAGCGCTGTCGGTTTGACTTCGTCGGGTTTCAGGACGGCGGGTTTTTCCTCCTCTGCAGCACGGAACGGCCGCCCGCGCTCGGGGCGCGGTTTCCTTGCGCACTACGTTTCCCAGGAAGCCCCTCTCCCGGCAGCCAGCCCCGGCCTTCCGCCGCCGGGCCGCAGCCGCACGGAAGGTGAGTTCAGGCGTTTTTCACCCTATCGCTCCTGTCTCATTACATGCCTTCGGTTCGGCTGTACCCCGCTCCCCACGTCATTGTTACAGCAAAAGAGGCTCGGATGACGCGAGTGTCCCTCTGAATTCCTGGCCTGTAACCATCTGTAGGAACCTGTTTATCTTCTACCTTAAACCTGCCTGATCTCCTTCTGTGGAGCATCTTGCATGCGTGTTAAAAACAAACTCTAGCCTCGGATCTTGATAGGTACGTTTAAAGAGTATAGTATTATATTATATATATACATTGTGTATAGCAGTTGTTATTTTTTAATCTGAGCACTTTCATTTTAAAAGCAGTTTTGCATTTCCCAGGAAATGTTCTGTCCTTTTTAAGTTTCTCTCCTACACTGTCCTACTTCTTCCCAGCAGCTCTCAAATGTATCTGTTATTTTTAATGCTGGGCCTACCCATTGCCTTCTCTCTCGTGGGCCAACCCATATTATATCTCTATTTCATTCCCTCTCAAAACGTTTCCTTCTCGGAGATCTTTTGATGATAAGGGACAGGAATAGAGAATTTGCATCAGTTAAAGCAATTTAAATACCGTCAAACTGGCTTAACAGCCTTTGGGGAGCATCATGATAGAAGTTATTCTCAAAGCAGATTACAGTTTATTGGGAGACTTTGTCCCTTCTAATTAATTCATTCGGAAAATTAAGCCTCTTCAGAGGGAATGCCCAACACAGCTCCTGCTAAACAACAAAACAAGGCAAAAATCATTGCAAACAGAATCCACTGCTTAGATTTAAAAAGCAATTCAGACTATGGAGGAAGTCCAGTCTTCCCTGTAATTCAACTGATGATGACGCAAAGCCTTGAGATCTGGAGGTTAACCGAGACAAATCTACTCTTTGCAACTAGCATCAATTTAGTAACACGATACTTACAGTTGAACACTCAAACTTTAAATGTATTTAAATATTGCTCCATTTACTGTAAGAACTGGTACTAGAGGGGGACCGGGGACTTGAGGCAAAGCAATTTGGACACAGCAGGAGTCTAAGAACCATCCAGGCACTGAAGCACAGGTCATCAAAAGTTCTTAGGTGCCAGCCTTTTAGACAAGCTAGCTCACCGCTTGAATACCCCGACTTTCTCAGAGCTGCCACAGATCTCACAGGCACTGCAAGTTTCCTGTAGGCAGCATTTATGAAACCGCCCACGTGCTTTAACCATTTGACAGCAAACAAGCTGCACAGAGCCCTCCCTCAAACCACTGCCTGTAACACCTGAAAGGGATCTGCTCCTTTGTGGTGTTACAGGGATCTGCTCTGCAGAGGACTCCCAGTGAGACCTAGTCCCTTAGGTGTCCTCCCAGAAATTCCTGGTGGTGAGGGCAAAGTGGGCATGAGTCTGCATCCAGGTGTCCCACATTACCAAGCAAGCTTTAAGCACCAGACTATCTGGGGCCTGTTGCAATCACTCCTTAGAAATCATCCCCTTTTATCAGTAATTAAAGTCCTTCCTCCATCTTCCAGATCTCATACAAGGCCCTTTGCTAAGGGAGATAGTGGGAGGGAGAAATACCAGACAACCAATTCTTGGTACTGTTGCTTTCAAAACTTTTTGTACTTTGTATGCAAAACCATAGAGAGGCCAGAAAAAATAGTTTTAAAATAGTGAAATGGAGAAAGGAGAAGTACAGACTGCTAGAAAGACCAAACAAAATCAAAGTCCAAACCTATCCACTCCTGTCACAACAGTCCTGCACACAATTCCAGGCTACTTGTCAGCAAAGCTATCCTGCCTGTCCCCAACAGGGCATGCCGTTCCTCCCTTAAAGCAGGATATCCCTCCCATTCCTACCTGCCAGGCAGTTGTTTCTGCCCCCCACACATTTGGGTGATCCCTTCTCTCTCAGCAAAGCCCCCTGTTCCTGCTGGAGAAGCAAAGCGGTACCCCTCCACGGACTCTGGGGAGGTGGCACCCACAAAGGAGGAGGTGCCAGAGGCATTCAGGCAGTGTACTGATCATCTTCAGTCCCATTTCAAGGCCTGCTCTGCACCAGGCCTTTATAAAAAACCAGGATAACCAGTCAAGGCCTTTGTCCTGAAAGAGCAACATTTCAAGGTTGTTCTTCTCTCCCTTCCCACAACACGTGCAAAGGATGGGGTAAATAGAAAGGACTGATTTGGAGCAGGCAGAATGTTAAAGAAAACAGAGCGAGGGTCTCTTCTGGGGAGGAACCAGACACACCAGCTGTACAGTGTCTCGGGGTGGGGTGCTTGGCCATTTCTTCTCTGCCCTGTTGCACATACCTGGGAAAAACTCTGCATGCTCAGAGTCTTTCTGGGCTCTTTGGAAGTCCTCCTAGGCAGCCATCCTTCACACAGAATAGGAGAGCAGGAATCCTGCGAGTCAGGTTGTGCTAACTTTGTCCTTGTACCTTGAGCAGTCCTCAGTGTTGCCCTCTGTGAAAGGGACATACAAACGCTGTCCTCGGACAGTGGGCTTTAGTTAACATTTCCAAAATAATTTGTGTTTCTTTACTAAAAAAAAAAAAGAGCAAAGAATACTTATCAGCATAATTTTCCAGAGAATCCCAAGAAAACGGAATTAAGGACATGCTCTTTGCTTTCTTTTACCTGCCATGTGTTCTGTTCTTGGCTTTTAGCTGAACATGTTCTCTGCCAGGAAGTTGTCAGGAGTTTGCAGAGCCACCAGATCCCATCATTTCAGATCCCATTCTGTATCCAGGAACTCTCCAAACTTGGCTTTCGTGCCAGCCTGTCTTCCCCCAGGTCCCGTGGAAGTAGAGGAG
Organism: Calonectris borealis; assembly: GCF_964195595.1. Lineage (NCBI taxonomy): Eukaryota > Metazoa > Chordata > Aves > Procellariiformes > Procellariidae > Calonectris > Calonectris borealis. The sequence continues at coordinate 4,412,497 of NC_134329.1, forward strand.
CTGCAGCACTTTGTTTCCAACTCCAAGAGGCTGTTTGTAATGACTGGAGCTGGAATCTCGACTGAATCGGGGATCCCAGATTACCGCTCTGAAGGTGTTGGGCTTTACGCCAGGACAGGCAGACGGCCCATCCAGCACGCTGAGTTCGTTCATAGTGCCAGTGCCCGGCAGCGGTACTGGGCAAGGAACTTTGTGGGCTGGCCCCAGTTCTCCTCCCACCAGCCAAACACAGCACACCTGGTACTAAGAGACTGGGAGAAGCTGGGGAAGCTGCACTGGCTGGTGACCCAGAACGTGGATGCCCTTCACACCAAAGCCGGGAGCCAGCGCATGACAGAACTGCACGGCTGCACGCACAGGTACTCTCTCTTGGCAGAGGGAGGATGGCTAATCCTCTGGTCTCTCGTTCAGGGCGACTGACAAGCAGGTGCCGTGTTAGCTGCTGAGAAAGGAGGCAAAATGTCGATGCTATGTTCCTGGAGATGACATGCTCAAAGGTGGTGTTGGGCTGGGGTGGAGAAAAAGATCACAAAACAGTGCTGTTCACAGCACAGTATTTAAGAAACATGAACACCACTCCATTTTTTTGGAGCGTTATTTGGATCATTTCCCTTGGAGCCTGCATCAGTCAGAATGCCCCCTTTCCTTGCTACAGCGAATGTCCTCTTAGTGAAGAGGACAAGGGGATCCTGACGATGCAAGGATTATCCAGGGCTAAGCAGAGTGGATAGTGCCAGAAACGCACAGGGTGAGTGGACTGCAGAGGGACCACCACAGTCTGGCTGCGATCACCCAAAGTTCGCAGAGGAAAAAGCACAGCCTGAACTGGGAGAGGGGATGCACGGTAGGGTTCAAAGTGCTTCCTCTAGAGCATTCCTACAAAGCAACAATCGGAGGTAGACAGCTCCTTGACCTGTACTATTGGGTAAATAAATGTGGATAATGACAACAGACCTTCCAGGCCTTCTAAGGAGCAAGTTACAGACTCCAGATCTTCAGCTGAACATGAAACTCTCCATGAAGACTTTGCTCTGAATTTCAGGGTTTTCTGCCTGGCCTGTGGAGACCAAATCTTGCGCTCTGAACTTCAGGAGCACTTTGAAGCTCTGAATCCTACCTGGAAAGCTGAAGCGTTCGGTGTGGCTCCGGATGGGGATGTTTTCCTGACGGATGAACAGGTGCGTAATTTCCAAGTCCCAGACTGCCGTAAATGTGGTGGAATCCTGAAGCCCGACGTGACGTTCTTTGGAGACACGGTGAGCCAGGAAAAAGTGAATTTTGTGCACCAACGCCTGGCGGAATCAGATTCCATGCTGGTGGCAGGATCCTCTATGCAGGTAAGTAGGTCTTCCTCCCACACTGCATTCCTATTTCTGTGCTACTCTGCCTGCAACAATCCTTGGTCCCACAGTTTAGGTCTACTAATTGCTTGTGGATCAAAACAGCCTCTCCAGAGCTTCTTTGTATTTTATTTTTACTGTGGTTGGAATCTGGCTTCACAGTTGGCCTGTTTGGGCTTCTCTACTTCATGCTGGGCCAGTCTACTTCATGCTGCTATAAATAACTCCATCCACACATTCAGACCTTTCTCTGCTGCCTCCTCCATCATTGTAGGTTCGCAGTTGCCCATAAAGCCAAGACACCTGATACAATTCAGTCCTGCAGAGATCACCACCCCACATTTTTTTGCTTGAATTTTTTGGCCTTTGGCAGCTTTCTAGGCCTCATGGCACACTGCGTGAAACACCAGTTTAGGACCTCTAATTCCTAATTAAATTCTGCAGAAGAGAACAGAAATATCTCTGGTTGCTGCTTAGGATAGTCCTTTGTGTCACAATGCGTTTTCTCCATTAGCCTCTTATCTATAAGGTAAAGTAGTTTAGAAACCCCTGTCGTTTAACCCGTGGAAGCTTTTGGAATAGAGTTTGTATAAGAGAATTTTTTCCAGGAACAAGTTCTATTACATTAAAAAAAAAACCAACACCTCCCAGAACAAGATAAAACTAAGGCTGCCTGATTGTGATTCTCTTGGCTTCAGGATACTGGAGACAAATTCCTTGAGCTTGCACTTCTTAAGCTTATAATCCTTTGTACAGGAATGATTGAAATGCCTTAGGTTCATTCTTGTACTACCTAAGTTGGGTCACGTGAGAACCATCAAAGTAGAAGCATTTAAGTACCTATGATAACTAATAAAAACTGCTGCAGAGATTTGCTAAAAGACAAGGACATTTCCCTTCAATGTACTATAAAGTTTCAGTTTCTGTGAAACTGCAAATCCTTCACTGACAGAGGTTAAAAGCTGTTCTTTTCTGTGCACTCCCGAATGAAGAAATTTCCTATCTGAATTAAGTGTAGTTGACTAACACAGCATGTACATACAACCTCTTCTCCCACTGCCAACAGCAACTGTTTTACTTTCCTTACTCCTTTCTGTCGCTCTTCTTTTGCCTAAGCTGCCAGTAATTTTGTCTTCTGGTATTCCTGCAGGTATACTCTGGTTACAGGTTTGCTCTCGCCGCCCAGGAGAGGCGGCTGCCAATTGCGATTCTTAACATTGGGCCCACAAGGGTAGATCACTTTGCATCCTTAAAACTGAATTCCCGCTGTGGAGAGCTGCTGCCTTTGATTGTTGCACATGACCCAACAAGCTGAGCTTCAGTAGCTATTGGGTGTAAAAGTATTTCTACAAGGTGAGTACCTTCCCTGGTCAGTCACCTTACAGGGTAAGAAGTTGGATTCCCATCAGATGCTAAGACTGAGATGTGCTGACCAAAAATACGTTCCTACAATGTGCACCAAAACGTGGCTGTAAATTTTCATCTGTAACTGGTATACTCTGATGGGCCATGATACGGTTTCCCATGATCATAAACAAAAAGCATACTAAGTGCTAACACTCCCAGAAAATTGGGCAAGAGTGGCCAGAAGACTCAGCAGTGTTGAGTTCCAATCCATTTGTCACAATCGGAAAGCTACAGGGGATTCATCTGCAGATTCAGAGAAACTAATCAGCACTGTTGCCTTTGCAACTGACAATTCAAAGTCCTGTGCCTGGTTGAATTGATCCAGCTAATCCTAATCAACACACTGCTCTTTAAAGTCATCGATTCCATCTATGAAGCAGCTTTTTCCCTCCACTCCTGCAGGACTCATCATCTCAAAAGGTGAAAACCTCAATCTAAGAGGCAGCTGTGAGATCCAATGCATGGCCCCTGATGACACCAGGAGAGGGCAGCAAACCTCGTCATGACATGACAAACATGTCAACCTGACCAGTTTTCTCCATTGAAACCATCTCCACTTACCAGGAAACAGGAGCATGATGAAAAAAGTACTTTTCTGCCTTACCTTGCCATTGTAAACCGTGCCTTTCCTTTTCATTCACTGTGACAGAATAATCAGACTACCATATCTGAGAACAAAATACCTTTCTTATAGTTGTCCCCAGAGAAGAATGAGAGAGAGGGATTTTGACCGAGTAACTTGAGGCTATAGCACAGGAGGGCAATGTGGAAAACCACGGTATCTGCTGGAGGATCCAATACCACCAGCCGTCAGCTGTGGAGTGTGCAAAGAAGAAAAGGAGGCAAGAGGAACTGCAGTTGTCATTAAAAAAAAAAAAGGTTCAAAAAAGAAGCTGAAGAAGAATACTGCTTTTGTAAGAGGCTATTTGAAAGCACAGATTGACGTCTTCTAGCAAGGACGGGAAGTCAGCATTTCTCTCAACTGTCAGTTGACAAGCTAAACTGCTTACAATCTGAACCCTTTAAAAATTATATATTGTTGAGATGCCAGAGGAGTTACTTTAAGCTAATCTTACCAGCACTGCTTTCAGCGTGGCTGCTACATTTTCCAGAATGCATTTTTTGAAGATGTTACTTAATTAATGAATAGCGAAGTAGTGAATTAAAATTGTTTCCAAGACTGATACTATTTACTTTGTAATTTTCTCTCCCTCCTATGATTTATTTAAGCACAGTCTCAATAGCCAGTTGAGATTCATTTTTTCCATTGCAAAAATGCAGGATGTAATTACTAACAGCTGATGAATTAAGAGAGAAATACAATTAAATCTGTACAATAAGTCTCCCTCAGGAGGTAATCTTAAGCTATTAATAGATGTAATTTTCCACACTGCTAACAGGAGATCCAGCACTACTGGGTAACCATTTTTTGTTGATCCTTAGGGTGGTAACATAAGACATATTAAACCATTTATGGAGTAGAAGACAGAATCTTGCCCAGAGTAGAACGCTAAATTTTTGACCCGACCTTCTGCATGAATCTACCGCTCCCCTTCTGGCTATGAGGGAGATTAATTGTTGGGGTCTTCCAAATGCCCCAGTCCTACTCTCCACATAACATCTCCTGTATTAATATTTTGACCAGAACTGTAACAAGCAGTTGGAAGCAACGATGCCAGAGTCATCTGCTAAAAGGTCAAGTAGCAAAGCAAGGACAACCGACCACGTGATGAAAGTTCTTTTTTGCTTTGTTGTTGATTCAAATCCATGCTAGGCAGGAGCAAGTAAAGCACAGAATCTAAGGGATACTTAGGCACCCAATTTCTGCAGAAGGTAGAGGGAATTAAGATACTTAACGTGTTTCAAGATTTGGCTATTATGAGGGGGAGGAGAGACGGCTCTCAGAGGAGAGATGGCTTCACTTAGAAGCCAAGCGAGATAAGTTCAGGACCCATACCTGCATTTTGCTCTCATTTCATGGAGATCCCACTTTCCAGCGAGTCAGGTATCTGCTGTTTGGTAGTGAAGAAAGCTCACAAATGTCACTCCATCTTTAGCACAGTACAGCTGTCCTGCTAACCAAAGCTTTTGCAGAAATCATTGCTAACACATAGCAGAGTCTCCACACACAGCCAAGGAGCTTGCACAGAGCGTTTATTTGCATAGGTTTTTCCATGTAAGAAGAGACATTTATGCCTCCTTAGGAGCCTAACTAAGGCTGCATGTCTCATTATCTCTGTCATCTTCTGCACCACCTTGAAACTTGCATGACATAGGTGTGTTAAAAACAGAGGCTGCAGGTTTAGTGCCAGTAGAGCCAGCATTTTGAGAAGGTGTAGGAGCATTGCCAAAAAGTCTAAAACAAGAAAACATTTCCAGTGAGGACTTGGCATTAGCAATGTGACAGGTAACTAAACCTCCCACATCTATCCCTGCCTCTTCTCCAGTTCAGCAGCTGAGCCTGTGGGAGAGGAGTCAGAGTGTCTCTTCAGCACCACTGATAAATGAGTCATGTTAGCCTGACCCTTCACTGATTACACTACATACTTTTAAGTCACTAGGACAATGTAAATGAACATTTACAGTATATATTCTGTGCATGGTTTATTACTATATGTTAATGAGCATATATACAACAAGTATACGAGGCTGAGACGAAGGAGTTCCTTTTTTTTTATGCTAAGCTGATCCAGCACTACTAAAATTGACTTCTCGTAGAGCAGGATCAGAGCACTTCACCTCTTAACATGTTCCCCAAGACACTATTGAGCAGTAAGTTCGCTCAACTGAGAAATACCAGAGAAAGCCTAAAGTTCCTACACCAAAAGCCAGATCTGCACCACTCCAATGCTGATTGACACCTTCCCCTGTCACTCCCTGGGGACTACTTGTGTGGGAAGATGCAGTGCAGAGAGATAACAGCTATCAGAAGATAACTATGTCATTGCAGGTAACTAGCAAAGACCTATCCCGAGAAGTTCGTGTTTCTCAGCTTACTGATGTAGTTACCAGCCTGGTGGGAGTTACAGAAACCTCCAGGGTTGAATGCTATAGGATGCGAATTAGCCGTGCTGTGGGAAAACAACAAACTCAGTAAAAGAACCGACCTAGTGTTCAGCTTTCTTCTCTCAGCCTATGCAGAATTTGCAAGGGAGGAGGGTTTTAAAAGGGGGAGAAATATTGTTCCTAAAAGACTAAACAAAAGGGCAGTAATCTTTGTGTTACTGGCTGAAACTAACAGAAAAAGTGTGTTACAGAGCCTGAGCAGTGTTCTCTTCCCCATAACCAGGAAGGAAACGCAGTTCCTTTCCATCTACCTTGTCTGCTTTAAGCCAGCCTTATCCTCCACATGATTCAATCCTCTCCTACCTTTTCTGGCTCACTGTTGTTAGACCAGTCCACCAGTATTTTAGATCAGGGCTTGAAGTCGTAGCTGTGTCCATCTATGGGTGGCAAAAGTACACATCAGACAACAGAACAAGGACTTTTTTTTACCATGAAATTAACTGAATCAACAGCTTATGCTCTTCCCTTTTTTTAACAGCTGTTAAAAAAGCTACTAGGCCAAGCTCCTGAGGTTTGGATAGAGGAGCTGAGAGTGCCTTATAATGACTTTTTCTGCCACTCCTCTGGAAGTGGAGTTGGAGTTACCCAAAGCAAATAAAAGGTACTTTCTATTTGGCAAATCTTGTCTTTGTTTCTGGGCAAATTCTCAGAGCAAACTTTGTAATCGAGTCCTGCAGCCTGGGAAAGGTATTTCTCATACTGTGCTCCAGTGAGGGCAGCACAGACTGCAGATGGCCCAGAGGACTTGTGCCTGGTGGGTATGGTGTAAGTGCAGCCTCCCACATCTTACAGTCAGATTGCTCTTACTGACAAACCTGCTTATTCGCAACTTCTGGAAAAGGACCGAAGACCCTGGGCATGGTGAACTTGGGAGGTTCAGGAATCTTGGAGTGACGGTGACTAGATCTACCTTCTAGAGTGTGCTCCTTCCCCCGTGACTGCCTTGGATGTCGCCCTTTCCCAGTCTTTGCAGCTGTGAGGAAGAAAAAAAAAAAAAGTATTTCAAACCAAGTTCAAACCAGTAAGTGCCAACTTACTGGTTTCCTCAGTCTATTCATTCAAAACTCGGAGCTCGGGCAGGACAGATGGAGCCTTCCTCTCGCGTAACCCATCCTAGGGCAGCCCCAGGTAAACAGCAACTGAAAGCAACAGCCCTAGGAGGCTGTCTAGAGTCAATGGGAAAGGAATGAGGAGGGTCTCAGCCAAATGCCTGAAGTCAGAGTTTCTTATCACTACACCCAGCCATTCTCTATAGTGTCTCAGTGCAGGGTTTTTGAAATCTGAATTAACTTGGCCTTAGCAATTGTGGTTTTAAATTACAGAAAATAGTGGTGAGAGAGTAAATTTACGATAGAGGACTGCCTCTCCAGTCCTACTGGTCTGGCCATTTTCATCACTGATAGATACTGTGAAAATATCTTTCAGATGCCAGATTCCTCCTGGTTGATGCTTTCTTTCTGTAGGGACAGGAAATTCTGGTACATGGGCTGTTAAACAGCTTCGATTCGTTTGGTTGGAGCCCTAAAAAAGAGGCGGATGATGCATTTCAAATCCACAAAGGAGCCCATTAATCCTTTTCCTCCTATTGTATCAGTGAGGTCTTCTAACTGCAAGGGTCCCCAACAGGGGCTGCACAGCTGACTGCTCTATCACTTACGCACCCAAGTCCTGGCAGATGCAGGAAATCATGCAGGGGACACAGATGGACAACAAGAAATTCATTCCCACTCACCCTGATAGGACAATCAGGCAAGTAGGTGACAATTACTAAGGCTAAAAATAAGAGGCAGCGGGGAAGGAAAAAGCATTTTGTGTTAGAGGGCCTCATGATATAGAGCTGTGACTTTTACACACTACAGGCAAGCAGTTTTGAGTGAATGACCCAAGTGCTGCTTACCCTTGCCAAGACCCAGACAACATATGCAAGCTTCAGCATATGCAAATCAGAAATGGTGCCTTTTTACTAATAAAAGAGGATTTCTGGGACATTCTGCTATTCCTTTGTCAGAAAACTCTTGCAATAAAAGAAATGTATAGAAAGATTTAGACACATGCTGCACCCAGATTTCCAGCATGATCCCACATCTTCACATTGGCAAGGGCCACGGAGAAGAAAATCCAACTGGACTCTGTAATACTAAAGACAATATCTGCAACAACTCAATCTGTGCCCCAGAGTTCATAGTCTGACACAAATCTCTGCTGGTGGGAGGGCGGCAGTGCTTGGCTCCTCGCTCAAGCAGGTGGCATATGACAAAAATCAGATTATGACCCTCCCCTATTTAGCACTTGGCATGACAGAACTTAATTGGGTTTAACAATCGACTCCTGTGCCTGGGCACAGAACTGACCATGGCTGCAGCGAGGCTCCTCGTCTCTCTGTGCACCTACTACTACTACAAAAAAGAAGCTGTGCCTGCAGGTAAGGAAAGCTGGAGGATCCTCAGGAAATTAAGGCTATCACACAAGTGGGATTAAGGCTGCCTTCTCACTGAGATGAGTCCCTTTGTTGGTTGGGGAAAACAGCACTGGAGCCAAGACAAGAAGCAAATGCTTTTTGATGCGTTTTCACAGCTTAGCATGAAGGGGAATAATAACCTCCATTTATTGAGTTGCACACAGCCAAATGGGTTGAAGACAATTCCTAAAGCTCTGCCAGATTTATGGTGATTGGCCCTTTCAGTCAGAAGGAAATTTGGAGCTGTGAAGAGCTGATCAAAGAGGAAAGCTTGTTTTAAAGGGGGTGATGAAACATGGAGCTCATGGCTCATGAAAACCACGCAAAAAAATCCAGGAAATAAGTTTTATGCCCTGCAAAATGGAAGATAAATCAGATGTCTTGCAAAGCAAGTGAGTATGTTTCTGTTATAGAAACTTGCAGTTGCAGCAAGTGGTTTCTGCTCAGATGGTGATAAAAAAAGAGGGACATACAATACTGTGTCCAGCAGCAAAACAGTTGATCTAAACATCTTCTAAAAAAGACCACAGAATGCCAGCCACCTTTCTGGTGCTTTCCCTGAGTCCTTCTGCAATTCACACTGGCAGTTCCCATGGTGAGAAGCATCTGGGAGCGGCGAGCAAGGCCGAAGGGGCATTTCAGAAAGGTGTGGGCTGAACCCCTCCTCCCACCAGCACCCTCCAGTGACCAGAAACCAGTAACACTGAGTGGCCTTTCCCTCTCCAGCTTGTCCTATTACACGTAACCCTCTGCTGAAGCAGTCGACTAAACACGCTTAGGCTGTTACCAAACCCACAATACCACTACTTCTCAGTTACAAAAACAAGACAGTGCTTGCACGCAGCATTTAGCGGATGAATCATCTCAACCACTTTACAGGGAAGGAGGTATAGCTACCCATAACAGACAGAGAAGGCCTTGCCCTCCTTTTATGGCACATACAACTGGGATGCAGAAGAACTGGAGTCAGCAGTAGTTGCCCTACTAGTCGCTGCAGCAATGCTACTGCTTGGTGTACAGGGGAAGGGAGCAGAAGTCCCTCCTACCCACCTCCCCCTCGCAGATACAGTGTGGGGGAAGCGTGTGCTAGTGACAGGCTAAAAAGCACAGGGAACAAATAGCTATGAGTTCACCTCATCCTCACTGCCAAGAGCCAACAGCAGTTCAAGGAGGCAAGGATGCACGACAGAGCAATTAAATCAACTGAACATTTAGGTTTTTTCTAAACAGAAGTATGCAGTTCAGCTCAATGGGGCACAGACAGCTGAGCATCTAAACATTTGCTCAGGAAGCCCTCACATCTACGCAGTCAGGGTCAAGACCCATCCTTGTACACACCGTTGCAAGCCATCACCTCTGCTCCCTCACTTGTAACACTCTCCACCTATATTCAGTTCTTTTCACATAATCTTAAAAACACTTCTCCTGTCTATTACGCTAGGATAAATTGGATCCTCTCCTCTGCTGTACAAACAGCCACAGCAGAAACATCATATTTGTATACAGTGGTATTGAACCTGCTCTTTTCTCTCCAGGTGGCAAAACAGTGTCTGGCTCCGGGAGCAAGTTCTGCCAGGCATGTTTTAGTAGACATGAGCAGTATAACACAGTCCAGAAAGTCACTGAAAATGTCAGAGACAAGCTGGGTAAAGGTTTTGTTCCAGTCCTCAATAAACAGTCACTGGTCTCTCAAAATTACCAATAAAAAAAGTATTCTGAGCCTTGTTCAGATCTCCATACTGCCTCTGTCTTTCCAAGCACTACTCTCCACAACAAAATAGTGTAAGACAGGGTGACCTAAGAGTCGTATATGGGTCCCCATTCCTATGCCAACAGCAAGAATCTTAGCATCCCACCAGTGGGCCCAGCGACGGCAGAGTTTGTGGAGCACTCTCTTTAATAGCTAATTATTTCACTCGATACCAGCAGAGCAGAGTGGCTGGCTTTGCAGGATTGCTGCACATCACAGACGTCTCCGTGCCTAGCAGGGTTGGCTATTCCCAAACTACAGCTTGGTGGGGTACAGGAGATTTTTGGTGTTACGCACGCAGCGTAAGTAGCACAGTTCCTCACATCGGGGCACGCAGGTGCTGTCCAAGGAGCTGCAGGCCAAGGACGCACACCACAGGGGCTGAGCCAGCCGATGGAGTGGGGAGGGACCTTCAGCAGTCCGCAGCGAGGAGAAAGAAGCAGGGAAAAGCAGATCTGCAACAGCTGGCACATAAGCCACACGGGATCTGATTTATTGCTCCATAAGGGCCTTGCCCCCAGTGACACCAAACTGCAGGAACAGTGCTGAATAGGAATAATTGCCTAACTTCTGCACAGGCCTATAGATACCTACTATATGGCCTGGAAACCAAAAATCAGCCATTCAGCTTGGAGCCAGAGCAGCAAATATCAAACAGGGACCTCAGTCCCTCTCCTAACTTGTGGGAGTTTTCAACAGCAGTAAGTTCTCTTACTGAAAAGAAAGTCAAAGTAGTATTTTTGATTAATTGGGAAGGGTTTGCAATACCCTTCCCTGAATGTGGTGTTTTCTGTATCTTGTCTGCGGAATGCTCTGGCAGTAAAAGGTGCTTTCGAAATGCTGGATATTAATTACGCAGAAGTGTTCCCCCGTCTATTCTAACAGACATTTCTGCTCCAAAAGATGCATATTCTTTATGTCTCCTATTTTCTGAGGCATCCAGCCCCAGAGGCAACAGGATAGCCAACAGGCACACAGCAGATCCAAAGCAAAGAGGAAAACTTTGGTAGTGTTGCCCAGGGGACAGGGCACTAGGCTTGGAAGGATGAGACCAGGGTGAATTCTCAGTCCTTCGATGAATTCAGAAGTCACACTGTGACATTCAGAAAGCCACTTCGCCTCTCTGCATCTGTTTTCCATAACGTAATAGACATAATACTGTGGCCCTTTTTGTAAGGTATTCTGAGGTCTACTGAGAAAAACCATGAAAGAGATGGTAGATAAACAGTATCACTATTCTCCCCAAGATGTTTCCTGAACGATCAGGAACAAAACTGTTGTAGGAAGGTGAAAGGCAGAGTCAAGCCAACTGGGGTTTAAAACCACTGTTCCAGATACAGATGATATCTGCAATTCTGTGTGCAGCCCACTGTCCTCTCCCTTCCCGCCAAGGAAAGATACCCAATTACCACATTCTGCACTTTTTCCCTTCTGCATCACTAACTAGACAGTGGCAGAGAAGAAGAAAAGCAGAGCCTGCGAGGAAGAACAACAGTACAAGTGTCTAATACTGGTCTCCAGGCCCACATGGAAACTGAAACACAGTCATTACCACGAGCATAGTTGTTTGCTCTCTGCATGTCTCGTCTTAGCTGGAGTACTCTCTCTTTCATCTCTGCAGTGTCCATATAGTTAGAGTAATTCAGCTCGCCCTGCACAGCCTGAAAAATCTTGGCCTAGAAAACAAAAATAGAGGAAAGGAAGGTAAGGCACTGAGATTTCACTTCTGCAACATAAGCCCACAGAGCCACCACCGCTCCAGCATCTCACAGGCCAGCTGCAGTGGCTGCGGTGTTGTGTAGGGCTTCAGAGCTCCCATGCTTGCTGAGCACAGGGATACCTTGTACTTCAGCTACTCTGTTTCTGGTCTTGGAACAGAAATACAGACCGGCGTGGCAGATCTTCACACACTCTTTGTACTCCCCGTAAGGTGGCAGTAAGTCAGCCCAAGCGATACTGGCCTGCTCTTAGACTCTGCTTTCCACAACGTTCCTCAAAGCCCTAAAAAGCACCTCTGCAACAGCACAACCCCTTCAACCCCCCTGCCTCTGCCATTGCCTAGGGCCTGCCACTTCACATTATGTGGGAAGATTCCCTAGATATTGGGCTCACTCGGGGGGGCTGTTTAAATCTAGTTAGGTCTTTCGCACCACCAAAGCGGCACGTAAATGAGAAGCATGATCAAGGGACCAAACATAAGTGCAGGCTTATAAAAATCTGTATGGAGTAAGTCAGATATAGAGTTTATCATCTAGGGAATGCAATCATGCCCCAAATGCTGGATGCCAGGAGTAGGTATGCTACTCACCTCAAATCTGGAGAGTTCCTACTACAGGGAGAATTTATACCAACAATTTCTGAAATGCTTCCAACTGCACCCCAGCTGTCTTCCCCGCTTGTGATGATTTTGCTCAAAAGTACAGTGTTTCTTCTAGACAGTGACGGTATTTTACTTTTTTATCTAGAATGGGATTTCAGTAACATTTACATTTACTTAGGACCTTTACTGCTCTACAAATAATAATTTCAGAATCTAAGCTGGTGTGTGAGGACAGGAAACCTCATCTTGCACTTCCAGCCCTAGGAACGTTTCATCTTAGCTGTATAATGGAGTGCATCCAGGATTCTCAGCATTTCTGTGTAGGACCCCAAGAGCTCAATGTTTCCAGAAAATCCATGCACACAAACACCCGAGGAAAAACAAGCAACAAATATTGGTACAAAACTAGGACTCAGACTGCCTTAAGATGGAGTATCTGGCTGAGACACACAGTTTTCTTTTGTTTTTGTTTTTTTTTTAAGAAAGAACAAAATGCAGTTCACCATCCTATCTCATTATTATCCTAATACCCTCAAAGATCCAGTGACCTTCACTAGGAGGGCATTGCAAGTACCTTCAGATAAGATATCAAGCCAGCTTCTTCTTTCTCCATCTGTTTCTGCTTTCTCAAAGCCCTCTCGCAGATCCATGGGTTCTGCTCCATGTTTGAGTACAGTTCATGCAGGCATTGTTGAGTGTAGGACAAAGACTGCTCCTCAAAGTCCTCTAAGGAAATCAGCTTGCAAAATGATATACTGAGGGGATACTCGCTGTCACACTCATCCAAGATCTCCATTCTGTACCTGACCAAAGATGACAGGGCAGGCTGTATGCTCTCCTCCGGCTGGTGGAGGCAAGAGAGCCATTTCCCAGCGATGCACCAGGGCCTTCCTCCTGCCCTGTCAGCAAACAGGGACGTGAGCAGGCCCTGCCACCGGAGCTCACCGACACCCTCCTGAGAGCCTCTGCCGGTAAAGCTGCACCAAGTCTGGTGGAGGCCTTGGCAGGCCCTTGTCAGGAGAGGAAAGCTGGGGCAGATGCTGTCCCCCAGAGGGGCTCCCTGCCCTCCCCTGACCTCCAGGGCAACGCTACCTCTTCCCCTACAGCTCCGGGCCAGGAACGGCGCTAGGCAGGAGGCGGCCTCCCCAGGGTAAGCATATATGAGCAGTGCACAGCCAGACAAATGGCTCCAGCCCCTCACTCAACCGTGCCCCCGATGCCCACCCACCAGAGGGGCAGCTGCCCTGTAGCCCACGCGTGGGCAGCCCGAGGAGCAGCGCCTCCCCGCCACGCTCACCGGGAGGGTGAGGGAGGGCAGCAGGGCCGGAGGAGCCGCCGTGAGGCGACCCAGGAGGGAGCGATCTGCCCGGCCGCGGGCACCTGAGGGGAGAGGCGGGACCGCGCCGGCGGGGCGGGGCGGGGCGGGGCGGGGCGGGGCTGCCCGCGGGGCGCACCTGCTCGCCGCCTCGCGCCCGCGCCGGCCGGGCGTCCCCTCCCGGCCCCCGCCGCGTCCAAGGCCCAATCAAACAACGCGGGGACGGGGGCGCTGCCCGCGCCACAATGGGCCGTTGGCAGGGGGGCGGGGCCTCCCCTCCCCGCCCGCGCGCCGGTCCCCTCAGCGCGGCGCGGGCGGGAGGCGCGAGGCGCGCGGCGTTCGTTGCGAGGACGAGAGGAAATGGCCTCAAGTTGCGCCAGGGGAGGTTTAGGCTGGACATGAGGAGAAATTTCTTTACTGAAAGAGTGGTCAGGCCTTGGAACAGGCTGCCCAGGGAAGTGGTGGAGTCACCATCCCTGGGGGTATTTAAAAGACGTGTAGATGAGGCGCTTAGGGACATGGTGTAGTGGGCATGGTATGTTGGGTTGACGGTTGCACTCGATGATCTTAGAGGTCTTTTCCAACCTTAACGATTCTGTGATTCTATGATTCTATGAGGCGTTTATTAGTGAGAGGTGGCCGCGGGCCCACGGCCGCCCTGAGGGCGGGGGGGCTAGTTGCAGTATTTCTCGGTGTCCAGCCGCCTGTGCTCGGGGTTGTAGGGCGCCTTGGCGAAGCAGAGGGCAGCGGCGCGGTCGCAGTTGCAGATGAACGTCTCGCACTTGTTGGTGTCTGGAGGAGAGAGCAGGAGCGGTCAGAGCCCTCACCGGGCGGGGCGGTGACTCGGGCAGGCGCTCCTGCTGCCAGGGCACAGCCCGTCCGCTGCTGCCATTGTTTTGAGGGGGTATGTGCTTCTCCCCGCTAGCCCTCTGGCCCCACAGCTGCGTGCTGCAGCCCAGCAATCTCCTTGCTCCCACCTTCCTTCCCGGCAGTTCCGTTTGCCGGCCCGTCTGCTGTTTGTCTCCATTCCAGAGCCCTGTAACAGCTCCACCGTCACATCAGAGATGTCTGGCAGAAGCTGTGTAACACTCCCCAGTTAGCACGCTGGTCTCTTAAATGCTGCCATTAAGGGGACTCCCAGAAGAGTACCACAGGGACGCGATCCCCTGAAGAGGGGACAGGCTTCCCTACGTACTGCGATACCATATATCTTCCATAAACTACAAATTGTGTGCTATATGGAGAATATTCACTCCGGTGCCCATGTGAGGTGCCCCGTTTCTAACAACCAGCCCCCTGGCAGGGACTTGCGCTGCGCCTTCCTGACGCAGAAGCGTCGAGTGTGACGCAGCCCGTTCCTTCGGAAGAGAGACGGGAGTAACGTTTGAAGCAGAGTGACTTGGAAGTGGACGTACTGTTACACGTAATCTGCCCACTGGAGCAGCTGAAGCTGTACGACTTTGTGTAGGGGTTGTCCACGAGGAATCTGCATGATTCTAGTTTCTTTGCCTGTGAGTAGCAGTCATCATGTACCTGACAGCACCTGGGAAACAGGGAGGAAAAGGTCAGAAAATACCAGAAATGCAAACTCAGTGACCTGCAAGGCATGTAAATACGCTAGTATTGCTTTGACAAGGCACTGAACAAAAGAAAAAAAGATACCCGGTGATAAGAGAGAAGGCGCAAAGGACCTCAAAGGGACACGGTTCTGCCAGCTAATGGTCCAAGAGGTGTCTGATGCACATGTACTTACTGGAGCATCTTCACAGAGTTGTCCATTGGGCCCAGGGAAAGCAAAAGACAGCATTTACCGAATGCTCCGCGTCAGCGCCGGGTAGCTGAAGAGCTAACAGCTGACACAATTCACTGCATCTTGGCTATCAGTCTTGTGTGATCTCTAAACTGCCCAAGGCACGTCTTTGCATTTTGCAGCTCAGGCCTGCACGTGTTGATGGTCGTGCAGTGGGCAGCATGCTCAGAGCTGCGTCCGGGCTGCTGGCACAGCACTGCTGCAAAAAAAGTGCTGGAACAAGTGCAGTTTAGCTGCCGCAGAGGAGAAAACAGAGTTGTTGGGATTATATTTTATCTTAGTAATAAGGCATCAAGGTGTGATACTACACAACCTTTTTTCCTTGAACCAGCCTTTGAGAGAAAGCTACATTCACAGCAGCCAGAGAGTTTTGCGGACATTTGTAGGCAGGGCCAGCCGAGATGCAGCTGGCATGCAGAACTGTGAAAGCACAGGCAAGGAAAGAGGTTTGTTAAAGCAGAGTCTTATAAACCTGTCAAGCTCATCCACTGGTGTCCCGCTGCCTCCGAAGCCGCAGTAGCAGCCGTAGTCAGCAAATTCCAGCACAGGACGGCTGTCCGGAATGGTGCATTTGATCATTTTGCGAAACTCCCACAGGGCCCGGGGTGAGACAGCGGCGCTGGCTGCGCCCACTGAGGAGAGACGCAAAGGTTAGAGTTAGGCATGGTGTTACCGGTGCTGGGGGGTGAGCGCACCTACGCACCAGACAGCAGGAAAAGCAGGGCCAGGGACTTCATTCTCTGAGGACTGGACAGAGACACCGGTGCTAAAGAAAACGCGGCTCTTTATACGACAAGCTCACCTTGAGATGGGTATGAGATAAACAAGCCAGTATTTATGTTACTAAATGCAGACTTCTTCCATCGGAGGCTGTGGGCAGCAGGCTGTGACGTGACCAGTTGAAGGCCAGTGGAGTTAAATCTCTGAAAGCCAGGAAGGCAAATATTTGCACTCTGGATTTTTGCTATTAAATTCTTTTAATGCTATTATTAGAAGCCAGCCTGAAAGATCTGGACATTTTTAAGGGCTCTCTATTAAAAAATATAGCAGTGTGGTAGTTAATGTTGGAAATCGCTGGCACGCTACTATCCATCCTACTAACACTGGCATCCTCTTTTTATGGCATCCCACTTACCATTAATCCTGTATCTCTCCATGGATTCTCCTGGCCTAATTCAGAGAATAAGGTACAGGTTGTCCCTCAACCCAAATGACAATTTGGCATGAGCTGAACTGAAAAAAATTCAAGCTGTTTTTTACTTTGAAACCGTAGAGGAGGAGGAGGTACTACTAGGCGAGAAACAGGAGCCAAGCAACCTGGAAAGCCTCTGTATTTGGCTTAAACAAGGAATAGTGTCTGTTTTTACACGACCTGAAGGGAGTTACACTGAAAATCATAGAATCATAGCATGGTTTGGATTGGAAGGGACCTTAAAGATCATCTAGTTCCAACCCCCCTGCCGTGGGCCTGGAAGTTTCAACAGCCACCGCAGACCCCAGAAGCTCAGAGACAGCAGTTTCTCTTTCTCCAGCACCAAAGCAGAACCCAGTTAGGCCCTTTGGTTCTCTGTGCCAAGACGTGAGGCGAGTTGGGAACTTTGACCTGAGATCAAAAAATGGGTAAGAAAAAGCTTCCTGGTGTCAGCCAGGGGTAAGTCCGAAATACTGCACTCGTATTCAGACCCCAGAGGCTCCAACACTGTCAGGGCTACAGGTCGGCGTTTTTACACGCTCAAGATACAGATCCTAGACTGCTGACTTGATAGTGAGAGTCTGCATTGACGTCTAAAGCAGCAAGCAAGCCTTCAGTTTTTAGGAGCAGGGGAAGAGGCAAAGCCCACCTTTCCGCAACGGCCTGATATACCAGAGAGCTTATTCAGGAAGCTCAGGGTTCAGCACCCTTCAGTAGGTTCAAATGCACGTTTCTATAAGGGACGACGAGGACATCTTCCCCCTCATAGTGGCTGAAACCATGCCGGGGTGCCATAGCATCCGCAGGATGTTGACGTATCCATAGGACATCTAGTTAAAGGTAGACATGCTGATGAACAACCAGAACCATTCCGACCTTTTGATCTCTCACAAGCTCTCCGATTCTCTGGGATTCCCCACTCACAGGCTGGCTAAAGCCAAACAGATGCTGAGTTACAGATTCAAGATTCTTGTGTCCTAACAGCGAGAACATTGAACACTAAAGGCTGATGTAAAGGACAGTCCATACCACAGTTAGTTCAGAAACAAGGATTTAATCTTTTGCCCATAGATCAATCCGCTGACTTCCCCTTCAATATCCATTTAAGTGCTCTCTTTCTCCTTTGCTACTGTGGCCACCTTTAGTCTTTTTTTTATTACTTCTCTGTTCTCTTACCTGTGAACCTTAAAACTCTGTGGTTCCTTTTTCCTCGGTTCTCAAGGTCTGATTTATTATTGATGTTGCCAAGAAAACTTCCAATAAACTGGCTTTTTTAAGTCGCAAATCAAAAATACTGTCATATCTTGGATTTCATACATTTTAATTCAACAAGAGGATTACAAGTGTGGGAAAGTGAGCATGTGAGCATGACAAGAGTGCCTCATGAGAAAAATGCCAGCAGGGTAAAGATTTTTCCACCAATGCTATTTTTGGTTTCCCCCAACCTGTGCTGCATACAAAGCCGCTGGTCCTCAGTGTGCTTGTGAGGACATCCCAACTTACAGCTGGTTCTTAAACTTACAGGCTTGAGCCTTAGATTATTTTTAAGAATTTTCTATAATGAAGAGCTGCTGCACAGGGCTCCCCACCCTACACTGTTACAATTTGCCTTTCTCTTGTAGTATTGACTGTTAAGGACTTTTCTTCCCTTCCAGTCTCTACATTTTACTTGCTTAGATCTAGCCTCCTTGGTCCACCACAGTCATTGAAGCCGGAGCATCTGAGCCAAACCTCTAAGCACCACACTACCTCCTCCTTTCTTGAACCTACAAATGTCTACGCAAAACCTCTGTAACGCAGAGAAAAGACACGATCTCTATTAAAATCAGATCTGCCTCGCATTATAAACTGGGCCACTGCCAAAGCCTGGGAGCAGAACAGGGTCGGAGCCTTGCCTGGGCCTTTTATCCTAATGGCAGGATGCGACTCCTGCCAGGTCCAAGTTCACCTGGAATCTCCTCCATTTGAAAACCTCCCACCCCCAAAAAATGACAGAGAAGGACAGTTTTCAAATAATTTATTAGGAATTTAAAACTGAAATCTGGAAAAAGGGTTACAGGTGTGGAGAGAACAAACATTGGAGTGTAATAACTTACTGGCTTAAAAACACAGCTTTATTTCTTTTAAAAAAAATGCCCACCCTGAAACCGGAGCCCCAGCCTCCAGGCAGTGGCAGCACTGGCCAGAGAGTGAATCGCAGCCCAGCAGCAGCACAGCTGGCCTTGGATGTCTGGAGGGGGCACGGAAGCAGTTCAGCGCATATACCAAGAGGGAGGAAAGCGCTGTCCGCAGACCCAAATTTGAAGTATATAGAATAAAAATAAACCCAATAAAATGCAGCTCTTCTTTAATTAGGAAATATTTAAAAAAACAGACATACAGACTCTTGTCTCAGTAACAAAAATTATTGCTTTGTGTTTTCAGTACTAATCTGTTAAGTACCCTCTTACCTAAACAGAACTCTCCAAACGCATCGCCCAGGTCAGGACAAGCTCCGGCAGACGGGGAGGGATGGAAGAGAAGAAGGGCCCTGTGGGCACTGTGGCCCTCCCAGTCCTTTTCTAAACGCCCCTCTCCCTTACAGGGGCTCAGTTTGGGGGAAGAGAGGGAATGATTTTTAAAACTTAAGATGAAGCTGTTATTTCCCTGGGAAAAGAGTTTGGCTGCATCTTAATAAAAGGCTTAATCACCCCCCTTACAAGGTCTTTGGTTCACTGGAATCCAGACCCAAACCTGCCCCGTGTACTCCTGCGGCAGGCTTCCCCTGGCAGCGTGCTCGTTAGCAGGGGCCTGGGCCACGCCAGGGGCAGGCCCCCAGGTTCTGGAGGAGGGAGCAGATCACCCCTGCACAGGACAACGGACAAATTCCCACAGTCTTCAGAACACAGAGTAAAGCAAACGGGAAGCTGCAACTCTATAATTCATATAATCCCTGAGAAGCCCTTAACCCGCCCCCAAATCACCACCCCAACGCTTTTCTCCCCCGCTAATGACTCCCCAACCCAGCGCCCTGCCCTTCAGAGAAGGGCCACCCAAATCTCCCCCTGGCCCTGGCCGACACCCCTTCCGATGCCCTCGCCGCCGGAGGAGGATCCCCTTTCCCAGGAAACCTTGACACAAGCGATAGTGTTTGGAGAGTGAATTCCTTTCAAAGTAACCAAGACAAGCAATGGCGGTAAAGCCCTTTACCTAAAGCCAATCCAGAGGCTGGCACTACGGAGCCCAGTGATGGAGTCTGTACATCGAGCGATTGGAAGCAGCTTTAACCCGCTCAGCAAAACAGCCGATGGCCGGTACGTCTCATCCCCGCCCCCACCCCCCCTTTCATCTCATCAGAGGTCTTAAAATCTTACAGTAAAAGGTGTACAAAAAAAGAACGGAGTCCTGTCAGGATTCTGCTGGAGAGTATTGCTCACGCTGCGGCACCAAGTCCAGGACCTGGAGCTGCTCCTTGGAGCCAGGCTGCAGGCGGCAGCCAGGTTCAGCTCGCGATATTTACATATTATACAGGAGGAAAAAGAAAACCCCACGTAAAACTAAACCTAGGAAAAAAAAAATTCTTTCAGCTGTAAGGATAGTGTTTTTCACTTAGCAAAATATACATTTGTTTTGTTCCATAGCGATGTCCAACGTTTTCGGATCCTTGGAGTTTCACACTTTTCAAAGCCTCACATTTACAAAACAGAAACAATTAAAAACAGTTTCTTTAAAAAAAAATAGAAATACATCAGTTCCTCTCAGCCTTTGCTCTCTCTGTGTCTCTTTCTTCCCTTCAGAACTGCATTCTTGTTACATACCGTGCTTTAAAAACACTGACGACAACAACAACAGAGTTGAAAATATTCAAAACAGTTTCAAAGCCAAATAAAAATACTCCTCAATAAAAACTACCTAACACAATCACAAAGCCAATTCATAAAATATGTCTACTAGCTCGGGAAAGAGCAAACAACAAAAAGAAGGGGTAGCCCCCAAAAAAGATAAAAAAATAAAATAAAAAAATAAAACTAACAGCTAATAAAATAAATAAAAGAAGAATCGGTGGGCTGGGGGCAAGGAGGGGGGAAGCGTAAACCGTCGGTGGTTAGTAAGAAAGCGAGATGATCTCCTCGGGTTCAGTCCAGTGTGGTCTGGGCAAAGGGAGAGATCAGGGCAGGGCGGCAGGAGCCTGGCAGCCAGCCGGCAGTGTGCAGTTTGATTCAAGAAAACGGTAACCTTGGCTCATCCCCCGAGGCTCACCAGATCCTCCAGCCGCTGTCCTCGGTTAGGTCCCTGGGGAATCTGCGGGACACAGCAGGGGAGGGAAGGGACAGGATCTAGAACAACCAACAGCTGCTCTCGGGGTTTTCTTCCGGCGTGACCTGACAGAAATACCCGACTTGCCCTGCATCTCGCTGGCCCAGCGACGGGGCGTGGCAGGGACGCTTCCGTCTTTGACGGCAACGTGCAGGCCCCGCACGCCGTGCAGCCCGCCCGGGCCTGTGGCACGGCTGGCCCCGGGAGGCTCTGACGAAGCGGGGCCCCGCTGCTTCTCCAGCCTCAGCCCAGTGCAGCCCTGCCAGGCTGCCCTGGGCTCCTGTCTGGACACCCTTCCCTGCAAGTTTTTGCCCTCCTTTTTGAAAAGCTGGGGGTTTTTTAGTTTTAATTTTAAGCCAGCTAACTTCAGCCACGTTTGCAAAGCAAACAGAGTCCATCCGCCAGTTCCCTCTCAGGCCCATCCGAGGACTAGAAACAGAACTGATCAGACTCAGGTTTTCCTTCTGCCCTTCTCCCAGAAAGGAGAGGAAAAACCTTGCCCCCCAGAGACAGCGGTCTCAGCAGCAGTGAGAACAACCAGCTGCACGGAGGAGGCTTCCCCAGCCACGCAGGTGAGCCAAGCTTGTCTCTCAGGGTCACCTCTGCCTTGAGATTCTGGCCAACCCTGCAGACCTGTCCGCTTTCTGTCAGTGCTCCCGTTTCCTTCCCCTTTGCACCCAGACACTAAGCGATCTCTCCACAGCACTCCCAGCCTGGGGAGCATAAGGTAGGAACCCAACCTGCCAAGCCTCTGGTGCAGAAGAGAGCCCCAGGCTGGCTGCAGGACTCCTGCCGCAGGCTGGGTCAGGCCGGCGAGCCTCACGGCGGCATCCACAGCTCCTGCCGAGAGCCCAAGCACAGGGGCAGCTCAGAACTTCACTCCTCTCATTACCCGTTCCTGTTCGAAGCCCTCTTACCTCCTGCCTCCTTGGTCCCCAGCTTCAGTGATACCCATTGGTAAAAGCTGTTGCAATCAAGGGACCCTGTGAAGACAGAGTTAAAACCCCACTCTTAAGCAAACAGAAGAAAAGTGAAGGAGAATTACCGCCACAACAAATTCAGTCATGGCCCAGATGCTGGTTTCAGTTGGAGGAGCACATCACCCTGCAGAACAGTGTGTCAGGGCCAAGACGGGCTCTTGGAAAGTCTGGGCCAGAGCAGAGAAAGGTCTGGAGATCTGAGTGGTGGCCAGGGAGAGCCAGCGGAGCCCAGGGACGCAGGCTCCAAGTGAACTGCTGCATCCTGCACCATCCGTCTGTGGTCGGGTTCAGTGGTGTCATGGCAGATGCAGCGGCGGGTGATATTTCTTAACCAGAAAGCAGGGGGCTGCCCACCACTGCTCACCTCCATCACCACGTGGAGATGCAGCCCCTTCCCCTGGCCGTGCCACTCTCCATCTTCCTCCCCCTGCACAGAGCCCAACAGGGAACACTCACCCCTAGGCTGTGGCCGAAGCCGGTGCTCGGGGCTGGACTGGCAGCGCTGATGTAACTGCTGACCCCTGAGTCCTGGTTGGCGGCTCCGTAAAGCTCCGCCATCGGCCCGGGGCTGGTGGTGCCCAGAAATCCACCGGTGCGACTGGGGGTGGAACCTACGGGAGGCAGCAACACTACAGAGTGAAGATCCCAAAAATGCAACCCCGTCCCACCCCCCTCCCGCAGCCCATCGCAAACCCCTGTGACAGGACACCGCGCTGGGGAGGAAAGTGGCAGTTACCTGTCCCTCGCACCACGGCTGCCGCAGCCGCTGCTGCCGCCATTGGTCCATACGCAGTGAGGGGGATTGCTGGAAAAGAAGGAACAGGAATCTCAGGGGCACTGTGGCTACACAGGAAACTCCTTAACAGGAGCCATCGTTTCCTGCTGCAAAATACCAGGCCCACACAGACGTATCGGCTTAGTGCATCACACAGGAGGATGACAATAGAGGAGTGCACAGCCCTGCGTTTATTGGTATCCTTTTGCACAGCGAATATCTGGGGGAACTCACTAGCCATGCTCTGCTAAGCCCACACCCTGGAGCAGCTGAGGGCACGACATGGAAGAGCTGAACCAGAAGTGGGCCATTTCAGATGTATCCTGTCGCTACTTAGCTTGCAAGATGCAGCTAATCTGAAGCTACAGATCCAGATTTTGGCTGTAAATGTGGAGAAACGCAGCAGCTGGCAGCGCAGCGTCCTGAGGCTCAGCCCCTCCTCTCTGTCCCTTGGTACTGTTCTTGAATAACAGTTTAATAGCCTCTTTCTCCCTATTTCTCTACTCTGCTCAAGATGCACCATCCTCCCCACTCTGAGTTTTGCTCCTGAACTGCTCAACCTCTTGCCGTTCACTGTAGAAGAGCAGGAAACATACACCTAGGGAGCAGGAACTAGAAATGGCTTAATTAAAACAGTAAGTCTTAATTTGTATGTAGCAGTTCTAATTCCCAACTCTACTGCCACAGGCATCCAGCCCTCGGGGCAGGAGGCATCTAGCCAGTATGTTTCTCTTTGCCCTTAAAATGACTGGGTCAGCATTTCATGCCTGAATGTGAAATTCACTGTGATTCTGTTTAGAGCACCATAAAAAGAGGTCAGAACAAATCAATCGCGTTAAGGCTGAAACCCAGACTAGCTTATAAGGGAATATTTAGTAGCAGGCACCAGCCGGTTTAAAGCGAACGTCATATGAGGCTTATATCTGGGTTAGCCGCTCATTACAGGCCCTGGGCCAACGTGAGCATGTTGCTGCTTCGCATCACCCCCAAAGATGCTGTTCCGGGGAGGAAAGGCTGCTGGCAGCCACCCTCCTGCCCCATCATTGCTTCACGTCCCTAACACACAGCTGAACAAATGCGGTTTTACTAAGAAAGGAGGCCAGGTCTTCTCAAAAAGACTCCAGTTCTTTTTCCAGGAAAAACCCTTCTTGCCTTTGCAGTCTATCTACTGAGACACCAGGTTTGTGTTGTGATGACAAAGCACCTGCATGTTAGCTCCCCGCATGCTGGAGCAATCATCCCTGCTTGTGCCGTCCCCTCATCTCAGTTCCACTTGCCAAGCCCATAAAGCGCAGCCCATTTACACACACGCATCCACTTGAAGGCACAAGGGCCCTCGAGCACTGCACAGCTCGCCGGGCTTTGTAGGAACGAAGGGGGCCCTGCCCTTCATGGGACCAACTCCAGCCTGGCCAAGAGGCTGCACAGTGACTGTTTAACAGTAGGTAAGCGTAACGGGAAGGGAAGAATGCCACGATCCCCAGCTGGTACTTCAGCGAGACACTCAGGACTGTAAGCTAACGTGGCACCCAGCCAGGACAGCAGCATTAATAACTTCTTGTTGTGCAGAGCCCTGGTGCACCCCAGCCGCTGGTGACAGCCAGGCCCCGGGCAATCCAGCTCCGCTAGGAAGAGGCACAGTGCAGCTGGGGGTGGACCCTGGAGGGAAAAGCACTTTTGCCAAGTCACCAACGTTCCTCTACAAATTGTATGGGTTTTGCTGAAAAAAACACATGTAAATACACACTGGACCCACATCTCTTTTGCTTGGCAACCAAAAGGCTCAGAGGTGGGGGTCAGGTGCTTATGCAGTGGCACACGTGGCGTCAGGGAAGGGTTTGATTAAGAGGGAGCTAGGATTTACTCTCCCCCTATCTCCCTTGGGGCAATTTGTTCATTGGTGGCTGCCAACCTCAGCATCCTCAGGGACGGACACTCCCTGAGGATCGACACGGTTCTATGCCACAGAAACCCCCTTTCAAGCCTGTTTGTACTGATAATTCCAGGAGAGCTTCTCAGGAAGCTTTTCCACACCCTCATTGCAGAGAGATTCAAACCCTGAAACAGGTGGGGGCTGGAGAGGAGGAACACCATGGAAAGGAGATGGCACACAGGGAGCCGGGTGCTACACAAAGCTGCTTTTCTACGACAAAAACCAGGGACAGGACAGAGCTGGGGAAAACATGGCCATGGAAGGGAAAGTCGACAGAAGGAGCATCACCTAGAGAGAACACACTGCATACAACCCAGGGGCTGAGGATCCAGAGGGTATTTGCACTGTGAGGACACTGAGCCAGGACTAGTCCCTGGAGAATGGTCCTCTGCCCCCATTTCATTCCACAGCTCCCTACAAGCACTGTGGGACTTTACTGTAGAGTCCCACCATGCTCGCTTCTGTCCGAGAAGCCCATGTGGGAGTGGCTGGGGAGCTGCACCGCCCGGAACAGGGAGAGCGTTCCCTGCAGCCCCTCCTGCACAGGGAAATGGGATTAGAGTAACCAGGAGCGCCCCCACACCCTCTCCCTCCTCCCAGCACTCCAAATCTCATCCTTGCAGCAGCTCAGGTTAAGGTCATTTGTAGACCTTTGAGAAGTCGCCCTGCTCCCTGCAGTTTTCCATATCTGGTTTACACCCAGCCTGGGGCAAGGAGCTAAAAACGAGGCAAGTAGCAGGAAAGGCCATCTAAGGATTATATGCCTTCATTTGGTAGGACCTGCATTGCCCTTCTCAGAGGCAATACACATGGCTCTAATTGCCTCTCCATCTTTCCAGCCCCAGCTTTGGATGGAGCTCGTACGGATGGAAGAGGAAATAAGGAACGTTTCCAGTCTAACTGCACCAGGCTGTGGAGCAGCGACACCACTGGAACAGCCCAAAGCCCCCTTCTCCCCTTCCAGCTTGTGAGTTTAGGAAATGAGTGGGACTGACCTGTGAGCTCAGGGAGGACGGGGGCACTCGGGAGAGGGGTCCGCTCTACACGGAACTCTAAAAATGAAATGCAAGACAGCTTAGGAACTCGTCAAACACCTCGAGGGAGACCCCACAGAAAGACAGCAGCCAGGGTCCGCTGGGGGAGCAGCCTGCAGCCAGAGTGCAACCAGGCCAGTGCCTTCTTTAAACTAATTTATAAGTGGTGCTGAAAGTTGCTGGACTCCTGCCCTGGAGACTGAAAGAATCCATTTATCCTTAGAATAAATCTGGCCAAGGCAGGGCAAGTGCAAGCTTCACTGTGCAGCCTCAGGTCTGCCCTGGAGCACGGCTCTGCGACCCATCCGATCTGACCTTTGGGCTGCCGTGCCAGCGGGTGCGCAGTACGTGCCACACTCATCTGGGCACAACTTTACGATGAGGTACTTGAAGCCACTACGAGTGAGACGCATAAACTGGATTCAAGGAGAGCTTCAAGACAGCTAGGAGGCCACAGCAACTTTCAGCCACAGTCCTGGGCTTGCCTCAGGCATAGAGGAAATTTCCCATTCCCAGCCCCTAACATCAAGACTTCATATATAAGCCATCACACCGAGGGACAGAGTAAGGAAGGGATGCTCGGAGTTGCCACTTCTCTAGAAAATAGCAAGACAGGCTTTTCCCTGAGCGTGCTCTGCCTCGTTCCCTTGCCTCGCAGAGAACGGGAGGGAGAAGAGGCCCCAGAAAGCTCTGAGCAGCTGCCGCACAGCAGGTTCCAGCCATTGATTGCAGAGTCGTGTTCTGAGCACATGGTGGGGTTGGGAGCTTGAAACCACCCAGTTTGCGGGGGATCTGCAGCCCCCCGCCCCAGCAGATGTTTTTGGAGGCTGCGAGTGGTCCAGGCGCTGTTCAGCACACAACTGTAGGGTTGCAAGCGCCAGCGTTTCGGGTGCCTAGGAGTTCCCTGGCCCATGGAAAGCCACGTTTTACAATTCTGTGCTACTTTCAGAGCAGCGGCAACTCTGGTAAAGAGAGACAGACATACACAAAGGCAGCAAGACAGGCAGAGCTGCAGGGGCCCTTCTGCGTCACAGCAGCAGCCCTACAGAGGAGGCTAACATAAAGGGCATCAGAGCAGCCTTAGGCTTTTCCTGCCACTGGAGTGTGAGGATAATCCTAATGAAGGACAGGCTGTTCCCACCTATTCCAGGGCTTCTCCCCTCCCCCCTCCACATCCGTCTCCAATTTAAAGAAGGACCAAACAGGGGAAAGGGTGAAAGGGGCAGAGCCTGGGTCACAGATCATGCCAGGGATCCCGTCACCTGAAGGCAGACCAAAAAACCAAGCAGGGAGCACCACTCACCAGGGAACTGGTAAGTGTAGCCAGGTGCAATGCCAGTGTAACTTCGACTCGCGTAGGTGGCAGCTTGGAAGCCTGGATAACCTGGGGGAAGAGAAAAGGGCTCTGTTACTGCAAGCTCGCAGGGTCCACATCCTCAGTGCCTCCTGCTCATGAGCAGCGTGACCATTAGTGTCAGAAAGCACAAATAGGGCTAACAGCACAAACCCCAGGAAATTTCTGGGCAGAGTTTGCACACGTGCAAGTCACCAGAAGAGTTTTAGCAGGCCTGTTTAATTTTTTCCTCACTCCAGACATGTAAGGACATGGAGATTTCCTTCTCAGAAACTCACAGCTCTGCAGACTAAGGCTTTCTAATGCATCAGCTGGATTTACAAATAGGAGGAGATCAGGGAGGTGGAGGCATTTGAACAGCTGAATAGCTCTGAGTCACTTTTGCACTAGACGTGCTGGTGAACGCAGGCAGAGCGCTTCTTCCTGGCGCCGGGTGGGAGGACAATTCCTGCAGTTCCCCGGGAAGCTGACCACCTATACAGCACAAGCCTGTGAGAACACAGGGCACTGCCTGAGAGATGAATATTTGATTTGAGATCTCCCAAGACATGAGTACATGGATTTCCCAATGACTCAGCTTGAGCCTTGCTACTTTAAATTCAGATGGCTTAGAAAAGGCAAAACCCAAACCACAGGCTGGAGATTTATTTTCCTTCAATAAGTCAAGTGAAAACATTGGGGAAAAAATGCCCTTTTTGGGGTTTTGTTCAGTGACTAACTGCTACTCGGCAGGCTTAGCAAGGAGAGCCAGGCCGAGCACACCCTGCCCAGCAACACCAGCAATGATCCTGAGCAAACAGCGTGCTCTTGGTTCAGCTCAAGCCTGGCTAGAACGAACAGAGGGAGGAGAGAAGCCAGGAACAGCACCCGCACTGGAAGGATCATGCCTGACTCTCAGATCCAGGCACAAGAGTTTATAGACCTGGAAGTGGGGGCTACAAAGGACTTTTTCCTCTTTTTAATCTTTTATCTGACCACATTTGCCTTAGAGTCATTGATGGGTATGAAACCCAGCCTGCCTGTCACCAATTTCTCCTCACAAGATAGTCCCACGATAAGTGTATGGTTCTCCTTGCAATACCAGATACTTGCTGTCCCCGAGAGGGAGGGAACAAAGTGAGACAAAACTTAACCAGAACTTTAAGGGCATTTTTATAATCTTTAAATGGCAGTGAGGACATTTATATGGACGACTGTTTCAAGTGGAAGCTCAGGGGCTCTTTAATCAACTAATTCATCAGAAAGCCTGTAAAAGTGCGGGAGGAAGATGCCTGGGCACAGATTACTCCACACTCGGTTCAGCCATGTAGTTACATCGTATTCCATGAGAGCCATTAAAGAACTGCAGTCTATATGCTATGGCACTGCGGGACCGTTAATGGAGTTGCAGGGGCCAGAGCGCCCAGCACATGGCTGCGCCTTGCCAGCTCCGGCTGTCGCAGGGCAGCGGTGACAAGTTTGCAGTTTTTCCAGGTGCCACCAGAGGGCAAGTTGTGATCGCAAACAGGTCCCGGCGCCCCCCCAGCCTTGCACCAGGAGAGCTGCCCTTGGCCGCCCTGCCCGCTCCTGGAATAAAACCTCTAAGCTGCTGCCTGGCACGACCGGGAGCTGGGGAGGAATCCGTCCTTGGGCTTACCCAGCATGCCGATCCCCAGCATGAAGGCATCCATCCCGTAAGGCATGACTCGGGACCGCCCTCGTGCCGAGCCCGTCGGGGACATCACCTCCTTCGGCTGGGCTTTTTTACACTCCACCTGCCACAAGAAAGTACGGATCAGGCTCGGCCGCCACCGGCGCAGAGCACTGCCACAGAGCACAGGCTGCGGGCCAGGCAGGGCTGCCCGCCGCGACAGCACTCCCCGTCCCGCTGTCCTTCCCCAGCGTCCCTGCCTCTGGCCTGCACGCCGCCAGCCCTCCCTCTCGCTCTGCAGCCACCGCAGGCAATGGGGAGCTCAGACACTGCTTTTCTCCGCCTGGTGCTGCCCTTGATGCTCTGCCTGGCCCTGCACCAGGGCCTCAACGCCTCATTTTCCTCAGTTCTGAATAAAGGCAAAACCTGCGCCCTTCCCAGGCCACCAAGAGGTTTCATGTAACTTCGAAACCTCCAAGTACCGCACAATTCCTCATTAGAGTTAGCTCTTCTCCTTGAAAGCTCAGCATTGTGCTGGTTCACCTCCACACTGCGAGCTTCTTTCTCAGACTGGCTGCTGTGATTTTGGGGAAAAGACTCAATCCAATTCCCCACTACAGAGAAAGTGCATCTGGACCTCACGCCCTGCCCCTGCACCATTGCCCCCTTCTCCATCCCATGTCTCTGTCCCTTCTGCCCCGGGTTCTGCCCCAGACACTCACCATTTTGTTGTTGATCTCATGGAAGTGGATTTCACACACTTTTTCCACAATGTCTTCACTTTCAAATGTGACAAACCCAAAACCTGAAGAAAAGGCAAAACTCCTTGATCAGATCAGAGTTCTGCGCAGTTTGCACCCGCTACCCACATCCTTTTATTGGCCGGAGAAGAGAAGGAGCCAGGCCTCTAGGACGGTATAATCAGCCTTTTCTAAAATGGCTGTCACTCATCTTCCCTCTCCAGCAAATCCTGCTTTTATGCACAAGAAGAACAGGAGCATCCCCTTATAGATTCCCCTTTCCTCCTCATCCTGTACTTCCCACCCTCTCTGAACCCAACTGCTCTCAAAACAAAGTACATTTTTTCTAAACTTTGCTATTTGCAAGGCAAACCACATGGCTGATAATGCTGGGGAGGATCCCAGCAGACAGACGCTCACACAAAGAAAGTCGGTGGAGAAATGAACAGCTGCTTGCCAGGACATCACCATCCTCGCTAAATGCACCCCACCAGCAGTAACACCCTGCACGTTTCCTCTTCAGTCACCAGTCATAAAGCCTTGTATAAGCAGGCAAGTATCAGCAATGCAGTTGTACAGAGCAAGACAGATACACACAAGCAAAGCGATTTGCAAAGTTTCACCGAAGTAAGGTTAGTGTCTGGGGTAAGACAGGACAGGATGTTCCTGGCCCCTGGCCCACACTCACACCTCCTTTCTCTCACCAACCCCTTTGCTGACAGTTTTGGCAAAGACCAGCTCGGGTGGGCAGACTAAACTCCTCTCAGCTGACTGCAGCCGCTTCCGGAAAACTGAGGCAGGTGGGAGGATGTCTTTAAGCTTGCCTTACAAGCAAGCTGGGATTAAGCAGAGCTTTCCGCTTTCCAGAACTGGCCAATTCCACGGTGCTTTAAAATAACTTTTAAAATAGACAGGGATCTGCTGCCCAGAACCCCACTTTTTCTCCATACTGCCAGAAAAGTCTCTCTCCAAGACTCCTCCATCTGTCTGCGCCCAGGCAGTTACACACCATTCACCTCAACACCCACGTGTGGAGGGGCTCAGGAGTTCAGGAGCAAAACCCTGATGCTGAAACCAGTCCTGAGCCCCATCAGACCCCCACCAGGCCTGCTGCGCCCTGGACAGAGCCCCACGCCGCCGACACAGCAACTAGCAGCTCTCCCTGCTCCTTCCGAAATGCCTGACAACTCTTTAATCGGACTAGTGACTGGGAGGCACCCATGGAGGAACAGGGGTTAACACTTCTTCCCTTTTAGATGAAGCTGGAACGACATCCTAGGCCAGGCAGTCAGAGTAGACTTAACGGCTTTAGAAAAAAGCAAAAACCTGAAGGGCACACAGTGTAGCGAGAGCAGAAGGGAGCGTCCCCTCGCTGATCCGGGGGCAGAGGTGCTTGGAAGTGCTTCAAACAACACACAGACATGAGAGTGGCCCCAGCACAGGGCTGTTACTGGCCCTGATTTGGAAGGCATTGAAGCTAAGTTTGCAGGTTAAGTTGCTGCCAATAAATCTCTGAGCTGGTGCAATGCTTGCTATTGTTGAGCCCTGCCACGCTCTGGGGCAATAGGTCTGAAGACTCACCGGGGAAGTGGGAGGCAGGGACGCCCATGGGTGGGCTGGGTCCGGATAGCACAAATATTAGACCCTTGCTCCCATCCTGTAACCAGACTCCACCAGCAAAACTCGGGTAAGAAAAGGTGACCTGGGAGCACAAGCAGGCTCCGGGCCGAGGAAGGGCGAGAGGCAGGCACTCTTCAGGCTCTCGTGTCAGCGTTCCCGGAGCTCAGATTACTCGGGACAAGGTAAGACACACACTGCGGGCTGGAGCCACGGAGGTAAGCGGGCAGGGGAGGGGGCCGCCTCCTCTCACATATCTGCAACTCGGCGAGTTTACAGCACAGGAAACGCACTGGACAAAAGCTCTCTGTGCTGCAAGGGACGCTGGTAAAGGATGCAGATGCAAAAGGATGGGGCGACTGGAGGCAAGATAAAGAGCAGCTGCGACCCGCATGCCCTGCTGCTGGGATACTAACTCCTCCCTACGCAAGGCAGGAGGCAAACCCTCCACGGTTCCCTTTCCTACGGCCAAAAGACGGCTCTCACCTCGGTGTCGGTTGGTTGTCTTGTCAAACATCAGCATCGCGTCGTCCACCTGCAAAGAGAAGAGCTCCGGATCAGATTATTGCCATGAGCATCCTCCAACACATTTGCACAGAGCCTCCCGGGCCTCCCCAAACCAGAAGGGAGCAAGATGAGACCTCCCATCCCCAAGAAGGAAACAGGGTGTGCGCACACACACATCAGCTACCACACCCGGCATGTCCCCAAGCCACAACCAGCATGGTCCCCCCACCAGCCCGGGGCAGGTGCTGCCGAGCTGAGCCCCCTCGGCCCGGCCCCTGGCAGCAAGCGACCCTGATTGTTTGCCTGCGGGGGGCAAGGAGCAGGGAAGGCATTGTTCCCAAATCCCGGCCTCAAAGGAGAGGAGAATTAAAGGGGGGGAGAAGCAAAGCTGGAGAGGGGAGAGGAATAAGGGGCCTCCCAGCGACAGGGGAAGCGGAGGCCTCAGACAACAGAGCCTGCCTGGGAAAGCTGGGAAGCGCCCCCGCCCCCACCCCAGAGGAGCCTTTCCTCTAAGTGAGGTTTCCCACTGCTGGAGGCTGTAATTAGAGCAAATTTACTGCAAGGCCTGAGCAGGGCTGCCTTCCCGGGGGGAGGGGCGGCCGGATCCCATCCCCCAGCCGGCCTGGGGCTGCTCTCCTCCCCAGCGAGCACATCACCGCCTGGTGCCACTTTTCCCCCCATCTTCCTGCTGGGTGTTGCCTTGCAGAGACGCATCTGCACCGCTCCGCAGGTCAGGCCGGGCAGGGTTAAAAAATACACTTCAGTCCCCTCCGTGTAAGCCCCAGTGTAAACCTGTCCCACTGACCCATCCCTCCTCTCTAATACCACTGCCTTAATCCGATTATGAAACTGGACATGCAAGTGCTCAGGGGAGGCAGCGGCAGTCTCCGGCCAGCAGCTGCCCCGGCCCTCCTCCTCCTCCTCCGTGCGAGGCAGCCGCTCCCCGAGCAGCGAGCCCCGTGCACCCCCGACTCCGTGGAAGGATTACTCCCCTGCCTTGTCCCTGGGAAGCATCTGCATTGTTGCCTTCTCCAGAACAGCCCGCCGGCGAGGGCAGAGCGCTGCCCATACCCCAGCGCAGGCAGCTACTGGCTTCGCTCGTGGAGAGCCCACAGCCCCAGTCAGGGAAGGGAGAGGGCTCCTAGCCTCAGCCCCCCAGGACAAAACGGGACACCCGGCTCCACCTCAGTGCCACGAGGATGGAAGGAGCCCTTGTTAACGTTTCCAGTGCCACCACGAGCAGACAGAGATCATCTTTGACGCCCTTGGGCTTGTCCAACACGTCCGCCCTGCAAGAGCCAGGTGACAACACACAACCTGGCTCCCGCTCACCCCGCGCTCTTCCCGTCCCGGCTCAGCCTCCCTTGGCCAAGTCAACAAACACCTGAGAAACGTGCCAGGCGTCCAGCCAGAGCCACGGGGGACGTAAGACTTCACACAGACCCGAAGCAACTCCTCAGCAGCTTCCCAAGACACAGCCAGCTCAGCTCATCACGCTGCCATTCCCCATCGCCGCTCAGTCCTGCCCCTGCACCATTTCCCTTCATGGTGCCAGCACAAATGTGATGTGCTGGGGGGAAACCTCACGTGGCTTAAAAATATTTCAAGAAGTTCTACTGCCTGTTTTTGTTCATTTTTTAAGCTACATCCGTTTCTCCATCCACTTCTCTGAAAGGCTGGGCACAAAGCTGTCCTCCTCCCTAGTAAATACCGGGAGAAAGCTGTGTCAACGGCACTCCACAGCGGTGCCGCTCCTGTAGACTTCAACTCAGGTAGCTGGAGCCCACAAACCCATCGCGATGAGAGATGGGCATGAGAAAGAAAAACCCAGCGGGGACGAGCACAGCCCAGCTGCTGACTTACTCTGTCCAACCAGCCCCAGACCCTTCTTCTCAGAGCCTGGACAGCGGTAGCAGCTGCAAGTGGCAGAGCCCAGCACACGTCCACACACAAAACCACCACAGCAACAGCCGGGGCAACGGCCCAGGCGCTCCCGCAGCACTCGAGCCCTTGGAGCTGGGAGAAGTGCAACCGCTTCATCCCAAACCGCAGACCGTACACGGAAAGCAGAGCTGCAGCCTTCCTCCGTCTGAGCCTTCTTCCAAGTTTCTGCTGGTGCTTTGAGATCAGGTGTCTACCCAGCACCCCAAAGCATCTTGTGAAAACATATTTACAATAACACGTACTCTACTTGAAAGCCGTTTCCTGCCATGAGCTAAATCTTAGATAGATGTACATGTATACGCATATACACATAATATGTGAAATAGTCTCACCCCAGTCAACTCCAGGGCCCCAACTCTACGTATAGCTACAACCAGTGGTTTTT
Organism: Calonectris borealis; assembly: GCF_964195595.1. Lineage (NCBI taxonomy): Eukaryota > Metazoa > Chordata > Aves > Procellariiformes > Procellariidae > Calonectris > Calonectris borealis. The sequence goes on from NC_134329.1 coordinate 4,446,350, forward strand.
ATTGCCAACAACACCTATACATAAGCATCTTCTCGTCTCTTCCAAGCCAGCAGGTGAGATGAGTTGGGTGGTCTCAGACAGCACACAGCCAGTGACGTGAGACAAAGCAGGGCCCTGCAGCCCGGGGGGTTGCAGAGGTAGTGCTGGAGCCTAGGAAGGCCAGCGGGACAGGCTGCAGACCGGAGCACACTGCAGAGCCAGGAGAAAGGCCTCACCTGCGTCCACAGGGAGCGGCCATTTCCAGCAGCCTGCCCAGGGGGTCCAGCCTCACGCCAGATCCTCCTCGCTCTTGCCATCACTCCTCTGGTCTGGAGCCAGGTGAGGGGATGGGGATCCCTGAGGCCCAGCACCACCCCACGCCCGGGCAGACCCTTGCACAAGGTGCTGACCGCGGAGGGGATGGAGGTTCCATGGCCGGCTCCCACCAAAGGCCAGACCCCGGCAGCCCCAGACAGGGGGCAAGCCGGGCCCGCACCGACCCCGCAGCCACAACCAGGCGTGAGTGGCAGCCCCCGGTGGGCGGCTATTGTGGCGGCGAACCGACCCCCCCGCGCTCCGCCGCGCCGGGCCCTTCCCGGCTGGGCCGCGCCGGGCCCCAACAAAGGCGGCCGCCGGCGGGGCCGTCGCCACGGCAACGCGGCCGCCAATAGCAGCTGCCGCCCGGATTAGCGCCGCGCACAAAGCCGCCCCGCTGCGCCGGCCCCGCGCCCGCCCCGCCAGCGGCGGCGCCCTCACACGCATGGCGGCCCGCGATGGCCGGCGGGAGGGCAGCCGCCGGCGGCCATCACAGGCAAAGCACCGCCACACGCAAGGGGTTCACACCGCAAGGGGAAGGTCTCACAGCCAGACCCGTCCGGCACCGACTTTGCCCCGCTCCCGGCCCTGCTTCGGGCGGGAAAGAGGCGCCATCTCCCCTCACCGCCCCAGAGGGAGGCAGCGGGCCCGGGCTGAGGCGGGTGGTGGGGGACCGAGGGGACGCGGAGGCAGGCTGCGGTGTTGCAAAGGGTGGGGGAACAGGGGTATTTGGGAACTGGGGCAGGAAGGGGGCCTGGGCCCTCCAGCAGGACAGGAATGGAGGTGCCGTCTCCAGCCAGTCCCCGATGGCTGGCAGAGACAAAACAGGTCAAGTACCCGAGAACTGGATGTAGGAGAAGTGTGTGGAAAATAGCACTTAAGAGTCAGAAACATCCCTAAGTTCATTTTTAATAGGGTGTGGAAATAATCTATGACCATAACTGTACTTTAACAAAGGCTTTTTTGCTGGGTGAATTGTCTTTCTCCCCATTCTCTCCCCCCCCCTTAAATAAATATTTGTTTCAATTCTTTAAACATAGTCAAAGAAGCAGATCACTTTACTAGAAAACTGTTTAGCTTAGTGGTCAAGGCTCTCTCCCAGGGAACAATTTAACTTGCTGGTCCAGGCTCCAGTTATCCAACATTCGAGGTTAGAAGTTCAAGGTTTGTTAATTTTGAGGAATGATGTCTCTCCCCATGTTTAGTCCCGGGGGTCAAAAACGTCAAGGAAAGAAGAGGGGGTCCCAAGCGTAGTGACTCTGGCTCTCTGGGTGTACCCGTCCCAAGGAACCCTACCACAGGAGACAGCTTCTTTGGCAGGTACTTGGCAGTTTGGGGCTCGGTACCACACCCCTGAGCCTTAAACCCAAGCTGTCCAACATCACCTCCTCTCAGCTCCGTCTCCAGTGGCTCTCTCTAGCTTTGGAAAACCAAATGGGAGTGGAAGAAAGATAAAGGCTTTGGCTCAGTGGAGGTAACACATTCAGAAAGTGAAAAAAGGTTTGTCCCTGGGGAGGATTTGCTGCTGCTGAGACCTCCTGCAGGAGGGCAGCAAGCAGCACCTTCCCGAGGGGAGGAGACAGGCCCTTCTCCAGCCAGCACTGGCTCTTGATGGGAGCAGTGTGGTGGTGACAGGAAGGGAAAGCCACAGCCACAGGTCTCAGAGAGGGACTCTCCACCAAAGCGCTCTTAGCCCAGCCAAAATATTCAGGTGCACAGACAGGAGGCATTTCATACCAACGCGGAACGCAGTACGATCCACCTGGCCTTGGCCAAAAGGCCTGATTTTTTTCAATGGCTTAGTCCCACTCTAGTATCTTTCAGTCTTCCTGGGACAGTCATAGGTGTCTGCAAAGGAGGAAGCCAATGACAGCCTCATGCAGATTAAAAAACCAAAATAATAAAATTTCCAACACAAGTTTGATGAGAAATGTTGGATGCACTTCCACGTGGACAGATCTTAAGGACAGTTGTAAATATTCAAGCAAAAGCTTTGCAGAAACAGGCATCTTCCACCTGAACAGCAACTAAAGATGGCTTGGCTCATCCTAGAAGGAACCATGGCAACATATTTGTAGAAAAATCACGCAGAAGAATAATAGCTGCCGAGTCGGCTTCGACACGGGGAATGTAAACCAGAACGATCTAGAAACGACTTGGCCATCCTGTCAAGAGAGAGCATCAGCAACCCTGCGAGGTTCTCCCGGCTGCTCAACCCACACAAGCCAATTCTGGGGAGGAGGACACACCAACCCAGAGCCTGGCTCCAGGGAGCGGGCGAGCTGTGCCCGCATGGCTCCCGGAGGACCCTTCTTACCCGGCTCTGCAGAACTGTTCTCAAAACTCTGGGAATGAGACTCGGGCAAGGGACAGAGCCCGCTCCGTGCCACAGGTGAGCGGGACAGCCTGTCCAGGTGTTCCTGCCCGCTCTTGCGCTGCGCCGCGAGCACCTGGCAAATATCAGATGAAACACTGAAGACCTGAATGACCATTACTGCTACAGCATTTTTGGCTATCTGCCTACCAGATGCGGAGCACAGAGAACCCTTTGTTCCAGAGGTATTGTTACCACAAGCCAAACTGCCTACTGCCGCAAGAGAGGTGATCAGATTCCCCTTCTCCTCCCCTCCCCATCTGTTCATTGCAACCATGTTACGTGTGAGAATTTGCATAAATTGCCCTCTGATCTGTGGAAGAAAATCCAAAATCCATTTTGGAAATCCACAGCAGGTTGACAAGAAGCTTTGATCCCTGAAATTTCCAGAGAGCGGCAGATTAAGGATTAATTAATTAACATTCTCCAGATCCAAAGTGAGAGAAATCGTGCCCAGCGTAAGCACAGGAACAAGTCTTCCTTTAAAAAAATTCCTCATCAGTATCTAAAGGTTCTCCAATTAGTCAGCAAGGAAAACTCATTGCATATACCCAAGTCACCCACACCATTTTTCTGGCAGGTGTACTTGAATATGCATTTGTGACAGACACGCAAACCCTCATCAAATCCACCTCAGGTACGGTGGTTTTCTCTGGGTCGGGACAGGACTAGAGTCGTTGTCCAAGTGAGATCTCAGAACCTGTCTGAGGCAAACAGTCCAGAATTTGGACAGTGTTAGATGGCAGCCTAAAGGTCAGAATCATCCTCGGACCTCAGCAGATCTTTTTTCTTGTTTGCTTCCAGGATATTTTTAGAGAGCAGATCTCTCTCTGGGCACGATCTCTGCTTCACAGAGAGGCTGTGCTTTCATGACCAACTCATCCACGTACGCAGATTACCTGCAGGCCCAGGGAGAGATGCAGACTTTTTTTAAGCACTTTTCAAGTACTCTTGGAGCCACAACTGATTAGTGAGTCATGCAAAGACGTCATTGTGAATATATTTCTTGCACTCTGCTTCACGAAATGCAAAAGCACACAAGAAAACCAGGAATTCAAACACCTGAATTGGGTCCAGGCCACCATTTCTTCCAGTACCTCTACTGCATTTCTAGTTTCTGAAAGGACCAACTTCTCTCCTAATGCCAAACAGAAGACTGGCTGCACCAAGTTAGAGCAGAGGTCCACCTTGCCCAACACCCCCCCAAGACACCAACCAACAACAGACACCTTTAGAAGAACATAAAGACAAGACAAGGATATTACAATAGACCACAGAACACTCCATCATCTTCCAGCCATTTGTGATTCAGGGACTTCCTGAACTCAAAGAGATGTCTGTGCATTTAAAAGACCTTCCATGAATTTGTCCAATCATTTTGGAGCCTATGCAAATTTAGCAACAACATCCTGGGGCAAAGATTTCACAGCTTAGATAAGCTCCATGACAAAAAGACCTTATTTGTTGTGAGCCTCCTATCTTGCAATTTATTTGACTTTCTCTACCGCAAAACCTCATCAGACCAACCCTTGAAAAAGAAAGATGATCTGAGTTTTCTCAGTTATGATTTGAAACGAATAACCTTGCTTACAAGATCAGAGACCCAACGGTCCAAAGAAATTACTCTCATGGGCAACCCCTTTTCCCCCCAAAAAATAATGCAGAACAACATGTTCCCACAGGTTGAAGTAGAAAAGGAGGAAGCTGGGACTCGAGCTCCTCTGAGGCATCCTCATACGTGTTGAACTAGACAGAGGACTAGCTATGCCTGAGGTGGTAGGTGCAAGATATCTTCCTCCTCTCTTTCTGTTTCAGGTTTCAGTGAGGGTGGTAGCCTGAATCTAGAGAGGCTGTTGAAATACTTCCTTGTGCAGTCTAAAGATGCCAGCACCATCCAACTTAAGCCAAGACACTTGGCTACACACACTGTGAATGCAATTCTTTCCAGGACTTCTGTCCTACAGTTGAAAAAATAATCTCCTTTAGGAAGCATGTCCATGGCCTTAGCTTGCATCTCCGAGAGATTCGAGTTTTGGAGCCAGAAGTGTTTCCTAGAGATCCCGCTATGTTCAAAGCCCTAGCAGCTGCACCTGACAAACCATTGCCAGCTTGAGAGCACTTCTCAGTCTCCGTCACTGTACTAAAAAAACCCTTTGTATTCCTCAGAAAAACAGCAGCCCATGTTTTTCATTCACGGTTTTGGAAGAAAAAAAAATAAAGTGATCCTTCTCTGAAGCAGAGAAACACTCTGTATTTGGGATCCTCTTTGAAGCTTCACTTTTTGGCCTGTTAAAACCAAGTATTTTGATATGAAGAACTGGGGTGTCAGCCTCTCCCTTTCTTCCTTTATCCCTAAGTAATACTCATGGATTTCCTCCTCACACATTTTCATTTTTCTTTTGGCACTTCCGTTTTACAAAGCTGAGAGAAGGTTTTGGACACAGCAAGGAAAGAAAACAAAACAAAACAAAAATAGGAGAGTAAGCGGAAATGCCGAAATGGAAAAATCAGACTTGGGGATTTTGTTTTATGAAATAGGAAACCATTTCATCTCCAGCCCAACCAAACTTCCATTTTTTTTCCTGCTGATGGACACACAAGGTGGGTTGCTTCTGACCCGAGATGCACCGACGCTAGCTACTTTGGTAGACTTGCAAACTGAAGTTCATGGATTTGGACCAGAGAGAACATTATGATAATCTAATTTGACCTCATCTGTACTGCAGGTCATAGCACTTCCTCTTGTAATTCCTACGGCATGTGCATGCTTTCTGTCTGGACTAAACCATATTTTTCAAAAAGCATCTATCCTAATTTAAAGGCCTTAAGTGGTGGCAAATCTAACACATGCTTAGGCTTGCGGCCTGAGGGTTACCTAGAAGATAACCTTCACGCAAAACCCATTCAGCAGTCTGTACTCCCTTGTCCTCAGAAGCAGAGGATGATCTCCCCCTGAAGCTGAGATCCAAACTGAGCTTGCCACCGCATTCTCAAAGACTGCCTAAAAATCGCCCCTGGGAACCTGGTACCTTGATCTTGAGAAATCAAGACAGGATGACTTGGTGCTCCCTGCTCTCTCCTCTCTAGATTCTAAGCGATCCCATGCCTCCCTGGACAGGCAGGAGGAAAGAGGAGAGATTTTTCTCTCGCCAGATCCTAGAAAACTGTGGGGCTGCTCAGAAGAAGAACACAGACAAAGCCATTTCCTCGAAGGGCAAGTCCTCCAAGGAAATGCTTTAAAAGGGCATCCTTAACAATTCCTTTTCAGTCCTAATCCGATTCCAGAAAAAGTACTGGCCCAAGTGACTTAGAAAAGATTTTTTCAGAGAGGCTTTCCAAGATGAGGATGACACAACTGAAGCTTCACCACCTCTCACTTAAAGATGCCATAAATAGAGGAGATGAAGACCACAGAGTCGGATGCCAAGAGTACCTCTGAAGAAGGGATCCTAGGAGACCTCTGAAAGCTAGGAGGCCCCAGAGTATCATAAACAAACACCAAAAGAGCCAAAATCGTGTTCTCCATGAGTCACATTTGAAATTGAAGGCAACAGGCTTTTCTTAGCCCTAGAAACCACAGAGCAGTGCATTCAGAGCTCAGAACCCCAGAGCTGATGGCCACGGAGGCTTTCCTCTGACACACGCTTTCCCACTGATCCTGCGCATCGGCCATACAGAGCTACCAACAGGAGAGAATTTCTCAGGAAACAGTTCTCCTAGCCTTCGGTGAATTATTTGAGGCTTAGCCTAGAAGATAGTTACAGGCCAGGAGGGATGCTTTATACAAGAGCTCTGAGGAGTCTCTCCCCAGCTGAAATGGCCAGATGAGTCAGAAAACTGCCCCAAAACCGGAGAGTCAATCTGACCAGCTCTGACCTCTCCCCACGGAAACTCCCCAGAGCCAACAGGCCAGTTGCATCGGCCTCATGCAGATTTTGAGCGCCGGATGGTGTCCGGGATGCTGGTTCTTCAGAAACGAATCGCACTGAGCTATGCAGAACTCTCCCTTCTGCCCAGTCGCAAGAAAACAATCTGACACAACCAGTTCTTGCCAGTCTCCTGACGTCAGGACACCTTTCAGCAGATGACCATTAAACGAGAGGAACATCACACCATAACACCCCAAAAGAACTGGAAACTACTTCTCAAACTAGAGCAACTGTAACTGCTTGTAAACCGAGTGCTGCATGACATGCTTCTGCTTCATATTAACAGAGGTACAGTTAAGGTTAAAAGGGGATTATGCCCAAGACATTTTGTTTTCCTATCAAACGCATCCATCAGCAGCGCAGAAGCACATGGAAGCCAACCAACAACCTTCAGACTACACAGACACACGGACAACACCGCCTTTAGGGCTGACACCTTCAGTGACACCATGTAAAAGCTCTTGGGGCACAATAGAGTTTGCTTTTTTCTAATAGAAAATAAAACCACACAGAGCTAGCAAACATGGGGATATCTGACCACTTTTGCTATTGCCACTTTCTTGTAGGACTGAACAGAAATACAAAGGAGTCCCACTTGCAGTCACGATAGCATACCAGGACATGCAGATTTGACTTCAGAAGCTGAACAAAGGTACTGAGCAAACACTTGTTCCAAACTTTCTGCCCAAAAGTTCCAACAATATGGCAAAACTGGTTACAAAACTCTCTTTCCTTTCACCGATTAACGTGTCTTAACATAACATCACCCTTCTGCAGGCTCTTCCAGAAGAAAATTAATACCAAACCTTTCATCCCTCACACTCTATAGTTCCCGTGGTACTTTCCTCCACATCCATGATGCTATCAGCAATGTCCTGGCCAGATTACCGCCCAGCAAACTGTGTTCTGCCCCCCCCAGCCGGGCAGGAAACTCCAACAGCCACAGAATCCAACACTTCCTGCCCCAAAACAGCAAATCCATGCACAACACCACCGAACAACAGTGAAACAGTCACAGTGCCCTGCCCCAGAGGTGACCAAATTCAGCATTTGGTACGATGATCCCCTTCAGTTCCTAATCCCATTAAAAATCCTGGGATCCTTCAGACTAATACTACTGAGATTGTTCCTGGGGATGCTCACAGCCTCCTGACAGGGGACTGAAGGGCCAAGTCTGAGCCCCCTCTATCCTCCGATTCGGTCCCAACTCGCAATTTGCACACCTGGCTTTCACAGACCACGGCACAAGTGACTTCAATCCACAGAAGCCCACCCTTCCCTGAGCCGCCAGCTGGCACAGAAGAGCCAGACCAACACAAGGGACAGCTGTAGTGCCAAATTTTCTTCAAACATCCAAAACCAACATCACCCCTTGCCCAAGACTCAGCAGGAGAATTTTCAGGACCAAAAGGCTTATTTTAATAAAGGATTACTGAAATATCAATCACAAGGCTTAGAGTTAGAAACAGGCCAAAATCACAGGTCTGATGCTGCAGCCGCTCTGTGTCTACAAATCTTCCTCCAGCGTTTAAACAAACTGCAAATCTGCAGGACCAAAATGCCGTAAGAGGCCTCTGGATAGGGAAAAAATGGAAAACCATTTCCCTTAGCCCAGGTCCGACCGACTCCAGGAACAAGCACAAACTCTGTTTCAAATCAACACAGGGCAGGAGACACTGGCTGTAGCCCCTACAAAGACATTACAGCCACCCAACATCTGTAACTGACCCTCAGTCTACTTAACCCCATGCAGAAGACTCGCAGGCTCCTAATCCCACCTCCACAGAAGTTCAGAAAACTCCTTTTTGCCCCAGAACCAACAGCTTTGATCCAACACCACTCAAGAGACTTACCTTCCCAAACTGCTCGAAATACTGTTTCACATCCTCCACAGTAGTGTTCACGGACAGACCACCCACAAATATCTTCTTCGTTCGGGTCACCATCTGGAAAAGGGAAGGACAGGAATTCACCGAATAAACCCAGAGCGAGCGGAGAAAAGACTCAAAAGGCCACTAACTCCCCTCCGCTGCCAGGAAGCGCCTGCCCCTTTGCTGCAGCCGAGCTTCCACCTTCTCGAGGCCCCCTGGCCAAACACGGCCAGCAGGTCTGTCCCACGCCGGCCCCCAAGGCACGCGCTCACCCTCGCGCCGCCCCATCGTGCTTGCCAGTGCCCAGCCACTGCCTCCTCCTCGGACAGCATGTTACCAGCCTCTCCCCTCGCTAACCTGCCGCTACTCTCTTGGCACCTTCACACCTCCCCGAAGGCGCGGGGCACGACCGTCCCCTCCCCAGCCCTCCAGCTCTTCCCGCAGCCCTGCCGCTTTGCGCAGCCGGCCTCCTCCTGCTCCCCCAGAGCGGCAGGACGGGCAGGAGGCCTGCCAGCGCAGGTAGGCTCCCCAGGCTTCGCCCTCCTAGCTCGCAAATTGTGAAGCATCTGGACTTGCACGGGGTAAGCCTCATTTCGCACTCATTCTCCAGTCACTCAAATGGAGGCCAGTCGACTCCCAATTAAATCTTTTCTGCCTTTGCAAGAAGGCAAAGAGAAGATCCCTCTGCCACTTGTCACTCATGCAACTGGGACAAGGAAGAACACTAACTGCCCTGAGAGGGGCCGTTGCTGCCAGGCTGAGGCACACCGACATCCTTTGAACCGGCTCTCCAGCTGCATCCTCCCCTTAGCTGCTTGGCTACACCCCTGCTCTCAGAGGAACACATGGTCCTAATTACCCCAAGGAGCATAGGGCTAATCCGCAGCAATTCCCTGGCTTGGAGAGCAGCCCGTTCTAACACTAAAGCACCTTCTGTCACCAAACTGCTTAATGGAATTAACCCAATTCCTACCATGTGCTTCCTGGCTCCAGTTACTCGGGATACCTGCTCACCAATTGTTCTCAGTGCCTGATCCTCCTTACTTTCCTCCTGGCACCAGTCTCCTCTTCCCTCTGCTTCTCGACACTGCTTCTCCCTAGCTCTTTCTCCCGAGACAGCACTTGGAATCGAGACTCTGAACTTTAAAACTCCCATCCAAGAGCAAAGTTAAAGGGAGACCCAAAGTCTAAAGGCAGTCTCCAGCCTGCTGCTGGCTCCTCAGTTAAAAGTTTCTAGCTGCATGCCTGGAAAAAGTTCCTGCAACTGCACATTTCGATGCCAGAGCCTCTTGTAGGTAAAGTCCAACACCAAACTCTTCTGCCTTTTCCAGTGCTGAAGCACACAAGGACATTTCACAAAATGAAATCCTTCTCCCTCCCTCTGCCATACGCCTATTCGTACACACGCATGTGCATACACACGACCCTCTTTCCACCCGTATCACGTGGCAGCATGGAGCTGTTCTGTATCTCCTTAGGCCTGAAACTTCCAGACATTGGCTGCAACTTCAGAAAGACTAAGTTCACCCTGGGCAGCACTTATTTCACCAGCTCCAACTAGTGCATCCTAAAGCATAACTGAGGGGCCTCCCGGTTCCTCCAGGGCCACGCAAACCCCCAGCGCTGCGCGGCAAGCCCGACAGGAGCATACCGCAGCGCGTCACGCCGGCAGTGCAGCGCAGCAGCTCCCGCTCCAGGTGAGTCCTGAGCAAACCCCAGGGAGCGACTCCGTTGAGTGCACTGGCAACCTTGCACGGAGGGACAAGATTCACCACCACAAATTTCACCCTTTGGAGTGGCAAGGGCTGCCCGCAGTGCTTACCTTGGGCTGTGCTCGGCGGGGGAACGCTACCTTCGGGTCAATCTGAAAGAGATGTGGGGAAGAACAGGTGAACACGCTTTTGCTGCCTATTTACAGACGCAGGGTTTCCTCCATGCGCACGGCTGTCTCTGCTCACGTGGCACCTTGCTAAAAACCCAAATAATCTACCTGAGGTGCATAAAATGAAGCTGGCTGCAGACATCTTTCCCTCTCGGTAAGGTGTAATCCAGGGAGACTACAAGTCCCAGCATGCAGTGGTCCGTCTCCGGCTGAGCGCTGGCCAGACACACCCCGGAGCCCATCACATGCTGGGATTAACAGGCTGGGCTGCACCCTCCCGCTCGGCCTGCCCCTGGGTGCCCTGCATCACCGGCCTCATATTAAAAGTGCTTTCTTTTGCCTTTTTGCTCTCCCCCTTCACTCTACCTACAAGTACAGAAGCTCACCTGGGTAGCAACAGGACAGAAAAGCGGCAGCGCACAAAAAGCCAAACGTTTCATCCCACAAAACACAGCGTGAAGAACTAAAAGGGCAGACAGGACGGCACAAATTAAACCGAGGAGTCCAGAGCCCCCCAGGCTGCGGAGGCCGTGGCCGCAGGGCAGCGTGCTGCCCCTCTCCCCAGGCTGCGCCGCACACAATGATGCGATGCCTCCCCTCTGCAGGCTGAGCCCTCCATTGTGCCTGCTCAGCTCCTCTATAAACCTGCCGCCGGCCGGAGCTGCCGGTCCCCGCGCCGCCATCCAGGTGCCGCACGTTCTGCTGGGCTCAGCACGGATGAGCGCGTGCCCGCATTGGCCTCACACCACCACAAAAGCCGGGACAACACTAATGCAGCTGCAAGCCAAACATCCACAAAGCCTCCGCTCCTCCTCAGCCACCACCTCTTTCTTTATAGCCTATTTTTACAGCAACTCCTGTAAAGTTACATCACATCAGGGATGATCCAGACCTACAAATCAGCTTACAAAGACCTATGGTAAAGGCAGGCCTGGCTCATCCCCGCACTTGGACATGCTGCAGCTGGGAGGACAGCCCAGAGCGTCGTCCCATCAGCCCGGCAGCTCAAACAGCCCAAAAGGAAGCTGTGTTTCTCCAGCTCCTCTCACTGCTTTGTTCAGCTTTCCAGCCTGGCCACCCTCCTGTCCCGCGTCCTTTCACTTGTCACACAGACCCGGAGCTCAGCCTCCCCGCACCCTTCCACCAGCTTCTCTCCCTGCCTTCCCCACCTCCATCCTGACTCACAGCCTACAACATAAATAAACTCAGCACGTAAGTAAACAGAGGCAAAAGTGAGGAGCACAAATAAACTCAAAAATAAACCTCCCTCCCCAAGCTCCAAGCACCAGCAGATTAGCATTACCCTCCAGTGCCTCCCTGGGGCATCTGAACCGTCCCTCCCCTCCCCGCGCACACACACCCCCCCACCGCTTCCTGGCTAGTGCAGACACCCACGGCGAATTCTGAGGACAGGGGACGGCAGGAGACCAGGAGGTTGATGGCAGATAATAAGCAAAAACAATAATCTACTGTCTTTTACTTCTCAGCCAGTGTCATTCAGCTCCTGCCAAGAAGATGCTTTCATACTCAGCAATGCTAAGCTCGGCCTCATTTTCTCATTACCCTGAGTGTGATCAACTGGGCAGAGATAACGCGTCCTCCTGGCTGGAGGGAGCAGGCAGTCATTTCACAAATTCTTCTGCACAACCAGCTATTGTTGCAGGTAGAGGGAGGCCGGGGCAGCGGACTGCAGGGGCAGCCCTGGGAACGCGCGGAGAGGAGCGAGTTCAGTGCCGGACTCAAGTTACTCGAACTGGACTGCTCCTCGGTGGCTGGAGTCTTTCTAATTAAAGCAAAAGCGCTGGTACCTTATTCCCTCATTTCTGGTGTTAAAACAAATAGCCCTGGAGGAGTTGTGTTTCAGTGTCACCCGCTGACGTAATGGATCCTTTTTACAAACCTAGATAGAAATCTGCTCAGTAAGAGCATTCAGAACTGCTCAGATTGTATCCAAAAAACAAAACCCTGGGATCAGGCCGCGGTGAGTGGAAGTCACTTGAGCACAAACCGTTTCCACTTCACCCCACAGGGCTTTGGGGATGAGGAATCCCACTGACGTTGCAGGTGTACCAAGCAGGCCGGCCGGGCTCCTCAGTAACGCTCTTCAGGCCACCTACGGCACCGTTTAATGGCTCAGGTCACGTAACTCCTGCGTTAACCCGGCTGGTTTCAGCGCCCCAAAGCAGGAGGAGGGCAGGGAAGGACCCGCGAGACCTCAGGACTGGGTTTGTTCATTCATCGCACCTCTACAGCTACCTTCGCTCCATTCGTCAGTGCTGCCCGAGAGCTGCACATCGCTCCCTCCGCCACAAAAGACAAACCCAGCAAAAACTCAGCAACGGCAACAAAGAAACGACAGGGCGACCCAGCACCGCCAAGCCTGCTCTTCCCACAGCGCATAAAGAAGCAGCTCAAGGCAGCAGCCAGCTGCAGCTTTACAAAGTCACACAAATCTTTTACCTTGAGACTGCAAAGCCAATTCTCGTATCAAGCATTTCCATAAATAACCCCATAGGCTGCTGCTATCTAGCTTACAAACAAAGAGGAGTCTGAAAAGCACAAGGTTTCCCCCGAGAATCGGGCCAACAGCCCTCGTTAGGGTACGAAGAATCGGAAAACAATGAAGCAACAAGTTGGGCAGACACTGTCTATCAAGTGTGACTTGCCAGGAGACACCGAGCCTCAAGAGAAGGCTGTCCTTCCAGGACACTGGGCCTTTTCCTGCAAAGTTTCATAAAACCCTAAATTAGGATTCAGATGAGTTTGTGTCATTTAACCCATGACTCACAGCAGAGCCTTTCAGCTCAGCAGGGAAAAGCCATACGGAGGCTCCATGCGGTACCACAAGACCAACCTCTCACCCAGCAATTACCAGGCAAAACACCCCAAAACATCTGACCCAGCTGAAAACCGCAATAAATAAAGAATAAAAAGGAAGGGGGGAGAGGATCAAAGTTCCTAACAAAGGAAGGGCCCTGGCAAAACTGCCCCCATTCTCTGCCGCGCCGGCAGGGCGAGCGGAGCAGATGCAGCCGGGAATTTCAATGGCTGGCCGGTCCCCACGCGCCCTGCGCCACGAGGCCCTTCTGTTCTCCCGCAGCGCCCGCCCGCCCGCCCCTGCCCTGCCCGTCCCTCCCCGCCCTCGTGGGCCGCACGGTGGGCTGCAGAGCGGCTTCGCACAGGCGGCAGCGGCAGTTCGGGGAGAAGAACGGAGAGCGTGGGTTTCGGCTCGCTCCTAGCCCCAAAACACTTTCGGGATTAGTGCTACAGCAGACATCCATCACTTGCCTTTCCAAGAGGGGTGTATGCCAGCCCGCAAACTCATGACGGGACTAGCTGAGCAGACACTGTGTTTACACAGGCTAGTAAAAAAAAGAAAGAGAAAAAAGAAAGCCCTGGGCCTTCCTCAAAACACTTCACTGTAACCCTCCCCCAGAGCAAAACTCACTTTACATCACTCCTGAAAGGAGGAGGGCTGGGAGTCCTGGGGACCCAGCCTCGGCCAGGAAGGCTGGGGTAGGTTTAACCGGGAGCTCCCGTGGGGAGGAAGGACCTGTGCACATCAAAGGGAGCGATCCAGGCAGTTAAACAGGAACAGACATAAATCTCGCTGCAACTCACGCCGTAAACCCTAAGAAAGGGGGTCTCGCTCTCCCGCCCTCTCCCTTCTGCCGAGATAAAGGCTAGGATGCCCGAGCCACGCGCTGGAAAAAAATAAAGTTGCGTGTTTGGACTCTTCAGCAGCCTGTGCCCAGAGCCGGAACGTCTTCCCTTGCCGTGCCACCCCCTCGCAGCCCCCGCCGCTCCCCCATCCCTACCCTCACCTTCACCCCCGGGCAGCAATAAGGAAAAGGAATTCAGGGGAAGGCAAGTCACTAAAACTACAGAGAAGGGACCTCCCACTCAGACACCTCACCCCCACCCCCCGAAACAGCCTGCACATCTCCCAAGCACCGCAGATTTGCAAGGCAGGACGGGGCACGGTGCGCCACTGACCCAGGGAGCCACCGAAATCTTCCTGCTGGCCCAGCTGGGGCTCCTCATCAGCCCCCGCTTCTAGAGCAAGGGCTGGAGCTGTGGTCACTCCAAGAGGTCGGTGGTGGCCCACATGGGCGGGCGCTGGCCACACTTGGAGACAATAAAGTCTTGAACCTCCACAACCGTTACAAAAACTTCGCCTGGGGAAACCATGGAAGAGGGGCGTGCGGCACGAAGGCTCTCTGCCGAGGGGAGGGCACAGGCCACCACGGCTGCGGGAAGCGGGGCCTGGGCGGTGGGGGACAGCACCCCCGGGAGGGAGTGGTGCTCGGCAGCACACGGGGGGAGGGGGTGGCTCCCCTCTCCCCAAACGCAGCCGCATCCGTTTCCTGGTGCAAACCCTCGCCCCAAACGCGCTCAGGTGTCCCAGCTCCGAGAGGGCCACGGTCACTCCTCGGAGGGGCCTTACGACCCATGGGCAGGAGGAAAACCATCGCCAGGATCTGCAGACCCACGCCAGGACATCGGCCCCGGGCCGACGGCGAGCCCGGTGCGCGGGCGGCAGCTAGGCTACCCGCCAGTGAGCGGCACGGAGAAGGGGCCAATTGATCCGTATCAGGAATCGATAGTTTACAACCTCTAACTGGAAATCAAACACGGCAATCGACGGCTGCTCTGAGCACAGCCACTCCGCCGGCAAATGCACCCCTGAGATGAGAGAAGTCATCTCACCGTCTTGGAGTCCAGTTCATGTCTGGATTGGGCCAGGACCTTGTCGACGCCAGCCTGGTCCATGAACGTGACGAACCCGAAGCCCCTGAGCCCCGCAGCCCGGGCAGGAGAGGGGATGCGGAGAGAAGAGAGAAAGTTGGTTAAAGTGGCGGCCGGGCCGCGGCGGGGGCGAAGGGAGGCGCGGGCCCGGCCTCTCACCTGGATCTCTTTGTCAGCGGGTCCCGCATCACCAGGCACTCCTTCACCTCGCCGAACTGGCTGAAGTACTCCCGCAAGCCCTCTGCAAGCACAGCGCCCACCGTTGGGTGCCCCGGCCCGGCCCGGCCCCGCCGCCCCCGCCGAGCTCGGCCCCGGCCCCGGCCCCGCCACCCCCGGCCCCGGCGGCAGGTGCGGGGCCGCCGCGGCGCTCACCTTGCGTGGTCTGCCAGCTCAGTCCCCCGATGAACATTTTGCTGCGGGAGGAAGGGGAGAGCCGTGAGCGGGGCCGCGCCGGGGGGCCGCGGCGCCCCGCGGGGGTGGCGGCGGCGGCGGCGGCGGCGGGGCCGGGCGGGGAGGGGAGGGCGCGGATCGGCCATGTTGGCAGCGGCACCGCCGCCGCCGCCGCCGCGCCTGCCCGGGCCGGGCGGCCGGGGCCGGGGGAGGGGGCGGCCGCGGCCGGGGCCGGGGCCGGGGCCGGGAGCGGGGGGGCGGCGGGGGCGGCCGGCGGCGGCCGCCGCGGCGGTACCAGGGGTCGTGCGGGGAGTCCGGGGAGGCGAGGCCGGGCTGGCTGCCGTCTGTCTCCATTCGGACCTCTTCTCCCTGCGAGGAGCGGCGCCGCACTCCCGGGGCAGATGAGCGCTGGAAAAGGGGCCGGACGGACAGGCCATGCTGCCCCCTCCCCCGACCCCTCTCCGCCGGGCGGGGAGGGAGCGAGGGAGGAGGGCCCGGCGGGCACAACCTGCCCGGCTCCTCCCACCCCCGCCGGCCCGCCGGCCGCCCTGCGCATAAAACCCGCCGGCGGCGCCGGGGCCGAGCGCTGGGAGCCGCGCCCGCACCGCGCCGGGGGAGCGCGCCCGGCCCCGGGCGCGGCGGCGGGAGCAGCCCGGGAGCCCACGGCCGCTTTGTCCCCGGCCGCGCCGCCCGCACCTGCCCCGGGGCGGCGGACAAAGGGCGGCGGGCTGAGCCCCGCCGCGGCGGAGCCGGGCCTGGCCCGCTGCGCTCGGGCTCGCCGCGGCGGACCCCGGAGACCCCGGACCCCCCCCGGTGTCTCGCCGCCGCCGAGCGGGCGCCGGCACCGGGCGAGTTAAAGCCGGCGCGGGGAGGGCCCAGGACCGGCCCCCGCCGCCGCCCTCCCCGCCGAGGGCGCTTCCAGGGCGGGACCGGGGCTGCCCTCCTCGCCCCCGGGTCCCCAGCGGGGCGGTGGGCACCGGGGAGCCCCGGCGCCCGCCCCGAGGCGCCTTCCCGGGGCCCCGGTACCTCCGCGGGGACCCTGCGGGGTCAGAGGCGGCCCGGCCCGGCCTCGCCGCTGCCCGCCCCGCACGGCAGTGCCCGGCTGCACCGGCCGGGGCCCCGAGCAGAGCTGCTGCTGCTGGGCACGGCCGCCGAGCCCCGCGGCGGCGGGTCCGCGCAGCCCAGCCCGCTCTCCGCACCCGCGGCTCGCCGGGAGGGCGGCCCGGCTGGCCCCCAAGTCACCGCGCGGTTCCTCGCTCATTCAAACTGACAGACGGACTCGTGCCAAGCTCCAGCCTCTCTCCGCTGCCACGCAAGTTCATCCACATGCTGATGGCTTCTGGAGCAGGTCCGTGCACTCCCTGCCTTTGCTCTTGGGCAAGCCGGCCCGGGTGGCTGGAGGAGCTCAGCGAGGAGCAAATGCAATGCTGGTTGTCACCTGTAAAGCTAGAGTCAGAGGAGAGTTGTAGCCGCTCTCTCCTGACTGTGCCATGCATCGCTCTGAGGAAGGGCACTTGTTTGCATCTGCGGCATATCAGAACAGAGCAGTGCACAAAACCTCTGGTGACAGTTGCTGTGAGCCCCTCTCGTTGCAAGGGGGTGTCACAGGGTCCCAGGCACCTGCGTGCCACTGTGCTGCCAAACGCTCCCACACGCCTCCCTAGCTCTACTCCTCCCAGCACCAGGTATTGACAGCTCTCAGGTCTGTGCCGTTCCCATTTGACCTTTCTTCCCCTTCTCTCGTGACTGCTTTTCCACGTGCCAATACACTTCATCTCCCTCCTGGAGAGGAACCAGGACACCTTTGTTTTAACAGTACTTTGCAATAGTATCTTTCATTACATGGGCTCATCCCAAGGCTGCAACTCTGAGTTAAATTCATCCTCTGCCCGTTAGCTCTGCCAAACCACCATTCACCCACTCCATTTCCTGAGCCGGCTCAGTGACACCATCCCGTCTCCTGGCCCCGTACCTGGGCATAGCAACACACTTGACACCAGAGACTTGGTAGCCACCTCTGGGAAATGAGCTATGCAGCATCCCAGCTGTGGCCATGGAGCAGCCCCAGCTCCCACTGCCACCAGTCCAGGCTGAGCTGCTTCTCCAGAATAACCCACTCATCATTCCACAGGGCTGAAGTCACCACTTTGGGTGGAGGTGCCCTGAGAGGCAGCGGGGCTGGTGCAGAGAGAAATATAAATAGCGACGGGCAGAGGTGGTACCGCAGCTGGCAGTGATGGGGAAGGGCTGCGCGGCCGGTGGAAGCAGCGGTGCTGAGGCAGCATCTCGGCCACCTCCCCTTGTATGTCCTGAGAAACCCGGACGATAGCTGGGCTGTCAGAAAGCCACCGCTGCCGCCTGCCATGCCGCCCAAACTCACTGCTGCTGCGCTGCCTCCTGGCACCTGCTCTCTCCAATTTGGATGGCAAATACTACAAAGGGGCGCGCTAACATTTTCAAGTCACCTGGCACAGGTTTTATGCTTCATAATTGCCCAACCTAGGCACAGTACTAATGCTAATTAAACACAAGAAAGAAAAAAAAGAAACAAGAGCTCAGTGTTGGACACGCTAAAGGATAACATCTCTTGGTTTACTATCGGTGCATTGCTGTAATTTTAAATGTGTGTTATGTATAAGACAGATAAAGTAGAGCACTCTGAGGGACACAGTGTTAACATACTTCATTGTATCTTTTTTTGCATTGTGCTTATTACTTTATTCTCTTTTTCTCCACCAAAATAATGTTGGAGAAGGGAGAACAGGATCAGTGTGAGTTGACATCTGTGAGCATCAGAGGAAAAAAAAGTGAGCCTTCAGGAGGATTTGGATGGAGGATGTGGCTGGACTTGCATCACTGGGAATGACGCTGTACCATGTAACTTATTCCGAGGCCTTCTCCAAAATATACATGCAATATTTTGTATTTCCACCTTAGGACCCCGAAGTGCTTTGTAAATATCAATTCATTTATCTCTGTAACACACAAGACAGTGGGTCTTGAAAAATCTGTTGATTAGTGACAGTAGGAAGCTTTCCTCACAGGGAAGTAAATATATAAAACATTCCAGACCTTATGATTGGAAAGATGATCTGCAAATATAAAATAATGCAGCATTGTATTCCTGGGGTTGCAGACAGACAGCTGTAGTGCCTCTGTGGCTGCTGCTGAGAGGTTGCCAAACACCAGCGAGATTAACAAAACTGCTCAGTTTTCTTGCTGCTATTCAGCGTCTCGTGTGTGGTAGAGTGACACTATCAAAATCATGTCCACTTCCTGCTGAGGAGGATGATTGGCAAAGCTCTGCCCAGCACCAGTGGCAGACACTGGAGTTATTCATGGCGAGAGGGAGGTTCCAAAAAGTGGAGGTTAGGGGAGGGGCAGGGCAGCAGCCGCCTCTTTTCCTCCCTCATCGTGTAAGGCTTAAGGAGAGATTGTGTCTTGGAGACCTGTCTCTAGCCAGGAAATTTTGGCAGTCGGGTACTAAAGAAGTTTTGCTTTTCATTTAGTTTGGGCAGTTGATAAACAAACTTGAACTGGAATTCAAATCATTTTTGTAATATTTGCATTACGATGCTAAACATGCAAACCTGGAAGATATTAACTGCAGCTCCGTAGGCAGCCTGGGGGCAATGCCAGTCTCTGGCAGCGGCTTCCGGCGGTGCTCGCGCCTGCTTTGGGAGGGATGCTGACCTCTGGGAAGGCTGATGGCAAAACCTCCCTGCTAGCCCATGCGCGAGGCAGCCAGGGGTGCCTGCCTCAACGGGAACCCTCTGCTCGGCCACCTCCTGCCTGGCAGGAGCTTGCTTGGGGCAAGAGTCAGGCATATAGGGGGAGAAGAGCTATTTAGAGAAATTTAATTATTTAGACTCCACTCAGGTGGGGGGAGGGAGAGAGTCAGCAACAGGAAGAGAGGAGTGGCTGCAAAGGCACCAAGGATTTCTTTGCTTCATGTAAGAAACCTCACGGAGCAAGATTCGCAATGGGAAAACAGGCTACACGGTGCAGAGCATTGAAGAACAGGGTGGGAAAGAATAGAGGAGAGGAAGCGGGCTGCATGCAAGACAGGAAGAGAAAAGAGAAACATAGGTGTGGGTGAATAAAGAGCAGGAGAGTCTGAAGAGTAAATAAAGACAACTGGGATAACTGGGAGAAAGGAGTGAGGGAGGAGAGAGGAGACGACCTCCCAAATTACCACAAAACAGCAAGAGGGATTGGAGCCTCAGAAAAAAAAAAGGGAAAGAGGTCTGCATGGGATGGAAAATAAAAAGAGAACTTGTAGTGTAGTAAATAGGGGTTCAGCATAAAACAGCAAACAAGGAGAGGTCTCTGAAGGACAGTAGGAGATTGCAGGCTTCCACTCGCTGTCCTGGAAATGATGGCTAAGGGAAAAATCAGAGAGCCCTTCCTGCTATTCTCCCTCTCTACAAGCTCTAAAAACTACTACGTGGTGTCTGGTCTCCATGATCCTACCTAAATCAGTCCAGCAAACGAGGGAGGAAACACTGACTGCTCAGCTCTAACACCGGAGCTGCTCCGCACACCGAGAGCGCCCAGCACTGCACCAGCCTGGCCCCTGCGCAGGTGCCACCTCTCTGCAGCAGCCTGCAAATGGTCCCACTCTCCGAAGAGGAGCTGAAAACATTTTCACGTCCCATTATTTTTTTTTTTCTTAACACAACACTCCGAAGATTGCATATAAATTGTCAGAAAGCAACAACAGATTTGAAAAATGAGACCTCTCTCCTCGAAGGTGCCCTGAGCTCCACCTTCCCTCTAACCTCCTAGTTACCATTTGTCACAGCCTTTCATCAGTCACTGCTTTCTGCTCCATCCTTGCTCCTGCCTAACCTCTCCGCAGTCCTCGCTCCAGCAACCCGTGTAAAGGGGACCTTTCCCAGAGCATCCGCTGTTAAGAGGCTCTTCCCCAGCCCAGAAGCGGAGCATTGCCTCCTGCTCTTCCCCTCCTCGCCTGGAAGCTCAGAGCTTCCCGTGGGGTGACACAGAGGGACCCATTTCCCCACCGTTAGAGAGATGAGGACGGATGCAACAGAAATCCACCAGATGTGCTAGAGTGTTTCAAAGAAGACATTGATTAAACTGTTCCCTGTGCTCATTGAGGATAAGGCAATTGGCTCAGCTGGCACAGAAGGAGACAAAGGTTAGACAGTAGGAGAAACTTAGCAACTATGAGGATGGCTAAAGATGGGAGAGGCCGGTCAGGAAGGCCAAGGAATCCCCATCCATGAAGGTTTTTAAGAACAAATTAAGCAAACGTCAGGTTCTATTTTGTCCTTGCCTGTTGCAGAGGAGACCCTCTTGGCACCACTTTCAGTCCTCAGTTTCCACAGTTTCTTCAGCACGTGAGGTGAAAGGACAGGAGCAGTTTGAAGTAAAGGAGGCAAAAGCGAGGGCTTATCTAATAGGAAGGGGAGTTCTGGGTGCCTTCCAATGCATAGACGGAGGCTAGAGAAGAGAGGAGTAACACAGAGAAATTTAAAGGCTATGGTCCACGGGCACATGTCAGGGCAAGGATGCAGCATGGGGCCGGGCTGCACCAAACACCACCAGGACTGGAGAAAAGGTCTGGGACGGAGTTGGATAAATAGGGGTGACAGAAAAAGGTCTGGGTCAGGTTTGAGAGCATCAGCCAGTGCACCGGCTGCCAGGTATCTTAGACAAAATGGGTTTCTGTATTAGCATTTTTAAAGAGTATTAAAGTTCTGTATTAAAAATAAAATCCTGTATCCCAGTGGGGAAAACAAAAAAAAAAGAAAAGGAAAGAAAAAACCCCAAACACAGCCTCACACGGGACACAGCTTTTCCAGTGTCTCCCCGCAGTGACACTGCTGGGTGCCTTGCAGCCCAGTCTGCTGGGCCTCCAGTAACCAGCTCCTCAGGCAGGGACCAGTGATGCTGCACTATCAGTTGATCTGCACATCCTCTGCAAGTCTGACGCATGTGTGAATTATTCATCCGGGGCTGAAGTCAGCACCATGTCAAGGACCTCTAAAATCCGCCTTAAAGGTAGCAGAGTCCAAGGGAACAGGGGAGCAAGGCGAGAACAGGGCTCAGGGGAGGGAGGACTGGATCCTCCGCTAGGATGCTTGCAGGAGGCAGAAAGTCTGGGTCCTGGCACTGTCCCAGAGCAGCACCAGAAGGAAGAGGCACTTACAGGAGCAAACAGAGAACTTTTGGCTCAACACACGAACAGGAGCTGAGCAAGCAGAAGCGTTTCTTCATCCCCTCTCTTTCAGGACATAATCGATTTCCTACCTCTGCTACAACACTCACACTGGCTTTTAACTCTCGCATTTCTTCAAGACTTACTTTCTAATCTAAGCTGATGGAACCTTTGCTCCACAAATCCCAACAGCACTTCTCAGAAGACAACTTTATAGCATTCTGGTACTATGGTGGTGTAAAGTAACTGGGACTACACTGTTAAACCTAACAGCACAAAACTGAGAAGGTTTACAGATTATTTGGAGGAATGAACAGAAAAGACCATCTTTAAAATCCAGAGTACATGCTGGAGCGCCTGAGACGGGAAAGGTTCAGACCAAGGCAAGTGCACAGGACAGAAATACACGCTGTAAATCTCCTTAAGCAGCTCAGCCTGTCCTGGTTCCTCAAGGTTTTCCCAAGGTATTTTGTTTGTACTTGTCACATGACTTACATCAGGCATCACATCCTAATCAAGACGGACACCAGTGTCTTCCCAGGCAAAGCTCCCATCCTCAGACTGCAGGAGCGGCTTAGCTGCTTTGTACATGTAACCCCTGCCTGAGCCTCCTCCCTGCTGCACGGGGAATGGAGGCAAGAGGGGCTGCGGGGGTCCGGGTGCACTTGTAGTCATCTCTGGTCGTTCTTCTCTTTGCTGTAGAAGAGTTGTCTACAGCAAGGCACAAACTCGCCCAGTGGGTGTGGTACTTAGAACTCCTGGTTTTCTACAGCAGTGCACCCGGAACAGATGCTCCGGGGCCAGGAGTGGGAGGGTTCCCCCCACCCCAGGGCACAGCATCTTCGCCCAGGCTTACAGGCTCCCAACCCTTCCAGGCTAGGGAATGTGAAATGAGGCAGCTGTTACTGAAGAATCCAGCTGCAGCAACCTACACCAGCTTTTAAATATGTTGAGTTTGGAACTGGAAAAGGCTCAAAATCCATTCTTTGGTCCCAAGGCAGAGCGATTCCCCCTGCCCACAGACCCAGAGAGCTAACCTCTCGCTGAAGACAAGCTCTGATTCTGCACTGCTCATAGTCTAGTGGGAAATACTTTGCTCCTGCTGCTGCTTGTCCATTCTTGCCCTTGTATCTTTTGCTCACTTTTCACAGCCTTTAAGCATTTATCTTTTCACGCCTTTGCCTGCTCTGGATTTCCCTCAAGGCTGATTTTGCTACATAAGGGTCCTTATGCCATTTTCTTTTTTCTTTTTTTTTTTTTTTTGGGGTCCCAGGCAGAACTTTCCCACTACCTCATGCCCATGCAGTTCCACGAGCTGAAGTAAACTGAGTCACTGACCCTTTTCCCACCAGGAGCAAGAAGCGATTCGCAAACTCTACTCCTCACAGCTCCCAGCTGGCTGGTGGCCAAGCCACCGCAACAGCAAAGGAGCAGCTCCCTCCAAAGTAGCTGTCCAAGACGTTCTTCAGCACAACGCTGGGACACAAGCAACATGGAGATACTCTGGCAGAAGCAGGGGGATGCAGAGGAGCAGCAGAAACCTCTCACAGTGGAGGTGCACAATATATAGTGGAACCATCCCTTTACTAAAAGTAGGAATGAAACAGTAACCTCTGCAATTCAGAGTCTCTGTTGGATACATGTATCAAAATGGAGAATATTAACATAAAAAAAACACTTAAGGTTCCTACAAAAATTTAATCTAATAAGTGTTTTCAGGATTTTAGCTCCATCTACCTGCCACATTCCTGATCAACGAATGAGCAGATTCCGCCCTCCTGTTTGCAGGAGTGACCGGTGCAGCTCTGGAGACAGCAGAGGAGAGGAATCTCATGAGTTACACTGTAAATAGTGGGATCATACTCAGGCTTGTGACATCCTGACTCACCGGACTTGTAATCTGATTATACGGGTGTTTTTGGAAACCCTGTTTAGTATGTCCTGCCCGGCTCCAGCATTTCCCCTCTGGGGATCACCAAGTTTGCTGCTTCACAGACACCCTTGGGGTTTGGAAACTGCCCACTTGTGACGGATGGAAACAGTGAGGCGTCTTCCAAAACTTCCCGTTGATTTTGAGCATTTGAGTCAAAAACCCGGAGATGCAGCAAACGTTCCTCTTTCCAAATAAGGCCTGGGGAAGCTCTGGGCATGCAGCATTTTCTGCAAAACAAGCACGTGGTGTCTCAAGGTGCGCACCCAAGATCGGAGTTTCTTTATACGTAGTGGCATAGGTCGAAAGCGTAATGCTCAGATAATCTATACTTTCTCTATGTTTTTAGCTGCCATAGCACCCTGTCCTCTGTTTACTGACACTTCTAGACACCAAGAAAGCTAGTACAAGTGTTTTCCTATCTCAAAATTTATCATGTTCCTGTGACATGAAGTGTATTTAAAACAAATCACATTTTGTAGGGTGAATCTAAAAAAGCCTCTCTGGTGTTTGAAGAAACCTGGGCATAGAAGAGACATCTGCTGGGAGAGCAGCTCTGGAGCCAAGCAAGTTTTTGAAGTTGGAAAGCTCCTCTTACACACTCCTGCTAGTCAGAGAAAATGTGCTCAAGTTCGTTGGTCATTCTGGAGCCCTGAAAGCAATGCAGCGTCTGGTA
Source organism: Calonectris borealis (assembly GCF_964195595.1). Taxonomy (NCBI): domain Eukaryota; kingdom Metazoa; phylum Chordata; class Aves; order Procellariiformes; family Procellariidae; genus Calonectris; species Calonectris borealis. The sequence goes on from NC_134329.1 coordinate 4,470,629, forward strand.
AATTCATTCCCAGATGCTGGGGGAACGAGGGATTGTGGGAGACAGTTTAAGATGGGGAGGGATTTACTGCAGAACAGAGAAAAAGCAAATCAATGAAAGTTTGTTCAGCCTTACTTCCCCTTTTTTTTTTTTTTAAGCGAGGCTGCAGTAGGAGAAATTTTGGGATTTTATGCTTGTGTTGCTTTAAGTACAGGAATGCTGGAAACGGAGGTATTTGATACCTTTGCTGCTAATTACAGTGCAAGGTCCCAGTGTCCTGACAATGCCCTTGTCCCTGACCTGGAGGGGCCTCACTGTCTCAGGGTCAGCTGTAATTTAGTTTTAGGTCAGACCTGGGACTCTCCTGCCAAACTAACTGCACTTTGTTTTGAAGTAGGAACCGTTTACTAGCAAGTCTGAGACCATCAAACTCATTTCACTAACGAGAAACAGGAACGAAGTGCAGAGCCCCAGAGACGAAGGTCAGTGTTCGACACAAGGAAAGCTCAGCTGCGTCACGAAGGAAGGGGCTGTTCTGCCCACCGAGCCACACAAGCGCGCGAGCTCACATCTTCTGCTCCCTTCAATTACGCGTGTTTATTACAAAAATACCTAGGGACCAGCTAAGCCGTGCCGGCCCCCGAGCAGGCACGACGGGCTGTCAGCCCCCCACCTTAGAGAGCTTACAAGACAGTTGCTGCACTTCGGAGGAGGCTCGAGAAAGAGGACCGAGCTCTTCAGTAAAGCTCATGAGTCGTTGGTGCTGCTCCTACCTCTTCTCACAGGTTGGCCAGGTGATTTGGGCCAAGAAACTCCGGTTTTCTACTTGAAAACTGAGATCTTTCTTCCCTTCTTTTTTTTCTCAAAAAAAAAAAAGCTTTGAGATCTTCAGAGAGAACATGCTGCAGAAAATAACCCAAAAGCTGTAAAGGGAAATACTTTTTAACTTCCTCCAAATAATCGGCACTCTCTAACTCACAGGGAATGAAGTATTTTTTCACACCAACAGATTTTGATCCGATCTTCTTCCCCCTCACCATATTCATGGACAGAGATTATACTGTCATGATACCGCACAGCATTACCTGAAATTAACTTGTCACTTAAAGAATCGTTCTTTACAATTTGTGGGTTAGTCTGAGCGCCCAGTGCATTTTCCGTATTTTCAGAGTCCCTGCTCTTTTGCATTTATGTAGACATAGGACTGAGTTTGCTAAAGAAAAACCTACCCAGAGCACAAATTTTTTCCAACTCTGCACATCACTGCGACGAGAGGCCAACTTGCACTTACAGGAAAAAAGCTGGATGAAAAATTTGTGCCAATTTACTAAACAGTAAAAGTCTTTTGACAGCAAAGGAGTGTTCCATGTCCGAATCTGTAAACACATGAATGAGACAGAGAAGCATAGACCCAAACACGCTCTTTGGGAACACTAAACCAGCTCTAGATGCTGGCCGCAGTTGGGGTTAGTGACCAGATGCAAGAGACCACAGCTATAGTGAGAAACAGGACCGCTAAGGGATGTTCAGATCTTTCTTTCATAAAAGTTGACTAGAAGACTGCCACACACCGTGATGTGCGTTAACACTTGTACACTGCCGTGCTTGCCAGCTTGTGCTGGTTTTGGCTGGGATAGAGTTAATTTTCTTCGCAGTAGCTACTATGGGGCTGTGTTTTGGATTTGTGCTGAAAACAGTGTTGATAACACAGGGCTGTTTTCGTTCCTGCTGAGCAGTGCTTGCACACAGTCAAGGCCTCTTCTGCCCCTCACCCCACCCCACCAGCGAGGAGGCTGGGGGTGCCCAAGGAGCTGGGAGGGGACACGGCTGGGACAGCTGACCCCAGCTGACCAAAGGGGTATTCCATACCATACGATGTCACGCTCAGCATATAGAGCTGGGGGAAGAAGAAGGAAGGGGGGGACATTCGGAGTGATGGCGCTTGTCTGCCCGAGTCACCGTTAGGCGTGATGGAGCCCTGCTTCCCTGGCGATGGCTGAGCACCTGCCTGCCAATGCGGAGTAGGCTATGAATTCCTTGTTTTGCTTTGCTTGTGTGCGCAGCTTTTGCTTTCCCTATTAAACTGTCTTTATCTCAACCCACGAGTTTTCTCACTTTTACCCTTCCGATTCTCTCCCCCATCCCACTGGGGGGGAGTGAGCAAGCGGCTGTGTGAACTGAATTGCTGGCTGGGGTTAAACCACGACACAGCTGCAAGGCAGTGTGGTAGAAAGAATTACCAGTCCTGCAGACTTTCAGATTAGTTCAAAATGCAATACCCCCGCTGCCAAACACCACAGGTCCCTAAGTACACGTAAACCCAAATCTCTCCTCTCACCATTGGTGTCTCTGCAAATATCAAACCAGCTTCCAAGAGCTCATCTTAATGACCAGAGCTCTTTGTGGGACAGGTCCCAGCTATCCGAGAGCTGGGTACCTCCTTCATGACTCCCCGAGAAAGCCACGTGTTTCAGGAGCGATGCAACTGCCATGCACCAGAACAAGGCTCTGGAGCACAGCAGATAGCTTCCTTGGCAGCTGGCCCGCAGAGCTGGAGCTTGCTCCCAGGAGAGATTAGAGGGAGTAAAAACCTCATTGCCATCAGAGCAGAGCACTCAACCTGCTTCTACCAGAGATTTCTCACAAGAGAAAAAAAATCCAAAAGTGTCTCTACAAATAGGAGGCTGCCGGAACAGAGAAAAGATAACCCAGTCAATGTCATGCACACAGCTTTGCTAACAGCTTGGGTAACACTGACCAGTAAAGGACAGGCAGAAGCTCTGAGCAGAGCCTGTTTTACACCCGGAAGATTACCTGACTAACATCTGGACAGAGAATTGCCTCCCTACATAAAGTCGCCCAAAACCCAGATCTGCAGCTGCAAAGCTTTCAAGTGAGGTTTTTAAATTTGGAAGTTGAATACCACGAAATATATTCTATCCCCCAAACAACCTTATTCAAGCCCCTTTTTTTATTTTCAAGGCATGGTAGAGGACAGAAGCTCCCCTCATGTTCCCAGGTCGTGCAATTTATACCCTGAGGCAGATGAAAGTACAAACTACTCGGACTCGCTTGGACTCTGTGTGCGTTTGGACTCCCCTGCTACTTCAGGTGTCACCACATCTGCATAACCCTCCAGTGACGAGGAAAGGAGAGGTTTTCAGCGGTTTCAAGGAAGGCTGAGCTCTGCCCATAGACAAGGTAATTTTCTGTCGACACACGGAGGCTGCACAGACGAGCCGTTTCCCAAGGGCACAGCAGAGCCCCTTCGGAGGCAGCTCCGAGGCTGGAGCTCCTGTGCAGCAGGGCACGATGTGGGCTCACCCCCAGCCCAGCAGGCTCCTGGGGACAGGGCCACAATGACGATGGACTGCCCAGTTAACCGTACGGAGGTCATCTCCTGTCCTCCGCTCCACCGGCAAGAGGTAGGGCTCTGCAAGGTGGAGCGTGGAGCTCTGGGCAGGGCTGCGCGGGCAGCAGCCCGGCCTGGGAACTCAGGAGCAGCAAGGAAGGAGAGGATGCTGGAGTGGAAGTGATTTGAATTAGAACAAACTGGCTGCTGAATAGAAGCTTTTATTCCAGCATGGAGAAGGCTTTGTTAGTCAAGCACATGTGATGCACAAAAGCCCCCACTTGAATTCATTGAGTTTTAATTGGTTCTCAGGTGGGGGAGGAGATGGGTGTTAGGAATTAGGGATTCCTTAAAGAGGCAATATCATTAAATCTTAATGCCTCTTCCCTCTCACCCCCAGCTTCGGCTTAGGAGTCTGGCCTCATTCAATTGTCTTATGTTAGAGAATCAGAAAAACTGAGGGAGAGAAAGGGTGGGAGGGGGAGTCACTAATAAAGCCTAAAGGGAGATCAATGAACGAGGAGGGTGAGGGGCAGGAGGAAGACTGAAAAAAGAAAGAGGCTGGTTGGGAGAGGAGGGAGGTCACACGCAGGCAGGGAAGGCAGGAGAACCTCAAAGGGATGAGGGAAAGAGAATGATACCATTCGAGTCGGGGCTTTCTTTTCTCCCTGCATTCCTTCTTTTATTGAACACTTAAGACTTCCCTTGGAGATCCTCTAGCTTGGCTCTGTGAGCCTGTGCTCCAAAACAACAGAGTCGATCACCACAAGGACGGAAGCAAGTCCAGGGATGGGCATGGGGTGCATGTGCATGGGGAACGACGGCAGCGAGAGAAACCTGCTTGGAAGGACCTCGCGAGAGCTGCTGCTTGTTTTGCCAGACACAGCACGTTTCAGACAGAAGTTTTGTTACTAAGAGCCTGCCGCAGACGTAGCTGAACCAAGGTCCTTGTGAGTGAAAGAGAACGGGAGCAATCGGGAGCCAAGGAGATTTCACAGTCGGCGTTGTGGGAGGTACAGCACGCTGCCCAGCTTACGAAAGAGACCCTGGGTACCTGCAAGCCAGACAACTGCTACACTGTGATGGGGGACACACATCTCACGAATGTATAATGATTTCCATCAGTCCCATACATCATAGGAGAATGAATTAATATTGTTTTACCTATTACATTTGGAATTTAGATAGGTAAGTGAATGACATACCAAACACACTGCCAGCAAACACCAACTCGAACGCATTTTCTTTTAGAGTTCCCGACAGAAGAACGCTGCTTCTATATTTAAGTCAGACAGTTTATCCTGTATAAAGCCATACACAGCAGATCTTCTTTGCAGGAAGCACTGCCTACTGTTTTACTATAATTCTTCATTACAAAATTAGACTGCACAATCTCTGCTTGTAGACACCACGGCACTAACCTCCCCCGAAACAGGGGCACTGCGGCCGATTACCATGTGTACTCAAATGGGAGGTCTCTGACTCCTGTTCCAGGACAGTGTGGGACGCTGAAAACAGCATTCCCACGGTGGCTTCTCTCTAAGAGGCTGTCTGATCCGAGTCACTTACTGTGGTGTGAAATCTGAAGGAAATACAAGATCCTCTGCTGACACAGCTGTGGTACGGGGTAGCTCTCACATACACGTGGGTTATTCATGTTTTTAAGGTGATCAGTGAATTCACCTATTGAGAGTGTCATAGGATCCAGTTTTCCAACCCCCCTCCCTGAAATACAAGCCTAAGTATCATTTAGAAGTGACACAGAGACTGAAGTCTCATTTGGTCCTTAACTCCAACTAAAAGCAGACGTGGTCTCCACCTGGCAAAGGCATTCGTGAGCAGCGAGCCGCGACAGTGCCTGGCACCGGCTACACAGAAAGCGTTTAACCACACATGGAGAAGAGCTAACACTACTTGCCTTGATTTTTAATACTGCAAAGTCTACACTCTGACTCTGCCAAGCTGCCTATTGTCACCGCTTGACCAGTGACAACCCACAAGAGCCCTGCCCTCCAGGAGCAGCAGGGCTTTCCTCCAACAACGGAGTCTCCCCTGGAAGGCTCATGTAGGAAAAAACAAACAAAAAGCCCCACAAATCATATTAGAGATTTTTTTTTTCCCCCTTCTATTCCCTTCTAAGCAATGTTTCTTGTGTGCTTCAGTTTGCCTCTTCTCATAGCGCACCTGCATTACAGGTAGCATACAAGTTACAGACAGATTTATTTCATTTTCTATCTTACTAGTTTTAATTAATCCACAGGCATAATTTCAAATTATATCTGACTCACTTGAAGCAACCAGCTGCTCTTCATCATCAATGGTAACATTTGCGAGTCCATCTTTTGTGCATAGTTCTAAACACGATCCCTGCCTCATCAGAAAGCCGCATCGCTCTGCAGAGCACTAAGCAATTGCACTGTCTCCTACAACCCTGCATTCAGTGTTAGAGACAGAGCAACTCCTGTGACTATCTTCCCAGTAACAAAATGTAGGAAAAGGCTGTCGTGGTAAGGATGGGCAAGGTCATGCCTCCAAGATTGTTCCCTATATTTATCCTAGACTTGTTGCCCTGGATGCATTTGCCCTCCTCCCAGCAGTTTTCTAGTAGCAGCCTTTCCTGCAATTGTTTCCTTCTCTTTCAGATACGTTCAGTTTATCTTTATACTTCAGTGCAGGAGTATTGGTTTTCCTGATACCACCTTGTTTCTCAGCAGTTCCCTATTTTGTAGCTTCCAATAGGATCAGACCAAATGCCATTTGTGCCTTTGGAAAGAAAAATAATTAAAACCCCCTCCCATTATGCTCAAAAATCTTGCTGCTCTCCTATGGCTTTCTGTAGAGGCCTTTGGTAGTTGAGATCCTCCTGCAATATTTTTCCTAGCAAGTATCATTTCCACAGCCTTTTGGTATGCGACAGCAGGCACTTCTGAACTGCTCCACTACACAAGCCACAGATTTGTCTGTCACAAACAGTGTCAGTTATCACAGCATCAAATTTGCTGTGTGCAGCAGGTCTCTTTAAGACTGCCATGAATTGAAAATTGTTTTCCTACCTCTTCTCAATGCCTGACGGAACAGGTATCTCAGCAATCAGCAGTGGTTTTGGAGCAAAGTGTGACTGACACATCTGTATCAGCTATCCAGTTAATTTTATTCCCGGCCTGTTTCGTTACATTAAACCTCAAGATGCTCACCATATTTCCTCCCTTCCAAGCAGGAGAGATAGCAAAACCATGTTTTTGGCTCCAGAAAAAGTTTAGCTACGGCTGCTCCACCAATTAGACTGGCTTCACCTCACAGTAACCAGGAGATTGCCTCTTTCTTTGCAAATACGAACATCACACAAACGAAGACAATCCTAAGCAGAACTCGGCCCTAACAAGATATGGCTGCCAATTTCAACAGGACCACAACGGCTATGTCCTGTGCCAAGCTACTGGTCAGGCACAAGCTTTTACGTTCTGTCATCCTCTGTGAAGGGGCAGATTTATGTGGCTGCTGACACGGTTTCAAGAGTTATAATACGAAGACCACCTACAGCACAGGTCTTTACAAAGCTGGTTGGAACGCTAGTACAGAAAGATGCTCTGCCCTCCTTGGAAATCACCTATTTCTGCTCCAGGGGACAAGCCCTTGCAAGGACTTTGGGAGCACCCATCCTTTGCTCTGTGGAGGGCCACATCAGCACGCTGTGCGCAGCCCGAGGGTTTCCTGCGGCCTGCCTGCCAGCGAGACAGCTTGCAGCAGCTTGCAGCAGCCCCCGGCAGGCTCCACATGCAGGCTCCTGCCCCAGACCACGCCAGGGCTGTAGCTGCTGCAGGACCGGACGTCAGAGCATTCTCAGCTTCTCTGGGCCCAAGGCCACGTCCAGGTTCGTGCAGGAGGAGGAGGACAGAGCTGCACTAGAGCCGGGCACTACGCATTACAGAGACAGAATGAGGCTAGGATGACTAATGAGAGAAGCCAGCACCGCAGAAGCTTTCCAGCCCAGTGCCCTCACAGGTTTCTGTGCGAGATGGTAATGCTTTGCACATTTATTGGTGTAATATTGCACACTTACCGTTCTTTAAACTTGCACGAGCCCACACCTCGGTGGCCCCCAGCCAGTGGGCATTCTTAGGAAGATCTTTGCAAATGCACATCGCTACTGATAAACACCACACAAGTCACCACTGTGAACCTCAGGGCAGTGCTCTGCTACTTCAGTACGTTTGCCCGTTGTACCTAACGTGTTATTTCTCTGAATGACATCAGTGCTCCGTCTCCTGTGTTTGACAGGTAAGTAGAGGAGGGGCACTGTGGCTTTAAGAAGGTCATTTCCACTGTCCTGCCGGTGTAATTAGCCTGCTCAAGAAAGGGCAGAGGCTGGAAATTGGATTGAGCAAACCAGGCTTTAGCCGCAGGATTGTTATGTTAATCACCTGAGCTCAGCAGTCCCTGCCCTTCAAACCAGTACAAACCCAGTACAAACCCAGGACCCCTCTGCAGAGCACACCCAGCCTGGCTCAGGCTCCAGCTGCCCCAGGACGTCTCTCCACCGCCCGGGATGCGGGGGCCAGCCCCGGGGCCGCCCGGCACCGGGAGGGGATGCTCGGCCCGCGGTCATACCGCTCCTCTGGTCCGGCGCGGCGGCCACGGCTGCCAGCAGCGCGAAGACTCAGCGGGGTCACGGGTGCCGCTGTGAGCTGACGGGCCAGGCCTGCTTTGCACCAGCTGAGGATCCAGCCCCGGCCGTGCTGAGTCAATAAGCAGGTCTGAAAGCACAGATTGCTTACTGCTATTTCACCGATGAAAAATAGCATTAAGAACAATAGGCCAGATTCGTATCCGGCACAATAACGGCTGTAGGCAGCCGAGCCGCGGGCGGGTTCAGTCGGGTGCCAGCCCCTCTGCAGCGACAGCACGAGGCCCCTGGTCCCTGGGCCGCCGGCTCGTGCTCACGTCCAGCGTCTTCAGCACCAGGGCTGCCCCAAGTTAACCCAGGGGCGAGGCCTGGGGGTACAGCCTGGGGGTACTCTCCTCAGGAGAGCCGCCACGCTCCGCACCGGCGTCACCTCCAGCACCAGCTGCTGCGACGCCGCTGAAACAGGAGCCCTGCGCAAGCCAGCGGCAGTGGCCAGCCTGGCCCAGGGCGCCCCGTTTGCTGAAGGGACCGGCGCCGCCAGCGAGAACTGGCCCCGCTCGCCCCAGCCACAGCCGGCTGCCTGCTGCCTCCTGCTTTGTCCTCGCCACCCCTCCCCTCCCCGGGAAGCAAGGCTGGGGTTTACCTCACTGCGCTTTACTAGCTTGTGTCCCCTGGAAACGTCCCTTTTTGTCCCTCTCTGCTCAGAAACTTTGGGCCAGCCGTCTTCGCTGCCGCCACCACCAACCACCCACCTTCTTTTTAAGGCAGCGACCCAGGCTGGCCATTGTCCCCTCCTTGCTGCTCCTATTTTCTTAGGGCGAGCTCTCGCCTCTCCCCCACGTCGGGCCAGCTGGGGCTCCGCGTTACCTCCCTTGTTCTTCGGCGCATTTTTTCACTGCGTCCCTGCACTGCCGGGGGGGGGAGGAGGGTGGGAGGGCAGCGTCTGGCCCCACACCCAGCGCGCCGGATGGCATGGTTTTGGAGAGGCCTGGCTTAGTGAAGTTATTCAAGCCAACGGCAGCCTGGCAACCAGGCGGCCACAATGGGAGCGCAGGAGGAGGAATGTTTCCACATGCCTGATCAATGGGAGCAAGGGAGACAGCAAAGCAAACAGAAGCTGGGAAAGAGACACAAAGAGAAAGCAGCCTTTTCTCTGCTCAGTTCCTTTCATTTGTCACAGCTCTTTGTGCAGCTGATGACAACGGAGGCCCTTCGGAGGCTAGTTTTAGGGAGTTTGGTTTTTCTAATTAAATAAAACGCCGTGTCCTTTTTCTTCACTTGTCACCTTCCCGCTCGCCAAAAAAACCCGAAGAGCAGCCCCATCTGTGCTCGAGCCTCCCGCCCCGTGCGCCTGCCGGGAGCCCCAAGCACCTCTTTCTCCCCGGGAAGGCAGAACGGCACCACCACCCCCTCGCTTGCTCAGAAGCGGCTCCCGGGCGGGACGCGGGGCCCTGCCCGAGCGGCGGCAGGGCCCTGCCCGGGGGGCCGGCAGCGCCGAGCAGCACATGCCACCCGCGCCCCCCCGGCCGCTCATTACAGGAATAAAGAGCCCGGCGAAGGACAACTTCTCTGGAGGTGGCGCGCTCCCCGCAGCAGCTGCGGACGAGACTAACGGGCAGCTTTCTATGGGAACGAGGCAGCGTTCAAAATAGGGTTAGAGGAGAGTTGCCTTGGAAACCTGGACCATTTCTGCCAAGGGGCTACAATTTCCCTCAAAGGGTCCCAGACAGGATTTACCTGGGAGCCGACTGTGGGACAGAAACTCCTGCAATCTGCAAAGCAGCTGCCCCGGAGGGGGGTGGAGGCGAAGGAGGGGTTTCTGGGCAGAGGCACCAGCTTGCTGGTGCTGGGCTGCACGGTCACAAACAGCGGCCGAATCCAGCCGTGTTGCGTAACCGCTGGTGGGAGCCCAAAGTTGTTTCCTCTAATTGCTATGCAAGAGTTCACAGCAACAGGCCTCCTCTGTGCAGGAGCTTACAGGAAAGGTCCTCCCCGGCTCTAAGGCAACACCAAGCAAACCAGCAGGAGAGAAAGTTTGGGGGTAAGCTTTCCTGCACTGAGGCCAGAGCAGAGATTATTCTGTCTCTTTTTAGGAAAAAAAGGTCTACCTGGATGTATATAGCCCTGAAGAACAGAAAAACCTGGCTGCTGAGGAACAGGAGACAGGACACCTGCCTCCTCCGCCAAAACGCAGGCTTCTCCTCCTGTGACCAACTCCATCCCCAAGCGGCTGGGGCTGCAGCCCTCTGGGCATCATGTGGAGGAAGAGGATTAGTGATCCTGCCTTAGGAGGAGGGAACTTTAGTTAGGAAGACGGCAACATCTGGGACCCCACCAGTCTTTTGCTCACGGTTAGGTTCAGGATGTGACCAAACTGTAAAAGGGAGCTCCGGCAACATGAGTCAGGGAATGGCAGCGTGAGCTCAAGGGAACAGAATGAAACTTGGTCCTAATCACGGATGTAGCACTGGTTCAACAGCACAGGAAAATTCCTGCCCACTTCCAACAGCCAAAGACACAAGTGGCTAAGTACAGGCTTCTCAGTCCCCATGGCCAGATGTTCAGAGGTGCAGGTTTATTCGCTGTCAGGCTCTCCAGGCAGACAGCAAGTTCTTCTGCCGATACCTGTTTCTATTCCCAGGATTGCTGCTGAACCCTGGGATAAACCTCTGGGCTCCTCAGTCGTCCTATTTCTCAGTCAATCAGCGGGGCTAATATTGGAGCAGACATTTTGGCAGTCAGGCTCTGAAGTGATAAGGACACGTACTCTTACCAGCTCTGATGTCACCCTGACTAGCACTTCACACCCTGCACCTCCACCCAGCCCTCTCCTTTGAGGTTCAGGCACACCCCCGTTGCCTGGTCAGGTTAAAGAGGATCCCACGAGCCGTTCTGCATGAAAACTGAATTCCAACAGCGTGGGGGTTTCCTCTGCTTCACTCTGGAGGCATCAAGGGGGTGAAACGCTGCCTCAGTTTCACTGCTTCCCTCACCTCCTAACAGCATCACGTGTGACGTTTTGCTGGGTAATGATGTTTGTGAGGTGTTCATTTAACAACGTAAGTGCCTCTAAATAATGATTAATAATAATAATAATAAAAAAGACTAAAGAATAGGATTCTACCCTACCCCAAGTCTCCTTAACACCAAGTTGTTTGCTGCCATATAATCAGCAAACTTGTTTTTGGGAAGCGTCTCTATTTCCATATCGAGTATATCACTGCCATCCCACAGCCCTACCTGGCGTTCCACTGCCCCCAGACATGCGCTAAGTGCCAGCCTGCAGCTGAATGAAGAGCAGGAACCTCCCCTCCCCGACTTCAGAGTGAAAACTCACTCCACAAGCATTACCTACTGCTTCAAAATTATTCCAGCACTCCTTGAGCCTTCTTGTAAGGAAGGAGAAATCCACCTTCACTCCTGCTCAAAGGGTTGCTTTCATTAGGGCCTCTATAGATTTGTGATGGCAAGTATTTGACCTGCTTCAAAAATATTCATGAGACTCTCACATGCATTCAGTAAGGGCAGACAGGCAAAAATCCTCAGCTTATGTTCTCCTGGGGTCTCAGGGTGCTGATGGCAATGTACATCCTAATTACAATATATACCATACTGAGAATGAGACCTTGTCAGCTCTGGCGACACTTTCTTTGAGACAAAGAAACAACCTGGAAGTGATTGTGATTATTTCTCAATAGATCAGAAAAAAGTCTAACCACGTGAGAGTATTTTTAAGTAACTGCCCTTTTCCCTGGCCTCAGTGAGAAGCTTCCAGGACAGGCCACAGGGAACATCTGAACCGTACAAGAATATTTAGACACTTCCAGAGCTCAGGTTGTGTAGGACAGCAAAGTGTGCTGCTCCTATACAGGGCGGGGTGCGGGGGGAGGTCTCAGGTGCGAAAACTGCCAAGATAGCGCATTACGGTATTCACTAAGCTCCAAAACAAAGAGATTGCCCTTCTTTACAGACAGTGCATTTGAAGTGTCACAGCGTAACATGCATGGGACAAAACAAGCAGGAAAAGCAGCACTCACTCACCACAAACAAGCACCACAGAATGCTAACCAGTTACTGCAGACTTCCAGAAATGTTGCAGAGAAGCGCAAAATGCAACCCAAGTGGTCCCTTATGAGAAAGAAAAGCAAAATGTACTCCCTTTTAACACGATCACTGCAAGGCAAAGCAGTTCTGACACAGCCAGTGCTCCTCTTTCACTCTTGCACCTGCTGTGAAGACACCGTCCTGACAAGCAGCAGCACTCTATAGCTCCCCGGACTGCCTCTCAACAAGACCCTTCTGTGCTGCCCGTGGATTCATCTCCAGATAACATTCTTCAGTAGAAGGACAACCTGCTGATGGACACATGCAATTAGTAGCCTGCTGACAGGCACCCTTTCAGCCTCTCTGTGGCCCCTTTTACTCAGGTAAAGCTGGCACAGTGATCCAGCCACCCATCCTTTGTTACAGCTCTATAAAGTGGAGGGAATAATTCAAAAAGTCTTAAAGGGAACCTCAGGGTGGGAAGAGAAAACATGATAGGTATTTCATAGCTGAGGGAGAAGCAGCGTTTTATCACTGTTGAAATGGCTCCCACTACTGAATCAATAAGTGCTTGAGCTTTTTATGATTCTCCTTAGCACAGGTAATACCACAACAAGGCAAAAAGCTACCACCTGCAAATATATAAACAGGTAAATCTCAGAGGGGAGAAGGGGCGGGGTGGAAAGAGAGCATTTCTTTCAGGAACTACTGCATTAATCCCAACTGAAAGGGGAATACTTCCCCTAATACCCTTCCTTTCAGTCTTCTGACAATGCGACCCTGATGCAGACCGCACAGATGATGCGGACAGCACACGCAAGGCAACCGGGATGGCGGTGCTGCCCCCCCGACCTGCTGGTGTCCTGCAAGGCGTGCAGCGCACACCGCAACCAGTGACCAGATCTCCAAGCAGCCTAATTACGTGACCTTGCCACAGGGGCCGACCCCAGGGCGGCAGGAAAGGAAATCCTTTCAGGCATTTCACGTCAGAGCTTCTTGAGATCCTTCCCACTTGCTCATGTTCCAGTCCCACTGGCACACGTGGGCCACAGCCTTGTATAGCTCTCTTCTGAACAAAACTAGAAGCAAAGTGATCCCAACTCATTTTAGTATGGATCAAGCAAGTGGTTACAGGACAGACGGCAAGTATTTATTATAACAGCCTCTTCCACCCACAGCCATAGCTCCCTAATGAAAACCAGAGAAACCCATCCCCTGGGGTACAGTCCGTTCATGGCCGCAGCACACGTGGGTGCCGGAGACAAAGCACAGGGCGGACCCAAGCCTGTCTCCTTCGCCACTTGAGACCCTGACCTTGACCATCACTTGGCAGAGGACGCAGGCGCTGTTCAGAGATTGCTCCCCCCAGTGTCCAGGCTTTTCCCTTTGCTCAGGGACATTACACAAAACACAGCCCAGACTTACCACAGGTGGTACTTAATTGTGAAGAACAGCCATCCTTTCTATACAAATCCACCAGTCTCCCCCTAGCCTGCCACAGCCCACTCAGACATTCCTACAAAACCAGGGAAAGTGGCTTTTAACCTTTTCTCATTTGCAGACTCTTACAGGTTTTTCACTAGAAATATGGACTTACATATAGTGAACTTCAGCCTACTGAAAATACACCACACTTCTCTTGTCAAAGCATGTAGTAAGAATCCTTACAAGCTAGAGAAGCAGAAGTTAAGCTGGGTCAACCAGGATAACAAGAAAAAATTACAATTCATTGTCTTTACCTAGGGAAGAAATGTTCCTTTGCTCCAGTGAAAAAGCTGTGACTTCCAGAGAGTTTGGGCATGCTGACTTCTACAGCCCATCCCTCATTTTCCAGTGATCAGCCAGACTGCGCAGTACAAGGAAGAAATCTCTTCTGGCTTGCCATCTTACTTCATGTGGGGGACCAACGAGCAGACATGTGAGCGCTACCCATAACCTCCACTGGAATTAAAAAGTCATTCACACAAAGCCATCAGTAACCTCCTATACCCTGCCAAGATCTATGACCAGGCACAGAAGTGCCCTCCTAATAGCTCTGCAAGTCCCCTTTTGGAAAGGCTCTGACAGCTGGTCTCTGTTATACCACTTAGCACCTGATGAGCAGCAACTGGGAAGGGGGTGCTTACAGGTGGCCACAGCAATGCGCTTCCCAATTCTGGGGGCCTGTCAGTGGCAGAGTCCTGCACAGATCTGGGGGAAAGTGGATTTCACCACCCTGAAATTCTGCCATACAGCAGGTCACCCCTCTTCTGCATCGTCACTCTGTCCTGCTGGTTACAGACAGTTGGCTCTAACTCCAGGAGCAGCAAAAGCTACTGTCTCATTTCCTCTGTCATCTGTATTGTCTTAGCACTAAAAGCCATACGAATCCACAGAATTAAATCCACCCACTGCTGCAATTCCAGAAGTGTATGCATCCTTCCATCATAATAAAACTGCGACACTAATGGTGCCCAGCAGCAAGTCCCCCATCCTGCCTGTTGGCCATTATAGCTCTTAGTGATTCTCTGTCATGCTAGCAGAGTTTGTCAGCTTGTCTCACACCCAGTTCTGGGGATACCGGTGTATCCAAAAGGCATCTCACAACACCCATCACAAAAACAACCACAGGGCTGAGCACCGAAACTGGCCACGGGATGTCTGCCCACAGCTCTGAGAAGCTAATTTGAATCAGGCCAGCTGTATGGACTCAATAATTAACAAAGAATGTACCTGAAGCCAGTATATTAAGGGGTGAGAATGCATTTCAGGTCTAGAGAATTAAACCATTGTAATCAGAGGAAAAAAAAAAATCTGCGGCAAAATCCTTGCATAGACCTTGACTATTCCCTTAGCAGGACAAACCTGATGACTAGTTGTTGTTTACAACGATAAGGTCAGAGGAAAGGCCATTTCCTCTCAACAATTGTCAGAAGGGATTAAAACCTGCATTCAGGCTTGCTTTGAACTAGCAGGTACTCCATTCCCCGATGGTATCGGGATCCATTCAGCGAGGTCTCAGCAGCCTCCAGGGCACGTCTCCATAATGCCCCTATTGTGGGAATATGCAGGACTGCTTCCTGCACTCACTCTATCTTTATGAAGCTTCACCCTTGTGGTCTGATACCCAGGTCAGGAAGCAATCCTGCAATCACTGTTTAATTAGTCATTTCCCAAGTCTGCCTCAGTTGAGAGTTGCTGCTGCTTGTCAGCTTCTGAAGAGGGAGGTTGGGAATCAGAAACATCACCCGCAGACTGGGAAAGAAAAGTTGCTCGCAGGGTTTGCGGCGCGTTTGTACCGCAGCCCGGCACGCCACATTCTCCATTTCCACCTTTTTTTTTTTCCTAAGTAGAAGGATTTGAGCAGATGAAGGGGCCATTGCACCTTCTGCAAGTCAAGACAAAAGCTGATTTATAGCAAAAGTGGTTTTATTTTTGTTGATTTGTTGTTATGGGCTGGGCTTTGGTTGGCTTGGGTTTTGTTCTGTTTTTTTTTTTTTTTTTCCTTGAGAAATAGCGTCTTTGATACAAAGCACATACCTCAAGAGAGGTCTGTTCCAGGAATTCCAGTTGCATACTTTCCTTTGTGGAAGTCAGTACTGAGCCTGAGAGGTTGGATACACACAGCTTCAGCTTTTCCAAATGAGCTCACTGGAAGAGGTACTTCTTACCACACAGGCACCAATTTGAAAAGAATGAGAGTTACGTAGTATTAAAATACTTGTCTAGATAATGAGTGTTTGTGTGTGGAGGAATGCTAAAGGAAAAATGTGTTTGTTGAAACCCAACTGTTTTGAAAAACATGGTGATTTTTCTGTTCAACAAAATAAATGAGGTATTTCAATAATGTCAAAAAGGCCTATTTGGGCATTTTCAGTGTATTGGACGTTGTCGAGAAAAGCTTTTCAAAACAAAAAAACATACAATTATATAAGAAGTTACATAAAGCTATATAAAATAACTTTTTTTTCAGTTTAAAGACACTGAAATCAGAGGAACTGCTCAATCAAAACAAAACAATGTTTTCAGAGTTTCATTTTGTAAGAAAATTTGATATAAAATGTGATTCATTCTGGAATGGAAAAGGTTTTGAAATCTCAACATTTCCCAGTAAAATGAGAACTTCTGTCTTTCTCTAGTTCCAGTTTCCCTTGCTGTAATGAAATAATTGGAAGAGTGGTGTATGTGAAAATTTCCTTCCGACAGCGGGACAACCCTGCTTTTGAAAAGTGTGTGTGAAGCAAAAAAAAAATTCAGAGGAACAAAACCCCTAACAGATCAGTAATCCCATTGAGAAATTTACATAAATGTCGAGAAACGATACTGGAATTCACAGAAGACTGATATGAGGGAAACTGCCTCCAGTGGGGAGTAGAACTGGTGAGGGAGTTATAACATGAATTATCGTATCTATCATATGAGAAGTTCCTGCTCTGCCCCTGGATCTAGCATGTAACTTCTTACAACCTTGTTCAAATCGTATCTTGCAACGTGCTGGATCAGTCTCTGTACTGGGCTAATGCACATTGCTTCCAGCAGTGCGGAGTGCAGGCAGAAAAAATATGTATTTGCTACAAAAAATTGTGCAAGTATGTCCTCAGAAGGGTTTCTTTTCCTCTTTCTCCCGCTAAGGCTATACTAACCCTGGTAACAGCCAAATCCAGAAGACGCAGGGATGAGATAACATCACATGAGCATCCTTTCTCCTCAGCCACGCCTTTGCCACTCAAGGAGACAAGTGGCATCTCCATGCTCCGCTCCTCTGATTTCCTGACAGTTTCCCTTTCTGCAGCAATGTTATCTGGGATTACCCTATGCAGTCTTCTGTTACGTGATCTTCCTCTTAAGCTGAGATTTCTTGCAAAGTGCCAAAATGCAGTAAGAAAAATTATTTTTAAGACCCGCACTGATGAGAGAAGGATGCAGAAGAGAGCTGTGAAGAGAGCTCAAGAACACCTGTGAGGTTATCATCTCCATCCTCACCTGGGGGAACAAAAGCTCGGCATCCAGCATTACCATAGCACCAACAGCCATCAGCAAATTGCTCCCGTAAGAAAAGAACAGATGTGACAAAGATTGTTCCAGGGTCTACAGCAGACCACAGCCAAAGCACAAGAGTCTAAATGTGCTGGGCTGGGATGGCAAGGGAAGTCACAACTGGGTTCCATCTAGGGGGAATTATTCTTACACTCAATTCATCAATTTATGGGCAAGCGATTCCACAGGCAACGTTGACTTGATTAAACAGAGCCATAATGACAGTGAGTGTAGGGAAGCATCCAGCCAAGTATGCAAACTAGCCTTCTCAGCCTAGAATAAAAGCTTCCTAACCAATAATTTCATGCTTTTATCTATACGATCATTAATACAGATACCAAACAATGCCAGCTCGACGTGGTGTCAAAGGCTCTGACAACCTCTAATTGATAATAAATAATTCAATTTCTGTCCCAATCCAAAACTGCTGAATCTTGGGACATGTTCCAAATAAATGATTAAAAAGAACTTTGAATGTAATTATATCTAACACAATTGGGGATATTGCCCAGATGAAATTTACAGCAACTATTCAGAGCTACAAAATTTCAATGACATTGGCAACTCTTTATGCCTACCAGAAAATGAAATGTTCTTTACTCAGGCAATGGCACAGACTGCATTTTTTATCTGCCAGCTGTATGCCAGCAACTCACCCAGGCCAACCGTGCTTCCCACAGAGGTGCAGTGTTTCCCAAAAGCACTCGAGAAAATTTGGGAACAGGCTTTTGCCACAGCCAGATCTTTAGTGCTCTGTACATGCAGAACTGGATCTTCTTTCTGATACAGCTGATTCTTCCCCTCCCCCAAAACTGCTTACATTACAATTAACAAAAATTTCTTAAGAAACCCGTAGTTCCTGGAATGAAATTAGGGCGATGTGTTTCAGCAACGCAAGTGACTATCAGCACAATCCTGAAGTGATGAATGCAGCATCTCAGAGGCACACCGACTGTTCCCAGTAATTCCCAAACTCCAAAGCTAGAAGGAACTCTGAACACTTATTAGTGAAAACACAAGACACATATTTACAAGAGCATTCTTATACAAGATTTGACTCCTATTTTTCTTTCACTTGCGTAAATCCTTGCTGAAATCTTAGTTTCTGCATCTGTAAAACAGGGATGATGACATTCACTGTGATTTCTTTGGATGCAAATTGTTTTGAATGCCAAATTTTTCTTTTCCTGAGAGAGGCAGGAGGGAGAACAGCGTATGTAACTGACCTGAAGAAGTGGTGACTCTTAAGAACTTTTTAGATCTGCAGCAGTTATCTTACTGAGCTCATACTGAAACAGTAGAAATGCATTTGCCTTGTCGAACCTGTCCTGTTTCTTTATTCCCAGTCCCTTCTGGAAAATCCAGCATCGGCATCACTGGAATCCCCACGCTCACAGGCAGGGCAGCGACAGCACCAGCGTGAAGGTGTGCAAAGAGGTCCGTGTTGCCTGTCTAGAACTCTGATCTCTCCCTGGACCTGCTTAGGCATATTTCTCAGCCTTTACAATACAACTTGCTATTTGCGAATACGAAGTGCCGGAAGAAGACAACAGCTCTTCATAGTTCACAACACACGGTTCTGGACTTTGATGCTCACCGTGTTTACCTGGCAGAGTGGTCAGAGACAGCGGCCAGCCTGAAGCAAAGGCAAAGAGATCACCTGCAACGTCTGCAGGATCATGACAACACTGGAGAAAATGAAATAGCTCCATAATTTGGTGAAGTTCTCAACTACCATGATCAGGGGAGCCGGGCTTGTTTCTTCAAGAAAACAACCATAAGGGAGAGAGGGGGCAGGTGAGCGCCAGAAGCGCGCCTGCGTTATCCAGAGCTGCGCTGCGCGCCCCGTATCACGTAGGTACTAAAGACAGCCTGCTCCTCTCCGGAGGACCGAAAGGCACTGCTGTGCTCTGACAGTGTCAGCTACTGCCCAGTTAGGCACCTCCGTGTTAGTCACATGACAGAAGGAGGCATTGGTATCAGTAATTGGAACAGCCAGTTGTGTTAAACAGGAGACAATGAACAGATTTAACAGATCTCGGATCTGCAGTTAGCAGACCACACAAGCATATGCTTAGCTTGAAGGAAGGACGCAGTGCTGTTGGAATCGGTGGTTTATTAGACCCTATGGGACCAGCTCACATGCTGAGGTCAGAGCTGGCACCTCAGTTCCTGCTGGATATTCACTCTGCCTCGCCTACAGAAGAAAATTCTCTTACAGGTGAAAAAACAGGTGACTATTGTGCACCTTCTTACACTAGATACTTTCTCTGAAGTATCTGCTACCAACCCCTCTAAAAAGGAAATGTTATATAAACCTACACTCCAATCTAGTGGTGACAAGCTAATAATAATGATGAAACTTTGCTGGCTTCCTTTAAAAAGGAAGAAAACTTATAAACTACTCTTAAAACCTAATATTTTAAATGACTGGATCTTCTTTCACAGCAATATTCACCATAAATTATAAGTTAAGTTATATAAAGCAAGTTATATAAGAGTAAGTATATATATGTGTAAGTTATATAAAAGGGAGACAGGCTAACAGAAAAATTAAATATCAGAAAATATAAGGATGCTTTCCTTACACAATCTCAGTTGCACACATGAACTAGCCAAAGATCTCATATGTCTTCAGAGCCTTGGTGAGGTTGATGTTATTTTTCTAGAAACCCCGGATAATGGAATAGTGGAACCCAGGCACCGAAATGCTGTAATGTCAGAAATCACGTTGGAAGTTGATGGGAGAACTGGATCGAACTCCATGACCCTGTAACATTTTCACCACCAGGTCACAGGTGCAGAGTGTTTGTTCACAAAGTAACTTCACAATCATTAATACTTTGTGATTAAGCTACGTATCTACAGGAAATGTTTTCCAAACGCTTTGTTATGCGAAGTTCATTAAACGGGAGTTTGCAGCAGTTCATCCAGAAATTCCACATGGCAGGGTCCTTTCTGAAAGAGGAGAAGCCAGTGGCAATAACAGAGGATTCAAGTTAATATCCTGATTTCTCACTGAAAGCCTGCAGGTTGGAAAGGGCAGAGGATGCTAGAACAGCTGTATGCTTCACCTCTAGAAAACCAGGCAACAAACCCCGGCCAGCAGCTCTTCTGCTGAACAGAAGGGGCAGCACTGGAAGACTTAATCTGATCCGTTGTGTTAAAAAGAATTTCTCTACTAAAAAGCCCCTAAAAACAAAACAAGAAAGAAAAGCATTTCAGAGCTCCAGGAAGGGTCAGAAATGGGATAAGATAGAAGCAGAAATGCAGAAGATGTATTAAAAAGATGTCATCACCTCTTTAATGTGTTTTGTCTTTTCAGCTGTAAACATCCATAGTTGCTCCTTTTGCACTGGTACAGAAGATGGGAAAAGGCTGATCTCGTAGCACCAGCCGTACTCCGAGGGCTGGGCAGCTGGCTCCAGCCTTCCTGAACAGACGCAGGGCGCGTGCTGCTGAGGTGAACTCAGTTTAATAGGTTGCTGCTTACAGGCTTAGACTGATTTACAGGTGTTTGCCCTGAAATATGACCATCCATGTCATCACTGCTAATCCTCACCCATCTCTGAAACCCTTCCACTTCAAGGGATAGCTATTTTTGGAGGAGAAAACCACATACATACCAAAAAGAAACAGTGCTCTCTAAATCTCCTCCCACGGGAAGGGCAGCCTGGCTATCACACACCCGACAAGTTGTCTAGTACAGCACAACACCAAACCCTCGGCTGCCTCTGTCGCGGCGGGTGTCAGCCATCGGCATGTGACAGTAATAACAGGGACGTCACAGGGAGAGCACACACAGACCTCGCATCCTCCTCCCTTGCAGCCTGGTAGAAAACCTCCTGCTGGCAATGCAAAGCCTAGGAAGCATAGCTGGCCTGCGTCCTGGGTATTTTCCATCTTTCTCTGCTGAAGACTTCTCTTCTGCTTGCTCTCTCAGGTTTGTGACCTCTTTTCTGCAACTGACCTTCCATGAAGCTCAGAACCCAGTGCTGGATCCTGACGCACTGCTGGAGACCCAGCCTGATAGACCCAGCGGCCGGAGCACCGTGACACGCTTTACCTGGTGAATCCGTTTCTATTCCCTGCACATACTGCTCCAGCAACGTGGTAATGATTTGCAGACATACATGAGAACAAGGTTCACAGTATAGGTAGTCTAAACAAAAAAAATACCTTGGCATTGAAAGTAAATTTACAAAAGTAGATAACCTTTTTTTTCTTAAGTAATATATCATATAGGTACTGACCACATTGCATTAATCTGTCTCTTAGCTTAGCTGAGAGACTGCTGAGTACAGCTTCTAGAAATCTAGCACTCGCAGCAAAATACAGCTTCTAGGAGCTCACGGCCATGCCAGGCCTCACATACTGAGCATAAGACCCAGTATTCTGGCTGCTGTGCTTTGCTCCATACCCACAGAACCCGCATTTTAGCTATTTTGAAGCATAGCATCCCGCCCTCTCTGTCGCTTTGGGATTTCACGTGGCAGATACACTGGTTTGGCAGGTCACGGTGAGTTTCATAGCTTTGCCAGGTAACCGGGCACTCTGTGGGCGAGGTGTCTTATCCACGAACCACAACCAGGAGGACTGCTGCCAGAAGGAATAGCCTCGTGTTGGGCGCCATTTCCCATCACGTGGCCCAACACATCTACCTGGTGGAAGATACAGAAACCTATCGCAGAGCCCGAACGATGACTCCGGGCATCGGGTTCTCAGTCAACTCAGCGTATTCCATAACTTGGAGAATCAGATGCATGGGCACAGGTCTCCCATTTTTTAACCCTGAAAAAAGCCCAGAAAGCTTCTAGAAACTTTCACAGACTTTCCAAGCGGCCAAGCAAAAACCAAACATGAAGCCAAACTACACAAGCTAGAGACAGAGATAAAACTGGATGGAAGTCCACAGGGATTGTGAGTTTCATATCCAAAATAGCAGAGAAAATTCATCTCTGCACTGCTGTAAATGTCACATCGGTGCTCACAACGCTGCAGGAACAATCCGTCCAAGACTCCCCACTTCTCTTCAGTGCCACAGACCCAATACCTCCAGCAAAAGCTGACGGTGACTCTACGTGCTGACAGTGCAGGGATCCCATTCCCTGCAGCATGGAGTACAAGGAACTTCTCACACGCCTCAAGTTTCATCTCCACCTCTCCTATTCTTGGCCTTAAAAGAACAACAATATTTTGAGGCATCTGAGTGCATACCAACACACTGCAGACTGCCCTACAATTTCTGTGGATGCTACCACTCTCCAAAAGTCTTCCTTGGGACAGGCAGTTGCATATGTGTGTTTTTACCTCTTCAGTTTTCCCAGTGACTTCCACATTCTACCCCCTCCTGGCTCTTTCAGATACATCCTGCTTCTGTTTTTCCCCTGCTGTGTGAGCAGTTCTCTGTCTGTTCTTGCTTCCTTTTGCTCTAGCTCTGCACAGCACTTACTTGTTAGTTACTCAGAATCCTAATAATTTAGGTCAAAAAGCCCGGTGAATCTGATGTGGTTTGTTTCACATAAAAAGAGTGAAATTGAAAACCACCTTATTCTTCTCAACTGAAATGCTGCATCCCTGTTAATTCAGGTGTATAAATAACACTCTCTAATGCTGCATCAAGGGCTCTGCTGTGTGATTAAACCTGCCTCCCTGACCTGTAATTAGAAACTTTGCCTCTGAAAGGCAGTTTGCAGAGAGAAAAGGAGAAAGAGAGAGAGAAGGAACCGGCTCTCAGACCCAACAATTTTGTTCTTAATAAATTATTCAGAGTTTTTGAAAGTTGAGCTGGATTTCCATCTGCTGGCATTGAAGACCCAAAGGGAAGAAGAATTGAAGGATTCTCACAGCAGAACACAACCGTACAGAGCATGGGGCTGGAAACAAGAAGCCAGCCGAGAAGTTCACTGTACCCTCTGCCTGTCCCTGTTCAGCTGCTGCCTTTGCACGCCTGGACTTCCGACAGGTCTCGGAGCAATGCAGAGTGACCCTCCGCCAGAGTCCCACTGAGCCAGTGTCACGTGTTTGGGATAGAACATTAGAAGAAACCCCCAAAATTCAGGGAATGCTTTACGAATGTCAGCAGAATCAGGCAACGAACATGCAAAATAGATGGTGATGGACATGAGTACAGAAACAATATAGAGACCGGGTTGCATGGTCCCACACAAGTAATATATAAGCTTTTCAAGACAAGTAATTTAAAGACGAATCCATTAATGATTAAACTGATCTTTCGCCCCAGGGCCAGACGGCACAGACCATTGTACTACTACTGATGGTAGTCACTGTGAGCTGCAGCCCCAAGGGTACACCTGATGTTATAAGGTGAACTTCTCACTTGGAAGTGCGGAGATAGTAAATATGTTTTTCTCCTGGAGTCACAGTAGGAAAAACTGCTATTCCTTCAGCCAAATGTAGATTCATTTAACAAAAAACCAAATAAAACATTCCAGCTTCTACAACGGATGTCAATAATCTTTCCTCTTTCCATAAATGGGGGATAGAATAAGCTTCAGAGCACTGGCCCCAGGATGAGAGGTCTCTGGCCTTGGGTATTTGGCAGCTGTTTCCAGAGTTCTGCTTGATTTCAGATCAGAGAGATTTTGTGATGAATTCCTCCTCTGGTTACACCTATAATCTTTGTGTTGAGGGTGTGACTGACATCATAGTTTCAGTCTTTTATGTTTTCAGGCTCAAGTTTGCAAGGCCTCACACTGGGGGGGGATCAAGAGTCTGACAATTTTCTGCATAATTGTATTTTTCTAGGAATTTCACAAGGTTGATCCAGGGTTTCAGGGAAGCCTTATGAATTGAGACATCAGGTTTAAGGGGACTTACGTGAGAGAGGAGAAACCTAGCATTTACATTTCAAGGACCCTTTGGTCAAAAAACCAGACCTCACTGAATTCTCCAATCTTTATGTCTTCTACTGTGTTTTAGACATCCACAATTTTAACTCAAAGAAGAGGTGAAGTCTACCAAAATATTAAATTGTCACTGGTGGAAATGTCTTCATCCCAGGCTGCCTAAGTTTGTAAATGTATGAGGTGCAGAGCCATGGAGACCACAACCCTGGTATGAGGGTACAGGACTGCATGAAACAAAAGAGTCCTTCAAATTCAATAACAACAACTTTCAGTAATCTTTTGTGTTTGTAATGTGGTAGAGTCCAAGTTTATCACAGAGCTGCCAGAACATAAATCTGATATAAACTACTTTGGATTAGATAGCGCAGCAGAAAGAGCTTTACTGGGGTATTGTGACAAGTTTTGTGAATTTCTTAAAGAAACAGAACTTGGAATTACTAGCAGTGTTGTTAAGTTATTGCCTTGTGGGCTTGAACACTCAGCACTAAGAAGGAAAGAGGAAAAAAGGTAACAACTTCAGAAAATAGAGCAGTACTTGAAACTTATATTAAGGCACGTTTGGTTTTCAATCAGAATTTTAAGTCAGTGGTAGTTAAAGCCGTGAATCCAGCATGCTCTACCTTCCTCCAATGCAACCATGGGCTATCCTCCCCCCATTTTTACAAATCCTCAGAGTGAGTCTACTATCACTTCACCACTCTTTCCTCTGAGGGTCTTTCTCATCTTTTAACATTGGTAAGCAAGTACATAAGCAAAAAGAGGTAAAAAGAGCTAGGAACTTGCCATACATCAACTTCCAGAGACTGCCTGCTTCTGCACGGTGCTTTCACACACAGGGACTGCCCAGTGGCCCCCGAGATGCACCAGCTCCACACCAGCATGGCGAGGAGCAGCCAGGCAGGCAGCTTCAGCGCTCTGCAGGGACCGAGTTCACACTCAGCTGCTTGTGGGGCTCTGCTCGGACTCTGTCCAGCCCTGGGCTCCACTCTAGCCTGCTGAGTTACTAACCAGGTTCTCTGGTTTTCAGCAAGTCATACGTCAGCCAGAACCAGCCCGCGTGGTTTGAAACAACCCTTCCCGTCTGCTGCCTTGGCCCCCCTCGCTCTCAGCAGCTCTGTCAGCATAGCTGCTCAGTGCGAGCTGGCTGGCCTGCCCTCTATTTCCCATTTCTTGAGGGCAGCTCACTATCTACAGTCGTTCCTTTGCAGATTTTGCACTCTCAAACCAGGATTTACTCCATAAGCCGCACTGCCCCCCTGCACAAATGCCTCATATGCCACCTTTCCAAACCCCTCAGCTCCCCCTCCAATGCCTGGGGCATGCGTGAGCCCCCAAGCAGGCTGTGTATGGGTTGCTGTGATTCCAACATTTTCCTCTTCAGGAATCCCTCATTCTCTCCTACAATAGCATTTTAATGCCCCATCTACCTCCTTCCCCTGAGTAAATGGGTCCTCTAAATGTCACTGTCAGGGTTTCTGCGCGCACCTACACTACTGCTGTAGCAGGGTACCCTCAGCTCCCTCGTATCGGGGTTGCTGTGTGTCCCCATCCTTTTTCCTTCTAACTTTGGATCTTCAGTCTCCTCCTTCTGCAGAGGTTGCACACAAACCCTGTATTTATCTGATTTTCAGTGTGCTCACATGATAACTTTTCTAGAGTGATAGACAGAGATGAGATAAAGGTATTGGTATGAGTGCTATCACCCTACAAATGCAGTGGTATCTAAATTACTGCTGCTCCCCTATTTTTCCCTTTTTTATTTCCTAGTATTTTCACAAACTAGCGGTGTTCTCTCTCCCAGTAATAACACAAATTCTCTGAAATTTTTGCAATTGGTCAGATGGAGCATTTAGAAGTTGTCCTGTTCCATGAAGTCAGAGAGAAATGATGTCCAAATGAGCATGCAGCCTCACAAGTTTAGCCTTAAACATTATGAAAATCAAAGGGAACCTTTCGTCATTCCAACCTTGAATTGAATGAACCACAGTGGGATAACCTTCAGTTCGTCTTGGGAAAAAGAGGGTTTATGTGAGGTTTTCTTGGTGACATCCCAAGCGACTTCCAAATCTCAGAATAAAAGGAAAAGTGGATCTAATGGTTTGCATTATTCCCAACCTCCATACTGAAATACGGTACTACACTGAAAAATGTCTCGCAAAAAAAAAAGGAGGAATTGTTCTGCATCTATTAAACTCCAGTGACTCTGAAGAACACCTTTCCTGTTCCTCAGTACAAATATTTTTCTAGCTTTCAGAATGCAGAGAGGGTTCTGAAAATCGAGCTGGGTTTCTGTGCGTCAACTGAGTCAGAAGGTGCCATTTCTACACAGCGGCTTTGCAAATATGATTAAAGCCTGAAGCACAATGCTGTGCTCCATGGGACATATCTGACCCACACACTGCCTTTTCAACTCTCTGCTTTTTCTAAATCATGTACATTATGAGTCAATAGGAAGGAAACGTGTAAACAAGAATGGAAAAGGTTGTCGCGAGTTCATTAATTCTGATCACTTAATAAGCTGTAAATTGAAGTGCATGAATTCCATTCTGTTGAACACCAGGGTAAATTTGAAGAATCTCTATTGA
The DNA here is from genome assembly GCF_964195595.1 of Calonectris borealis. Classification (NCBI taxonomy): domain Eukaryota; kingdom Metazoa; phylum Chordata; class Aves; order Procellariiformes; family Procellariidae; genus Calonectris; species Calonectris borealis. The sequence goes on from NC_134329.1 coordinate 4,497,098, forward strand.
CTTAATTTACACTGATATGCATTAGAATAGTTTCTGGCACATTCAGAATCAAAATAATTATTACAGTAACATTCAAGACCAGAAGCACCTAGTTCACGTTTAGATAACTAAATGAGGGCCAGACTTACAAAAGTAGGGAATCACCACATTAAAAAAAAAAAAAAATCTTAATCCTTTTTTAAAGGCAGTGCAGAGGCACGGCCATGGGGCCCAGGCAATTTAGGGCTGCAGGACTGGCCTGAAGAAGCAGGGTGATACTTTGCACCTAACTAATGAGAACACAGTGTTGTGCAAAAGAGTGACTACTGACCTCCGTACCTGCTTCTTACAGAGAAAAAGATTAACTGTACACAAGGAGGCAGAACTATTTGAATAACTTTGTCAAGCCAATATTCAGAGTGGTACTGATACATTTCAGAGCTTCTTTGCGTACAGATCCCCTCAGAGGTCACAAGGAATCCAGAAGGATATCTTTCCACTCAAAGACAAGCATTGCTTTGGAATTCTTTACTCTGTAGTTAGGATGCTATCCATAAAATCTTAGACTAGCTTTCTTGGAAGACAAAACACTTGGCCCCTTCCAGGGACCAAAAAGAATCCCTAACATCTTCAGGAACGCTTTAGGTTTCTGAAATAATGAAGAGAAAGACATCGTGGTGGAAGGAGGAACCTGAGGAGTCTCAAAAAAAAACAAAAAAAAATCACTGGAGCTGCTCAGCTGCAATGCCACGAAGTTGCCTCTGTCTTCTGCTGCCGCGGGTTTGTCTGCAAGGAAGTCCCAAGGAAGCAGATCTAAAGTGATGCCCTTGAAACACGCAGCTATGACCGTCCGAAAATGCTCCAGCGAAGCGTCTAGAGAGCTCCTCCTGCCGGCCGCTTTCTCCGCGGTCCGCGCTCGCCCAGGCACCCCGTTCTCGGTTTGTCTTTTCAGGGGTTGGCAATGAAGGGAGGCAAAGCTAATGCCACTCTTTCGATTCGCCGTAGCAATACACTAGCACGGTCCCAAACGCCTCCCGTACCGTGCCCATTTGCGCTCTGCCCGCGCAGGCGGGCGGCGAGGCCGTGCCCGGCGGGCCGCGGCCGGCGCGGCAGCTGCGGAGGAGCGCGGGAGCGCGACGGGCAGAGGCGGGCCGGGCCGGCAGCGAGGCAGGCGGCGACAAGCCCTCAGCGCCGAGCGGCCCAGTGCCACAGCCACCAAGCGAGAGGAGCGGAGCAGGTCCGGTGACAGCACCACACCTAGCCAGGAGCCCAAAGACTGTCAGACAAGCCCGCAGCGACGAGCCAGGTCTGAGGCCAAGCCGGAAAGCCAAGTCGGCAAGTCAGGATCAGCAAGGTCCACAGGCAGGCACAGACACCCCGACATCCTACCCCAGCCGAGGACCGAGGACAAGGGCAGCTCTGTGCCGCGGCTGCCAAGGGAAGCGGGGAGGCCCCAGCAGGCTTCTCTCAGCTCTTTGGCACGCAGCTCTTTTCACAGCACTCTGATCCCAGGTTACTCCACCGTATCAGAGCAGACCTTGAGCACAGGCAGCCAAACCTGTAGGACAGGGGGAAGAGGTTGCAGAGTCAGCTGGTGCACCCAGGGCCCCGACAACACGCGGCCCAGCACAGTCAGTGAAGAACATAAAAATTACTTGAAGTGCTGACGAAAGAACCTGGGTACAAACATGCCACGGGGGTTGGCAGCGTGAAAGATTGACAATCTGTACTTCAGCTGTTTCAGGGTCTGGTCAGGAATGACCTTTGCAGGACGCTGTACGTGTGCTTCGTTGTGCCAGAATGAAACACTTCATTCTAAGCCAGAGTAAATTTAAAACTGCCACTGGGATGTAAGGACAAAGCCCCTCCGAGTTTTTCACCTATAACTTGAAACAGAAAAACACAAATGTAAACTAATGCTGGCTTCCCATACAAAATCCATCCACACCACATACTCCTCTGTGACGTTTCAACTGCTCGGTTCTTTGGTCAAGCTATGTCCCAAAAGAAGAAATGGATGAGACATACCGGCATCCCATTTCCTACCTCCTCACTGGTGACTTTTGCCATAACCCTGCATCGGCTAGATCTCGCAGGTATGTGCGCCGGTTCAAACTCCCAACCCTGCCTGCATGAGGAGGTAAAACATCCTGAGGCAACAAAGCTCAAGTGGCAGGTAAGAACTATCTTCAAAAAAGGAGCTTGTCAAATCAACAGGGGGAAGACTAACCCTTTGGAAAGGGCAACCGTGATTATCTTATTGAGTTACAACAGGAAAAATCAAAGACAGACACAGAAGGGAAGGGAAACAATGTGAGGTGAGCATCCCAATAGTGTTCCCAGCTGGACTGACACTGATACGCTGCCTAGATAAAGGTAGTCTGCCCTGCAAAGGCTGCGTGGCTACAGCAGAGAGCAATGGTCTACTGAAAAAAGAACATCTTTTATCGATATTGATAAACAAACATCGCCAGATTATGTAAGCTATTTTGGAAAAAAGTCACATTTACAAGAGGGACCTGTAATTTTGCTGAGCTGGCCAGGGATGTATTTTGTCTCCTTCTGTATAGAGTACTGAATGTATACAGGACTGTTACTAAATGTGGTTCCTCTGCCAAGCAATTGTATTCCCGTACTTTATATTTCCAGTGCGAAAACGCTAATGAAACATTTTAAACCAAAGCCGTTTCCTTGGAGCTGCCTCTGACCTTCTTTCCCTCCTCTCAGCCGAATCTCCCTGCCAGGATGAATTCAGACCCAATGTCTGCTCCTCCCACCAGGCTTTTGGATATGTGACAATATCCTAGTCACTGGGAGCTGTGCCTGCTGGTGTCCATTGTCTTTTGTCCAGTTTGGGAGAGGGCTTTTAAGGAACAGCTCAGAATGAAATTTATGAAGAGTCCAATGATTTACAGGAATGGCCAACCATGTAGCTAGTTTCTGCATGCATCTATCAGCAACTTAGGAGTCCTTGGCAATTAATTCACAAGGCTCCAGCATAGGAATGGTTCAAGGCTCAAGAAGAGGCTTTTGAAACGTTAAAAAAAAATTTGAAATGAGGAGCCAATCTCAAAATACTACAACCCTGTGCATCAGCTAGAGCTGTGGTAGGATGCTGGGGGAAGCACAGGGGGACTGCCTTCCAACCTGCCATGCAGAGCCTGTTACATTCCCTAACAGAGCCCCGACAGGCACAAAAAGGGGACACCCTGACCAGAGAGGAGCTGCTGGCTGGGCTCTGTGGAATGCATCTGTTCCATCAGTTCGGTGACGGGCACAGCAGGGACATGCAGTCTGATCACAGCCACTGCTGAGTACAGCCGAGCGACTACACCCTGACACTGAGGTCCCAGTGCAGTGAAAGGAGATAACGTAGGGTCCAAGAAAGGTGCTGCTCGTAACGGAGGTGCTGAGTAGGGTGCACGGCCCAGGTGGAACAGCAGTGGGTCTGTGGGACAGGGCATAGGGACCATCAGCCAGGTACAGCAAGGTGCAGCTGACACAAGGCCCTGGATAATCCAGCAATGATGCTCACGGTATGGTGGGGTACTACCGGAAGGAAAACAAGTCACATGCCTTATTTACAATCAGTCACGATCTGTGGGGACATTGTATGCCCATACCCCATAGTGTCATCTGCGTCTCACTTTGTACGATGTCATCTATACTGCCTGCCCTATATAGTTTAGGTACATGAACAAATACACACCTTGGTAGTGTAAAAGTAAAACTGCTTTCTCTGTTAACATCTCCTGTAATCACACTGCAAACAGGGTGCAAAAACCTTTGCAGATATCTATCCAATTCCCACATTAAATTACTTGACAAATGCTTTCATTTGAAGCCCAACTACCTGCTAGGAATTCACAACTACGCTTGAGTCCTTTGTCTACAAACTCTTAACTTTTCTTCTTCAGCCCCTTGTCCCCCCTTCCATCAGTGTTCTGCAATTTGCCAGCCTCCTTTATGTCTCAGTTATGTCTGCACAATGTGAGGCAGGCAGACCCATGTGCCCACAAACAGAAAAGCTCCTCCAGCTCACAATAACTCAGCAGGCTTCTGTGATTTTCAGAGACGGCATTACTGTGTGCCCATGTCTGCTGTCAAATTAGTGCCTGGACACGGGCTCCATGGCTAACCTCAGCCTTACCCCAAACATGAAACTGTCCCCGAGCCCTCAGAAACATTCATCTTCTCTTGCAGCTCTTCTTACAAAGTGGTGTAAACCTGGTTGATGCTTCTAGGAAATAAAGAACACGCTTACTCCTCCAAAGACTTATTACGATTTTACGTCCTCTTTCTGCAACCTGCTGAGGGTGGCTGTGCTCCCTATCATGCATTTACAACACATCAAAACAGATTTGAAGGGTGGGCAGTCCTCTTAAGATTTCTGAAGGAAAATGAAGACAAAATCCATAAAAAACCATCCTTCACGCATAGCAGAGGTTGAAAAATAAAACCTAAACCTAAGTTCATTTTCCTCTTTAGTGCAAGTTCTGGCAGTCCCGGGACTGTTCTAACTTCTAGCTGCTTGTCATGGCTGTAACATCACAGCAGTGAGGAAAAACCCTGAGCACGGTTACTCCAACCTTAGCTGCCTTCCCCTTAAAACCCCCACCCTGCCCTACTCTGTCTGAGGCTGTGAAAAGACAATAATAAAGATAGGAAGCTGTTCCTAGAGCTCCGACAAGGGAAACAGTTATTTCCATGCCCTGCCTTACTTTAAATACCTGTACATAGGAAAGATGGCATGCACAGACCACACACAAACCTGTAACTGAAGCAAGATTTTCTCAAGTCATAGACGTTATCTATCTAGACTGTAATTGCTGTTGTCTGTTTCAACCTTCTCCTCGAGGTGTCTCCACCTCCCATTACAATGTCACAGCAAAAGAAGTTCCCTGGTGGTCTGCAAAGAGGCAAAAGGAGCAAATGGCAAGACAGAACTGACATTGTTTATATAACATAAAATTAATTCTAAATCAACAATTCAGAGAAAGTAACATTGTTGTGCAAAAAGTAGACAAAAATAGTTATTTCATTGACAGATGGTGCTACTAACAGCAACATTTTGCATATAAAAAGCACGCTGTACCCCAAATCCTTGAAGTGTTTTAGAAAAAGGAATACACTACTATTCTTCAGTGTTTTACAGAAAAAGTGAGGCATAAGGCATTCATAGGGCTTTGTCAAAGTAATGACAATTTATCACCAGAATGAAGAATAGAATCCAGGCTTTTTAATCCCTGTTACTCAGTTATGTGCATTACTTTAAAACAGCCCTTGGATTTACTCATTTTAGTGTCGGTTGGGTAAAAAGGAGCACTAAAGCAGAAGGAAACATGTGTTCTACATCTTAAAACAAGATTTTCCTTGTGGAATGGCAATAAGGATACCCTACAGCCTTAGCTCTTCTATGCAGCCATAAAGCCTTCATCCTCTTGACTGCGCTGGTAGCCAGGATAACCCCCAATCCATATTCTATGCCCAGTGCATGCTGCGGGAGGCAAAGATAACAAAGGCTGTGACAGAACTCCATCAGGGAAGTCCTTTTGGGCCCCATTTCCATCAACTCATAAAAGGAACAGCCTGGACCCACATGCTGGGCTCTGCTAAGGCTGCTCCAGGCTGCAGCTCTTCATTTGCAAAAGAAATGACCCATTCATTTCTCTCTGACCTCTGCAGACACTTCAGACTGCTGACCTCATCTGCCGATGGCCCCCACCACTACTGCGAGCTTCCTCAAACAGGTGCTCCTGGACTAAAACCTCTGCCTTCCCAGGCAACCTGAACTAACGCAGCTTCAAGAATCCTGTACCAGGGCTCCCGGGGGGCTGTTTGTGCACCGTTGGGAATGCTCAGCCCTCAAAGCATTTATTTCCTATCCAGAAAAGCAGAGGCCATACAAAAAGGCGGTGCAGATGAGAGGATGTAATTTTAACTGAGTCAACTGAAGGTAAAAAATATACTTGCTTGTGTGTGCATGTGCACTCGACAACACAGATCTCTTCCCTGCAACTACTGACAGCTGCACCTAGTATTAGCGTGTGGTTGCGCAAGCAAGTCCTGCCGTTCCTGTAGAGAAGCGAGTGGCTTGTGCCTGGGGTGTTCTCGTCTCTGCAGTAGATTTCCAGATTCAGTTTTGTGTCGATGGATGAAAGGTGACAATGATACTTCAGCAGGGGAATCCACACGCTTGCACTGCATCCCAGGAAAAAGACACATCTCTTCAGACATGCTCATCACCCACATTTACCTTGGCATTTGCAGCCTTATTCCCAAGAGTATCACAACCCATCTTGACTGTTGTTCTTAACAGCCCCATCCTAGAGAGAAGGTTATGCCGTTTCACAGCTAGGCGCAGGGTAGCGAGTCTCTTGTCAAAAGTCACAAAGGCATTCGGTGGCTGAACCGGGAATTCAGTGCTGGTTTAAAGACCAAGTTCAGAGCCCTGCTCACCGGACTAATTCTAGACAATAACATTTTTCTACTTGGCAGAGAGATGGGACCTTTCAGATATGTCTAGAAGAATACTGAGGTCCTCAGATGGAGTCACAGATATATGCAGCACAGACTAACATAATTTTTCAGTAGAAGTGGCATAAAAATAAAGCAAACTAGGTCAGTTGTTCCATTGGTCTCCAAAGAACACCCAATTATCAGAATGAACACAACCATCTTTAATAAGTAAGCCGGTTTGGAAGCTGAACTGTTTGTTCCAAGTGCCACATACACACCAGCTCTTGCTACTGGCAGAAGCGGCCTCTGAATCAGAGCCCGAAGTCTGATGCAAGAGAAACTTGGGCATCTCAAGCTGCTTTCCCCAGCAGAGAACAACCCTATTAGTTTGAGAAAGTCCCCTGCCTGCTTTCTCTCTGAGTAATTAAGAGTGAAATCCTCCTCTCTGTGACCCCAATGCTCTCAGCCTAGGCTGATTTACACATGAAAGGAACCCTCTGAGGGGCTTTCTCCCTTTCACATTCACAACCAGGCAGGACCTATAAATAAAACCTTTCTGAAAACAGGAGCTTTCAAAAAGGTCTGTGTATGTGCGCAAATGTATACGAGAGAAAGGGAATGGATGTGTGCACTTGAGAATGCGTGTGTGTTTGCATGCATATGTGAAGAGCGGGTGAGAGGAATGTGCATTCATACACCAGCCCGCATGCAAACAAGTATACTCGGAAAAGCATCTACATGGACGTGTGAGTGTGCACAGGTAGTTGGGAGCACTTACAGGAGCAAGAGGGCATGTCCAGGCTGATTTCCAGCTACACGGTTCCAGAGGACGTTCACCCAAGTCAGCTGAGTCACTCTAGAGTTACACATAAAAAAAATGAGAGCAGATTTAGACCCAGCTATGCATATGAGAGTATGCTTGTGATGCACTTTCCCTCTACAAAGCAGTAAAGTTTTACATCGCTTTGGATATTATGTGGGAGAATCGCGTCTTGTGGCATGTGTTCCTACGGCTTTGACAGAAGGTGAGATTTTTAAAAGGCTGCATCTTCTCAGCGGCCTGGGACAGAGAGAACAGTGTTGCATTTTCCAGGGCTGTCATTGTTCAAAAGTAATTCTTACAGTTTGTTGGAACACAAAACCCCTCAAAGTTTGAAAAATAAACAATGGGACTGATGCCACGAAAGTGAAGGTCAGAAAATCAAAAAGACTGTGACTGCCTTTACATAGCTTATAAACACAAAAGCGCCTAGATACGAATCTGTACTCTCCCCCGCTGTGCTGTTCACCCATGTGTCTCTGCAGTCAGGGTATTCCCCCTTCCATGAGGCCGAAGAAGGGCCCTACACAGTTTCCAGGAAGCTGGCGGTCAGTGTGACCCTGCCCTAATGCAAAGCAGGTGGCACAGAGCTCCGAGCCACGCCAGGACAGACTGCAGGGTTTCATAAAGCAGGTACCGGTCTGCGAGTCTTTGTCCCCATAAGAGGCTTTTTAAGACCTGGCTACAACGTGGTAATTTGAGAACGGCAAACTCTTTCACTCCGCTACCCTGACCAGCTGAATCATCTGCTTACTGGGACCGCATCCGCGCTCTGTGCCAGCAGTCGGGCTATAGGGCGCTAGCACCGCTGGAGCTGCACCACGGCTTGGTGGGAGACTCCGGGGTGCAAGGCAGGAGGGGTGCTGCACCCTGCACCGTTCTGACTCCGCCACTGCTCATGGCAGCTCTCAGATCTCTCCCCCGCCCAATTCTTATGCAAACATTTAGAAGCAGCAGGCAGAGAAAGGCACAAAGCAGGAGACTAAGCAGCGCAGAGCCTCGCAGAAGTGCACAAAGCGCAAACGCCTCTTCTGCCAGTTCAAAAACTCCTTCCACCAGGCAGGCGTGTGTGAGCAGGGATGCAGAGCTCCCCTCCTACTGAGCTCGCCGCTAAAGCCCTCCCCCAGTTCCCAGGGTCTTCAAATGAAGATTTGCATAGTACTTCCAGATCATTCCCGAGAGAAGGGACAATGGCTCTCAGCGCCCTCTTCCCCCCTCCCTCCTTCACTTACAAAGCTGATAAAGCCCTGGTGAAAAGGAGAACAAAGGATTTACAGATGGCAGAATATTGATTTCTGCAGTCCCAGGACTACAGGGAGAAGACGAAGAACCCCCCAGAAACTCTGTGAAGTTTGAGACACAGGCGCGCTCTCTGCGGCACGAACTCCGCGTTTGTTAAGCCAGCATCCGAAGGAGGAAGCATTGCTATTCGAGAGGGACGAGCAGGTCCCGAAAACTTGAGAATGCAGAGAGATGAGGTTACAGCCTGAAACCCCCGTGAGCGCCTCTGTTGCTCCCGCACCGCCCGAGCGGAGAGGCGCTTCCAGCGAAAGCAGCTTGCCACCCGGCGGGCCAGCCCGGCATTGCCGGAGCCTTCGGCCCCGGCTGGCGGCGTCGAAGGCTTTTAGGAGTCGCCCCTCATCGGTGATCCATGCGGTTATCCGTGTCCTCTTCTCCCCGCTCTCCGCCACTGCAGCTAGGAAAAATAAGAAGAAAGGTGAAAGGCGAGCCTTTGGAAAGTGGCCTTTGATTCTGAATTACAGTGGAACCTCCCTATCTCAAAACTCACTAACTTTAGGGCCATCACCTGAAGGCTAAAGCTTCCTGCCTCCACAAGCATTTCTGTGCTTAGTAGGTATAAACCCAAGCTTTCTTTTGTGCTACAAACATTCTTTTTCAGCTTAGCGAGTCAACTCCACCCCTACTGAACACCAGCTCACTCCAATTTTGCTAAACTGAACACCGATACTATCCAAAGGGTTCAAATCGGACACTGCACATCCACAGGAGACATTTACTGTGTACCCAAGTCAGGTTCCAGGAGTTCTGGCCTGACCTCCACCTGTCCCACCACCACACTAAAAACAGCTTTCTCAAAGTGGCTGGCTACCAGCACTTTATATGTTTTTTTTTTTTTCTTTTCAGAGCTAACTTTGTGGCAGTTCTGCACTCAGAAGGCTCCCAGCATGATGGATCTTTTGGAAAAATGCATGTGTTGAAACTTCCTCAAAATGTGGGATTTAGGACCAGATTTTTAAAGGAGATAAGCTAGTTTCTAAATCAAGCTATAGGCCCTCAAATAGGTCAGCTTTGGAAAAACCCACATGAAGTCCTTTCTGCAAGGCAGTAGCGCGTACCAGTGAGGACAAGAGGGGGTTCCCAGGCCACAGGTCAGTAATCCAGACCGAGCCACCGAGCCAGTGGCAGAGCTGACTCTTCATTCACCGGTATTTTCCCCACAGCTTTGTAAAAATATATGCTGCCAGGATGAGTGCAGTCATCACAGTGACAATAACGATTACATATTGCCCAGTTGAAGTATATTTCATACAACTATACCAAAACATTCTTCACAATACTTTTAAAAATATCTAGGTTTCTTCGAATACCTATCTTCTCTCAATGAGAAATTTTTCACATGGAATCTTTTGTGTCTTCTAGCAGTCACTCCCAATTTACACCACATTTAAAGAAGAGGTGAATCAGACCCATTAGACTCCTGACACACCTGATACGGAGATTAATTGCAGCTGTTGGGATGATAAAGCCTAAGAAAGTCCCATGTTAAATCAGCGTAACTCAGACTGTAATGAAACTGCCACCACACTAGCGTTCAGGACAGACCTGAACCCCATTTTCAGTTGCTCTCCACGAGCCCCTTGGAGCTCTGTGGGTGGAAGAAGTGCTCACAAGGAATGCTTTTAGCCTGGGGCAGCTGTGCTGAGCGTTGCCACTGCTACATACTGCTCTCTGCGAGCATCTTCCTCTCTGAAGAGCATTTTCAAGACTGTCAGAGGAGTGAAGGCGTCAGGGAGAAGTAGGGAGAAGCACACCTTGGCTGCTCTCACCTCCTGCTGAACGCTTGCACGTTGTCTTTTGAGGCTACTGCACCAGAACAGCTCACAAATTCTTCTTAGAGAGTACCACTTCATGCTTCTTTCCTCATCCTAGCCAAAGTTTGCGTCTTGTTTTGCTGATCCTTTTCTGTTTTCTCTCCTTTGTAAACACGAGTGTCTGTTGCTTACTTAAGAGTTCTTTTTGCTACAAACAAGTAGTTTTGTTTATGTAGCTCCTGCTATAAAAACAACAATTTGCTTTAGGATACAGAACTTAATCTTGGTTTCATCACGTAATTATACAAAATGCTTGTATCTTCTGTTCCCAAGAAAAGTCACATGCAAATTCCTTTTTAAAAGTCTGATATTACACATCTCGTAAGCCTGAATCCAAAGGATGCAGGTGGAGAAAAGCAAAATCTACCGCCAGTGTGGACAAGAACTTCATTACAAAGTTCCCAACCTCATTCAGCAAAGCAGGCGTGCATGCACACGGCGAGCTGCAGTGGTTTCAGGTCTGTACTGTACAAAACGCATCACGTCGATGAAGACAGAAGAACACTTCTGCAGGTACACACAATGCCACCAGGGAATAACTTTTCCTTTCAGTAGGGAAGCCAGACTGTTCTTAAAATGATTTATTAAATGAAATAATATGAAAGCAAATTACTGGAAGACGTAATTGTGATTTAATAAAGAGAATAGCAAACAAACCAAAGTACTTATTAACAGAGTTCACACTGCAAAGATACAGTAAACATAAACAACTGAGCAATATCTTCACGGCAAGGTACATTTCACAACAGCCTTCCAAGATCCTGGCCATTTTACTGTTCCTATATGCTGCACAGTAGATTTGGACACAAGCCCTGCTCCCAGTGAAAAAGGGGAAAGAAACCACGCTCCCCAGCAGCAAACACAGCTCCCTACCATCTAACAACCACGCTGTAACAGCAGCTCAGCCACACCATGTGCTTGGGCCTTGCCAACAGAGAAGTGATCGGTTTCGTGGGGCCAAGGTGAAACATGAGCCTGCACCACCCCGGCCAGAGCAGCACTGCGTAATAACATCACCCCTCTCGCACCTTTCTTCAGCTCCCCTTCCTCTTTCACGGATGTCTGCCTCATATCACAGACAAACCTCCCCCTTCTCCTTCCACACACAAACATACCTCGTTAGGAGGAAAATACAACTCCTCCACCAACATTCGCTCACTGACCAGACCTTACCACCGACCCTTCCCGAGAGCCCCGTTTCTCTGCTGTCCCGCTCTGCCTGTGCCAGTCCCTCAACCCACTACAGGAGTCCTCTCATTTTACTGCAGGGCTTTAAGTGTTTGAAAACATACTCTCCATCTACATGGCTTCTACCAAAGGTCAAACAGCCAACCATCCAGTAAAGAATTATAATAAAATAGGATCTGGATATTGGCAAATTAATGATGATGACTTTTTTTTTCCCCTGGAGATCTTGTGTTTATTCAAGTGATGTTATTATTTCAGCAGACTCATCCCAGGAATCCACATAATTAAGAACACATCAGTGGTTACAAAAACACACTTCATTACTGACAAACACCTTTTTACTGTTATGATTGAAACGGTTTTTATATCCCAGTGATGGGATTGGTCCCTAATGTGAGAAAGTCACGTTAACAAGAAACTGCCCTTCTCTGTTGTTGCATACAAGAAACTCAAATACAGCTCTGCGATCGCTTCACTGCCACGGAATTCTCCGCAGGAGGCCAGGGCTGCCTCCCAGGTCACCTGCACCGAGGCTCTCTGAAGCCCGCCCGCGGACAGCCACGGCGGCAGGCGGCCCTCCCCCGCTCTCCCTCCACAACGCCACCCACCAGCGCGCTTCCTTCTGCCCGGAGAGCCGGGGGGTCCAACATCCAGCAGAAGCCAGTGCAAACCACTGCCGACCGCCACAGCCGCCCCACTCAGCCCCCCTCCTCCGCAGCCCCCCGGGGCACGGGGCTCCGCCGCTCCCCGCCCGCCTGCCCCGGCTCTAGACCAGCCCCGCCCGAGCAGCCCTTCTGCGCCCTCACACCCGGGACGTCCCCGCTGCTCGCAGGGTAGGCGCCCCCCACCCTCGGCCCCCTCCCCTCGACGCCAAAATAGCGCCGGTTCCCGCCCTTTAACGGCACCTCCCGCCCCCGCCCGCGCCCCCGCGGGACGGCGCATGCGCAGCAAGGCGGCCGCGGCCCGCCGCCGCTCAAGGTCAGGCTCGCGGAGGGCGCGGAGGGCGCATGCTCAGGCCCGGCGGGCGGTGCGCGCGCAGGCGCTGTGTCCCTGCCGGCCGCCGTCGGTTCCGGTTCCGGTTCCGGTCCCGGTGGGCGCCCACGGAGGCGAGGGGATGGCGGCGCTCGGAAGGGTCTCCCGGCTGCTGCTCGCCGCCGCCGCCCCGCGCTCCCTGCCGGGGCGGAGCATGTCGGCCGCGGCGCACGAGGGCGGCGGAGGTAACGGGGCTCCTCGGGGCGAGGGCGAGGCCGGGGCCCGCTGCCCTTGAGAGCCGCGGCCCTTTGCGGGGCGAGCCCCGGCGAGGGGCCGCAGTCTCCCCGGCATGCCCGCACGAGAGGGGAGCTCCCTCTCCCTCTTGAACCAGGGAGGGAGACCCACGCTGGAGTGGGGGACGTGGAGCGTAGCTGCTCGTTAATTTGCATGTTAATTGCATTGAACGTGCTCTCGGGTCACTACCGCCAACGACATAGCGACTGTTGTTCTCATTCACGTCTCGCTTCCTACCAGCCCGCCTGTGGAAGCTCCTGACCTTCGTGGTGGCCCTGCCCGGGGTCGGCGTGTGCATGCTGAACTGCTACTTGAAAGCGCAGCACGAGCACGAGCGGCCCGCGTTTGTTCCCTACGCTCACCTCCGGATCAGGACCAAGGTACGTTCGCCGCCTCTGATCAAAGGCCCTCTTTTTCCCCCACGATTGCAGAGCTGCGTCTGGGATTACCGCAGCGTCTCTTGCTTTCTTGTCCGCTACGTGAGGTGCTGCGTGTGTAGCCACGATCTTAACTCACAGCTTTGTTTGTGAGGCAGCAGGAGTTTCTCACCGCTCAGGTGAAGTACCCATCGTATTCACTGGCCGTCCCACCCCCAAGTAATCCTGCTAATGCCTTGCTGAAAAGCGTTTCAGTCCTAGAGCTGCTGTACTTACCTTAAACTAATACAGATCTAAAAGCGAACAGAGGAGATCCCAGATTCTCAAAACTGGGGTCCTTATAGTGTAGCACCGTTGACGTTCAAGCAAGAGCAAAGATCTTGTTATCTCGGGATGGTGGCTCCCAGCTAAGGGAGACTGTTCCAGCTCCTGCTTCCTACAGCCCGGGAACAGATGCCAGCTCGCTTAATTCATCAGCCCGTCGGGCTGTGTGATGTTCGAGTCCAGGTTGCTGTTGATTTCCTGTGCTCTAGAGATTGTGCAGTCGGCTGCCACTGGTTTATCTTCCTTCTTCTCCCAACAGCCTTTCCCCTGGGGTGACGGGAACAAAACTCTCTTCCACAATCCCCACGTTAACGCTCTCCCAACCGGTTATGAAGATGAAAACTAAGATCCTGACCACAGCCAGAACTTTGGCTCTTCCCGTCTTGGACCAGAATGTTGTGTGGGAACCATCGTTTAGGGAACCATCATTTCAGAAACTCCACATTCCTTCTGCGATGAAGCTGAATAGCGTTGTGACCTCTGTCTGTGCTTGTGTAGAGGTCCTTTAAATAAACAACTCCAAACCTGAATTTAGGATCTGACTTTTTATGTTAATCTGAACCCTTAGAAGTTCTTTAGTTCAGCGTTCGCTTAAAACATCGAGGCTTCCCATGGGATACAGTGCAGGAGCAAAGGGGTTTGACTGCCTGAATGTTAACATCTGCTCCCGTATCTGGTAACGCTAACAACAGGAGCACAATATTTATTAACAGTCATGAAGGCAATTTTCTCTCAGACCCTTCTGGGAGAGGGAGTGGCAGCAAAGATGTTTAATTAAACTCTGTGTGCCTTCACAGTGTTAATCTTCGGCTCTCAAATTTTCTAGTGTATCAGCACACATGTTGCTCACAACTCTGCTATTCATAAAGCTGCAGTCTGGTTGTACAAAATCTCTCATACAGGTGTTGCAAATGAAAACACAGTTTTTGCTCCGTTGCATACATCTGTATAATGTACACTGTGTCACTCAGAAGCTTCTTGACCTAGAAGAGCTTAATTACCTTCCAGAGCTAACAGCCGATTCTAAAGCCCTGAGTCTGTTCCAGTACAGTATTAATTTTGAAGTTTTTCTTCTCTGCAAATCAACCGTTTTCCAACTCCTTCTGCAACTTCTGTATTTTTTGCGTGGTATGAAAGAGAGCTATGTCTTAGCTGTCATTAATGCTGTTTTTGCCAAAAGGAAGAATGCAGCAGCTGACTTGACATCTTGCTGCTGAAAGCAGTGATGGATGGCAAGCGAGAATCCTTCCCCACGTTTCAATGCAATTTTTTCATCCACTTACTAGTAAAATGACTGCTAAGACAAGCTTTTCTGTGTTAAAGGCACAGAACAAGGCACTAATGGACACAGTAGTTTTAAAGCTAGCTGACAAAATCGCACTACATTTATTCCTATATGAAGATCACAGAAAAGCAAACTGGTTGTATGTGTTATTCCTTAAAAAAAAAAAAGCCGCATACTTGACAGTCCCAAAAATGGCATTTACAGTGCTCCTAGAAAGACCTTTCCCTTAACTTACTATTTGTATCCATACCTGAGCGACCCAGCAGTTTAAGTGTCAACAGCTTGTCAAGTGCCATGTGTCACCCCTCTACCGACGTGGCACTGGCTGCCTCGCGCAGCCGGGAGAGGAGCGTGGCTGACCCGGGCCGCCTGGCTGCGCGCCGGCCGATCTGCCCAGGCCACACCGAGACGCAGGGACCGACGGCCCCAGCCCGCTGCAGCTCCCGCCCTTCCCTCGCGTCCCACGCTGCTCTCGCTGTCTGGGGCCATTGCTGAGGGGCTGTGCTGCAGACAAGCCAGCCATTATGTTTGAGAACAACTTTTTTTTTAAGTTTTTGAAAAAGTAAAACCTCTGAATGATCCTTCAGGTAGTGCCTGAAAGCTAAGAGAGTGAAGCTCACTTTTTTCCTCACTGTAATTCTAGGAGAATTAGGAAGCTGACTTCTCCTTGATCCCCACTCATGGTATTTTTCACTCTTTCACCGGTGTTGGTGTAACGAGAGGGGACATCTTTTGCCCGTCCCTGTATGAGGATCAACGGAAACCTCCTCCCCTGCCACAGTGCTCTCAGGGCCACTGGAGGGGATGGATCCTGACCCCTCGCTTCTCTTCCAAATACCCTTTTTCTAATTAGTGCAAGCATTTCTGCAGTTCACAAGCCCGCACAAATAACTTCCATTTGCTTTCCTGCGTGTAAAGTACACGCAGTTCAGGAGCAGCTTCGTGAGCCGGTGAGATCCCCACCGGCAGCTGGGGCTTTTGACATTATCAGCTCTCAGGCTTCATCCCGGTGTTCCCCTCACTCCACACACGCTTTAGCTACCACACGCAAAAGCCTAACAGTGATCGTGGCCAGCCTGGTGCTTCGTGGTAGTGTGGAAAAGGACGGCCAGGGCTGCGCTGCGGTTTTGCTGCAGGAATGCGTAATGCTAAAGGAGAGAGAATTCAAGTTCAGGATTGTTTCGGTACCTCAGAAAAGGCTGAAGAAGTAGCCTCCGCATTAAAAGTGTCCTCTTCAGCTTCTGCTGCAGGCCACCTCTGTCCCTCCCAGAGGTCACACCAGATTCTACCGGACAGTTACCTACTTGAACAAAATATAACCTGGATGTATTTATTTTAGCTAAGTTATTGCAGGCCCAATAGAGTGCTTTTATACCATCTCTGTGGCTGATACAAAACAATGCTTTAGCCCCTCGGCATTCAGGATCACCTAACACAAACTTCTTCCACCAAAATTCAGCAGCATAGAGACGAGACAAAGTAAATCAACCTCCTTCATACTCTTTTTAAACACTTTCAAGTGTTACATAAATAAAGCACAAAGCAACTACTATCTCAGCCCACTCTAATAAGCATTCTCCCATTATAGAGTACATTCAACAGGAAGTTAGTTCAAACGGCTTTTCACGCTGTTAGATGCTGAACCACCACCAAAATTCATTGACAAGGAGGCAGTAGTTACACACGATCCAGTCTTTTTTTGTGTGTGTGGCTGTTTGTTTTTACAAGCAGAGAAGATTCCTCGCTTCCCAGAAAGCAGCTTAACAAAGGTCTTATCCAGGCGGCGTCTAGTCTTTGCCTGGTGATGTTGCTTGGCCCAAAGGCTCCCACCAGTGACTCCATCCATACAGCTGAGGTCAAGAGGAGTTTTCAGTTTTTCCTTTGCTTGGGCCCATGAACTCCAGGCCTTCGATGGGTATGTCCTTCTCCTTGATCGCCTTCTGCAGAGAAGAAAAACAAAACCAAAAAGTTAGACTTGACACGTCTTTATAATGCTGGTTGATGTAATCTTGGGTACAGAACACGACATAGAAGAAGCAGTCTTAAGACTGACTTGGATAAAGCCTCAATATTAGAGATGCTCAAGTGCACACCGGGGACCCGTGCTGAGCTGCAGCCCCGGGCACGGGCCGCGGCCCCTGGAGCAGCCTCCAGAAGGTACACGAGCGAGAGCGGCCCAGCAGGAGACTCCTGCGAAACGCTCCACGGCACCACCGGCAGGACGGGCAGCGCGAGGAGAGCCGGAGCAGCGCGGCGGGGCGCGCCGCTGCGGGCGAGGGCTGCTGCAGCCGCCGGGAGGGCTGGGGGGGGCCCGGCGGAAGGACTCCCGCGGCGGGCGGCGAGGCGGACAGCGAGAGCGCCGGGCCGCGGAAGGGGCCGGGCCGCGCGGCACGCACCTGCACGCAGAGCTGGTAGCGCTTGAAGAGCTGCCCGCAGGGGTCCCCGGCGCTCTCGCCCTTCAGGAACTTCTCGGCGAACCAGCGGTTGAAGCACTGGTCGTACTCGCGCTTCAGCTCGGTGCAAGCCTCGCCCACGCTGTTCATGGCGCCGGCCGCGCGCCCCGCCACCGCGCCGGGCCGGCCGCGCCGCCGCTCTGACGCGCTTCCGGCGCGGCGCGGTGACGTGGCGCCGCCGCTAGCGCGCGATGCGGGCGCTGACCCTCGGCCGCTGGCTCCGCGGGGCGCGGGGGCGCGGGGGGGCGCGGGCGCCGCGGCGGGTCCCTCCGGCCCGGGCCGCCCTGACGGCGCCCGCCCCGCGCCCCGCGCCCGTCCCCCCGCGCCCCGCCTGGCAGCGCGGCCAGCAGCGGCCGCCGCAGGTAGGGCAGCTCGGCCCGAGCGGCGCCCGCGGGGAGCGGGAGGACGCGCGCGGCCCCGAAACGCGGCCCCGAAACGCGGCCCCGAAACGCGGCCCCGAAACGCGGCCCCGGGCGGTCCCTGCCGCCGGCCCACTCCGCCCCGCGCTGAGAGACCGGAGCCAGCGCCCGCGCCGGCTTGCCCTCCGCTGGGCCGGGGGTTGGAAGGAGGGAGAAATACGAGTTCGAGTAAATTTTCCAGGAAAGTGCAGGAAATCGGCAGTGCCGGCAGGTGTAAACTCGGGTTTCGCCATGTAACAAGCTCTTAGTCAAAAAGAGAAAAGGAGCGCTGTACTACACTTGCTCACCTTTGCCTCTTTTGTCCGTGTTTGTCTCTTTGTACAGCGAAAAGTGACGGTGGAAGTGCTGGATCGCTTGGAACACCTGGCCTTGGTGGATTTCCGCGACGCAGAGGGCGTAGAGCGACTGCAGAAAGCGATCCAGTTTGCTGATCAGCTTCACGAAGTAAACACCGATGGAGTGGAACCGATGGATTCGGTCCTGGAAGACAGGTAATGAATCACAGCAGCCTCCTTTCAGCTGTTAACATATCAAACTCTTAGCTTTTGTAACTTTTTTTCGCCTGGGAATCTCCCTGGTTATGCATTTGGCCCCTCTGCGTACAGAGAAGTCTTACCGTGGCTTTGTGTGGAAGGAGGATGTCACTGGCACCCGTGACATTTATGTGTAAGCACAGCAAAGACAAACTCCAGCTCCTTTGTGTATCTTGCTTGTCGTGAGTGATCTGCACGCGCTGCTCCCCAAGTATGTCAGTGGCGTTCTTAGTTGCTTCAAAATGTTCCAATACTTGTCTTACCACTTACTTAAGACCAAAACCAGGTTTAGAGGTAAGCCACACTTCATATTCATAGAATAGCTGTATTACGACAGGCTAGTAATCTTTGTTCTTCAGGTGTCTGTATCTCAGAGAAGATGACGTTACAGAAGGCAACTGCACGAACGAGCTGCTGAAAAATGCCAGAGAGAAAGTAGAAGAATATTTTGTAGCCCCACCAGGTATTGTCTTGCTTATAAAAACCTCTTAATTTTGCTTGAATTAACCTGAGGAACGTAACCTGCCATAACTGCATTTACTTTCAGAAATACTAGCTAGTAGTAAGGAAGTACTAAAATAAATAACTGAAGCCATCTGAAAAACACAAACTGCAATCTATTGGTCCAAAAGCAGCGCAGAAGCTAACCTTACTCTAAAGTTACTGCACATGTTGAGCGATTATTTACACAGGTCAGACAGAACTTACTTTCCTTACTTGTGCAGGAAAGTACATAGAATAAACTGGAGAAGCGCTTTTCTGCTAAGCTGTGCTACCCAGAAGGTAACTTACAGCTGGTCTCACACAACTTCCGTTTTGTTTTCTATCAGGTAACATCCCTTTACCAAAGCTAGAAGAACGAGAGACTTTTCTGCAGGGCTCTTAGCGAAAGCCCGGAACCCAAACGCCGTTTTGGTACTTTATTTGGGAAAACTAAGGTTCGTGCAGTCACAGCCGAGAAACCCTGGCATGCATTTTGATCAAAAGAAGAGCACGTGCAAGACAATTTACGGAAGGAGGAAGGTGTAAGAAGCTTAGTAGTGCTACTGAAATACTCAACGTTTATGAAGCTGGAAGGCAGCATGACAGATGACCTTAGTGCTTTTATTTAGCAAAGTGAATTTGATGTTATTCTTTAAGATACTGAATGGCTTAAAGGCTTTAAAGAGAACATTAAAAGGTGATGATTAAAAAACCCAGAACACTATGTTTTTCCTCAACAAGCTTGTCAGGAAAATGAGAGGTTATGGAAGAGTACGTAACATTTTTGAGTATCTCTGTGACGTACGGACAGAACTCAGATTTTCATTATGGAAGAAAAGGCACTTTGAGAAGATGATTCACTGAAATATTTTGCTTCTGTCGAGTATTTCCATTTTATCTCTGTGCTCCATGTCTGTGTGGGTTACCTTCTATTTCCCACTTCGTATTTTTATTCTCACAAATCAAATAATAGGAGTTGTACATTTGAGAAAGAACTTTTCATACATAGAAATAGCTGCTCTAAAATTAAAAATCCTTGACATAAATATTTCTGTACACCAGATGTGTATCTCTAGTGATACTAGCGATGTTTCCTAGATTAAACCATTTTTCTGCTTCAAACAAAGCATTGCAGTTGTTTGTTATTTAAAGTATCCCGTGTGGCTACGTTTGTTGTAAATAAAAAATGTAATTACTTGTGAACTTGGCATTTTTGTTCTGTTGGCGCAGTGAACTAAATATGCACTATAACCGTTATTTTTTTGTTGGAACAGGTTTTAGAAATACAAGTACCCCAGTACCCTTTAGTGTTGCAGAGAGACATTGCTAGCAGGAAGCTAGCAATAGCTTTATTAGAAGCAGCAGTAACTTTTCTTCCTGGATGGTGCCCCATCCACATACAGATTTAAGAATGCAGATTATTTATTCCAATTTTCATGATCTTTTCCAGTGCACAGAGTTGCATCCTGAGCCACAGTGGAATTTTCTTCAGAAGGGCTAGAAAAGACCCCTGAAGTTACTGCAATCGGATACTACTAGCCAGCAGCTCTGAGTCTGCTCTCGCGGCTCTTGGGAGCCTGGCAGGAGAAGGCAAGCAGGCTCCCCCATGACTGCAGGCGCGTGCTTCCCCTGAGGGCAGAAACTCGCCCCACGAGATCGTAGCTTGATGTCATCCAGTCACGTTCTGTATCTTTTTGCAGAGGAAAGCCATTGCTCCCGTTCCGTCTTTCTGTACGTCTGTACCAGCTAGGCGTGGTGTCCCTTCAGGTCCTGCCGTTCAGGTCCTGCCGTTCAGGTCCTGCCGTTCAGGTCCTGCCAGCTGTCTGCTGGACGAAGCCTGAGCGTGGCCGTGATAACTATTTCTCCTATGAACTGCATCTTCCACATCCCTGCAAACAAGAGGTAATATAAACTAGAGATTAATGATACACGTGTGTTGTTTCTTAACATCTCAAAAGTCCATCAAGCACATTAGAAGTATCATAATTTGAAAAACACTGAAAAAAATAAAGAGTGTGAATAGTACTGCTACTAGGTTCAGCCGTTAGTGGCTTGCCCGTAATACCATGTGTACAAACTGCTTTGACAAGCTCCTTCTCGGGCCGTCCGTTATGTGCCACGTATTTAATGGAAAACCTAGGCTGAGTGAAAAGGACTACTTTGCTGGTATAAGAAATCACAGCCATTGGGTAGGATCCGCTTCCACTCACTACCCTCAAAGGTTGCATGTTTGGTAAGCTTTGAACTGTTTTTTTTCTGGAACTGATTTTTTTTCATCTTTCTCTGGCAGGAAGTGAGAGCAAACTCTTGTCCCACTCTTATTTGTGCAGTTACTTCATTATTTGTTTAAGCTTCCATAATACACACACACACACACATATACATACGCATGAAACGTAATTATTACGATACTTGAATTCTTTCAAGGGTGTTGAATTGAAATCTCTATTTAACCCCACCGATCCAATTCTCTGCAAAGCTGTAACACTGTATTAGTGCTTTAGTCTCAGGCTTTTCAGGAATCGGACCCTGCAAATGCTAAAGTTTTACAAATATACAAACTCAGCCTAAAAGTCATTTATGATGCATTATATAAATCACAAGGAAAGACCTCAGGTCACAGCATACAACAAGCATGTTAGCAGAGCATTCCCAGTTTGAGAAATCCCCACTTGTTCTATCCATTTCAGCCGCCGCCTCTGACCATCAGAGAGAATGGGGACAACATTATTTACATGGAAAACGGAAGAGGAATTTGAGAGTGGACTGCATGGCCGCAGGAGCTTCCAACCCAATATAACATCAAGTAACTATTTAAAAGCAACAACCAAACCAACATTGGGACAAAGATGATCCCACATTCCCAATGCAGCACAGGCTAAGCTTAAAACCGCCAGTTCGCTGCTGCTCCCTTACCCACATACTCCAGTGAGAGAACAGACTGCCTGGTGCTTGTTCCCTGCAGCCTAAACTGCGTTGAAAGTGGAAAACACACATTTCCTTAATGAAGGGGTTTGTTGCAACTTCACCACTAATAAGGGAGTTACAGCCCTGACTCAGACACCTGCAACCACCAAAACAGAAACCCCAGCAAGGGCCAGAGGAGCTGCCTGTGAGGCAGAATACGTCAGTGCCTCAGCCTGCCCTCGGCGCGTCTAATGCGGTGGGTGCTGCGCCCCACGGGATGGCGCAAAGCCCCGCTGGGCCCCGGCTGCACCCCAAGGTGGGGACGAGACGCCCTTCGAGGTGCTGGTTCATCTGCCTTCACTGCAGGGCCTTGACGCGCAGGTGGGTCCGGATCTGGGTCAGGTCTTTACGGTATTCTGCCACCGTGCAATTTATAAACCCTGGCAAGTGAACAAATATAGCTAAGGACTCGTGTAATAAAATCGCTACCTGTAAATTCCTCGTAACTGCAGTGAGGCAAACTTAATGTATATTTGTGAAACAACTCATCTTTTCCCAGTGGTTAATAGGTATGGCAAAAAGAAAAAAAAAAAAAAGTTTGGTAAAAAAAAATAACAAAAGGAGGCCAGATTCTGAGATGATGTAAATGTATCTAGTTTCCCTGGAGACCATGGAGATAACTTGACTTACACGTGCTAAGGTTTTTCCACTATTATGCAGATCTGTAACATATAACATTGGATTAGAAGTCTTAGCATGTAGATTCCAGGTTTACAAAGAAAATTTCAAGGTGGAGATTTCTTCAGTTTTACGGAAAAAAGAAAATGGAAGTTGTTTTACTGCTAATAATGATTATTTTATGTTTTGATAGTAACTAGGAGCCCCAGGAAAAATCTCTATTAGATAGAGTGATACTGTATGCAACACGGAGCAAAAAAAGGCCTCAACTGAAAAGTGCTTACAATCTAACCTCCATCTGCAAGAGGAACCTCATGATATGCCTTATCCATTACCTAATTTTCTTCGGCACCTCCTGTACTCCAGCTATCATCTCCTATGTGTATTTGTTCTGCCTTCCCCTGCAGCTCTGTCCTGAGGGAAACTATACTTTTATATTCTTGATTAACAAGTAAGGCTCTAATGTTTCTCTTTAAAGCCATCTATCTCAGGCTTTAATGTTTCTCGTTAACGACATGTATCTCACCCACACTGACATTTCCTGCAGTCGTCATCACATCTGTTCCTTCAGATTTCTTAATAAATGCATAGAAATTTGCCTGCAGCTACCAAACACAACCACCTCCTCAGAGATACATGGGTGTTTCTGAGGTTCATTGTGAGCACTGGGAAGATTGTTAAATGGTTCAGTTCTGTCAGCACAAAACTACCTAGCACTCAAAGAACCATTGCTAGTGCTGCAGATACTAAACACAGTTCTGTAAATTAATTGCTTACTGTGCCCTCGAGACTATTCCAAGCTTCTTCAAGGTCTCTTATGCCCTTTCATCTGCTATATTAAACCAGGTCAGTTCCCAGAATTTCGTAACTTTCCGAGTTGTCCCTAACATGCAGTCCTGATGGCAAGACAGAAAGCAAAGCTGTGAACTGCATCTCTTCTAACTGGAACGCTAAACCCTGGGAGCTAAAGTCAGAGGTTATTTCTGAGATACTCTAGAGTGACAGAAGTACTACATTATCCAGTTTTAATATTTTGGGGACTGTATATTCTTCTGAGGTTGCCCCAGAGCACGCAAAAGCAAAAGGTTGCTTGCAGTTATGCTGCTTTTGCTAGGAATGACACTGAGCAGGTAACTATACTGTACAAATATGAAAAATATTTGCATTTCAAGTGAGGTGGATGACTGCTCTTGAGTTTTTTATTTCTACAAGGAAATGGCAGTCCCACCAACCAATATTTGAAAACCTCTTTTAAGTCATCCAGTGCTGTTTGCTATAGATATGGTTCAGAGTCCTGTTATTAACAGATCACCAGCTATGGAAGACTCAACAGCAATTTTCTAGCTGCTGACAAGAGTGAAAGTGCCCCAGGGAGAGTGAAACTAACAAAACATAGCACTGGGGATCTCCCAAAACATCTCGATTTCTTTAAAACAAACAAACAAACAAAAACCCCAAACAAAACCAGAAAAAATAAAAGGGAAAAAAGGTAAGAGTTGCAGAAATAGCGAGGTCTGCAAAAGATACCTTAAATGAGACTTAAGAAGTCTGATGGATTCAGTTCATTAAAGGAACAAAGTTTAGAGCTGGCTTGACCACACTCAATGAACATGGGTAAAAGATTTCTGTCAGAGGTCGCTCAGTCTGAAAGACAAAGACAAACTGAGCGCAGACACGTGCATAGGAAAGATGATCAAGTGCCATTTGCAAGACACGGAGTCCTTCCTCCGGCAGGCGTGGGCTTTCCTCTCGGCAAGGGGCACCTTACCGAGGAGCTGTGCCAGCTCGGGGAGAAGCGAGCGCCTGCTGCAGGGGTCGCTGGGTTAAAACGGCCTCAGGGTGATCTGGGTCGCGGCGAGTAATGACGTGGCCTTTGGGGCCCCCGTATCAGCGACGGAGAGGCGTTTGACAGAAGCCGGTGGGCACGTTGCACTGCGCGGGGGGCTGAGCGTACCTTAAGGTTTTTGCCCAGGGTCCCTAGACGTGCCAGTGCCGAGCAGTACGGGAGCCAGGGCTGGAGGCTGTTCGTACACAGCCGAAACCTACATTAACATCCCAACAGCACGCGCTCTGCCGGAGGCGCGGGGCGCGCTCCCCGGTGACCCCTGCACCCCGCGCGGGGACCCGGGACCGCCCCAGAGGCCTCGCCCCGCCGGGCCCACGGCTGCGCCCACGCCGCTGCGGCCGCCCGTCGCTATGGGAACGGACGCAGGCGCGGGGCATGCCGGTCTGAAAGAAAACGCAGGAGTAAAACCCTACCAGAACGCCGGGCCGAGACCAATGAGCGCTCGGGGGGGCGGGGTGGTGACCAATGGCTGACGGCCGGTGCGCAGGGGGCGGGGTTGGGGCTCTCGGCGGCGGCCGCGGCGCGCAGCGGGCACTCCGCAGCGCTGCTCCGCTACAGGGCCGGTCCCGCAGCGCCCGCCTGAACGGTGAGGGGAGCGGGGCGGCTCCCGAGGGAGGCCGGGACCGGCCCGGGCACCGGCTGCTGTGCCTCGGTCTTCCCGGTGCCCGGGCACGCTGGCAGCTGGCAGGGCCCTTCCCCAGCGGCCGCCTCCGCCTTTCCCGCGTCCCTGGGGGCTGCAGGCGGGAGCCTTCCCCGCGGCCGCGCCGGGCCCCGAGCCCTCGGCGGGGGCTGCGGGGCGTCGTTGGCCTGCCGCGGCAGGGAAGGGCCGCCGGGGCGGGTGCTGGCGCGGCTGCGCCCTCTCCCGGGGCTCCCGGCCGGCCTCGGGCTGGGAAGGGGCTGGGGCGGGCGGCGGGGTCCGGCGGGGCTGGAGGCCGCTCCGGCCGCGCTTGTGTGGTGCGGGCTGGAGCGGCTGGGGAGCGGGTGCTCGGTGGGAGCGGGCTCCCGAGCCGCCGTTCCTCTGGCTGCGGGCACAGGCCGTGCCTGCGCCCCGGCACCGCCGGCAGAAATGGTGCAGGGCCGCGGCGGGGGGCACGGCGGGGCCCTGAAGAGCGGCTGTGAACGGCGACGCCCGTGCGGCTGCTTGGCCGGAGGTCCTGCAGCTTTGAATTCTCCTTTGCCCAGTACAGGCCACCATGAGCGATCGAAAGGCAGTGATCAAGAATGCGGACATGTCCGAAGAGATGCAGCAAGACTCTGTGGAGTGTGCTACTCAGGCCTTAGAGAAGTACAACATCGAGAAGGACATTGCTGCTCACATAAAGAAGGTAAATGTCTGCTCGTACTGTTGTCATGAAATCTCAATGCACATGAAAAATCAAGCAGGGAGAATGCTGCTGGGCAAGTAGCTCTAGAGAAACAAGTTCTAGAGACACTAGATAATCAAGTTGGACTTTCTCGGTAGGCTGGTGTCCTTATGTTCCTTTCCCCACCCTTTATGTGGACTTTTCCAGGTCCTCCTCCTTTTCTCTTGCAGTACCTTCTACTTCAGCCTATTCTGCCACTGACCCATTGTCCAGGTGAACGGAGAGTGGCAGCCGACTGTCCCTGTGACGGATGAGCTGGTACAAAACACAGGAGCTCTGTGGAGCCTATTTGAGAAGTGGGGGTTTTGCTGACCTCGTCAGGAAGTGGTTTTGTGTTGGTTTTTTTTTTTTTCGCCCCCACATGTAAGACAAACTGTTCATGCTAATGCAGAACAGATGGTTCCTCGCTTCCAGTTTGTCAGATTTTCTCTCTGACTCCTACTGGGAGCCCAACTGAGCTGCAGGTAGTTGAAGGGTTGGCTTGAGCAGAACACAAACTCTCGCATGCTGTCACAAACTGTCTCTTCAGCTGACGGCTGTTAGATGCTGCAGTATATGACCCCTGACTGCAAGCTTTTACTCGTCCTGTACTTGTACACACGAGTTTATTTGAAAGTCATAGCAGGCTCCGGACTACAGTGTGTAGGAAGAATGTGGTCTCATGACCTGCTATGAAGGATGTGGCAGAGAATTTTCCGTCGAAAGTCCTTTCACCATCCTTGGTG
Source organism: Calonectris borealis (assembly GCF_964195595.1). Classification (NCBI taxonomy): domain Eukaryota; kingdom Metazoa; phylum Chordata; class Aves; order Procellariiformes; family Procellariidae; genus Calonectris; species Calonectris borealis. The sequence goes on from NC_134329.1 coordinate 4,523,317, forward strand.
AAAACAGCTAATGAAGTCAAAATAATGGCTTAATCTGTGTAGATTCAGAAGAAGCAGCGATGTTCTTAAAAGTTATGGTTTGAGATCATGGTGCGACTTCTGGGGAAAAGTTACTTCCCCAAACATATGTTCTAAGCTTATTCCTGCTCAGCTCAGGAGCACTTTTTTTTTTTTTGGTCTGACTAAGCAGCAGATGAGTTATAAAGTGACAGATGAACCTTGCACTTAAGAGCATATGCTGCTCCTTAATTGCCTTCTTCCAAAAGTGATACTTGCTAACAAGTGACATACCATTGCAAAAAAAACCTTGTTAGACAATATTAGTACAATTCTCACAAAAATACTGAATTCCTAATTCTCTCTCTTGCAGGAGTTTGACAAGAAATACAATCCCACTTGGCACTGCATCGTGGGAAGGAACTTTGGCAGCTACGTGACTCACGAGACCAAGCACTTCATCTACTTCTACCTCGGCCAAGTCGCTATTCTTCTTTTCAAGTCTGGTTAGAACCATGGACTGTTACTGAAACGTGCCCTGCTTACAGGACTGCACACTAACTCCAAACAGCCTCCTACCTTCAGCCTTCCTGAGGAAACAGACCTTGATCTTCAGGTCTTTTGTTGTATTGTTAATGGTCAGGGATTTGCTGTAGCAGCTGGTATTTTCATTGTGGCTATTCAAAAGGCAAAAATGTCTTCCTTGTATTTATTTTCTTTCAAAAGACGGCTTCTTTGCTAATAAAACTGTCGGAACAAGTTTATCCTTTAAGAGTTTTCTCTGTCCTTCTGCCCTCTTAGTGCTTGCATTACCCTCTATTCCACTGTGAATGAAGAAGGAACAGCCCCACTTCTGTTCCCCCCGCCCCCAAATCCACAGCATCCAAATCCTGAGCTAATCTATGACTATGTCATCAGTCAGTAACTGAGAACAGGAGATACTTTCCCTGAGAGAAGAGACTGCTTTTACAATTCTTGATAAGCATATTTTCAGCATGCACAGCCTCTGGTGCAAATTCTGGAGTTTAGACACATGGTGTTGCTTTTCTGATTTCAAATGAACTGGTGAGCTAAAAGCAATACTCCTTTCATCACCCAATTTTCAGAAGAGAAAAATTTTCATACTAGTTCATTACACAGCTGTCACTTTACAATGTAAATTTATACCTTCTCTAGATTTTTTTTTTTTTTTACTCTATCCCTGTATCCTACAGAGGTGCTACAGAAGCATCTCTTCTTCAACAGTGTAGTTTAAAGAACAGAAGGAAATACACAGTATTTTTACACAGAGATTATGCATCTAGCACTGACAAAGAAAAAGATTTCATATGTCATCTCATCCCAGACTATAGTTACGCAGTCATTCTTCAGAAAAAAACATCTTTCTTAGAAAGGTTAAAATATTGACTTGAGTGAAAAAAGTTGATGCAGAGCTGTTTTATTTCACAAACCTTCCATTTGCCTTTGAAAGAAGTAAAAGAATAATAGGAAAAATCCCTCAGAGTCCACATGACAAAGATAATGACAGCTTAATAAAAATCTAATAAATCCAAGTTACTTCTCACTGGTACGATATCCTCCTTGAAGCTTAGTAAAAAAAAAGGAGGCATCTTACTGGAAGACTAGTCAGTCTATTTCCATGTCCACACCACTGGTAACTGAAGTTGCTTCATTTGTTAGCATTGATCAGTTTTGGCCACATCCTTCACATTGCACTTGAAGGGAAATGCAAGTGTAAGAAACGCCACAGGAGTCACCGCAGGTTTCTTGGGGGAAAAAAAAGTAGCTGATGTTCTTCTGGGTCTGGCTGCTGAGCAGGTACCTGTTGCACAAGTTCTCAAAACAACTCTTCCATCTTGATAGCGTTAAAATTCCACAGCTTTACGATTCCTCAGGAAAATTCCCGTGTTTTGCTACATAGAAGACTCACAGTTTGAAACCTGAGTGAATGGCAACAATGCCCGAGTTTAAATTCTGATAATCCACTTTTAAAAACCCTGCATCTTCTATCATTGCCTTCAACTCCTCCTGAAAAATAATAGTTCCATAATTAGAACAACCTGAAGGCCTATAAGACAGCTGCCTGCAAAATTATGCTGGGACCGCGTTTTGTGTATTAGTGAATTGAGAGAAATACTGTCTTACCTGAGGGGGGAAACGTCGGATGCTTTCCACGAGATACTGGTAAGACTTCCAGTCACCAGCGATAACCTCACCCAGAACAGGGATGACCTGGAAACTGTATAGATCATAGAGCCTGCACAGACAGACAGCAAATGCAGATTAATACAAACAAGTTTAAAACCAATCCTCTCCAACACAAATTGATCTACACTATGGAGTTGTATTTGATTTTAAAGTGCATAATGAGGTGGCCTCAAAGTGTCTCCATCTCTTACCTCTTACAAATCCATCTCCATCTCTTACAAATAAGCGAGTCTTGTGACACAGCATAAAGTGTCACCATGTTCCTACCTGGAAAGAAGAGGGTTGCTGACGTGACTAAATTCAAGGCAGAGAAATCTTCCTCCTGGTTTCAGCACACGATAAGCCTCCTGAAGTGCCTGAGACAAAGCAGATGCAGCAAGTTTGTTTCTGCAGAACAGCACCTGCCTATTATCATGCCATGTGATGGCAACTCAGCGATGAACTGAGGGGAGTAAGGAGAATCCTGATTGGCAATCTCCAATATCTACTTGTGGAGAAGCATCCCAAGACAAGTACAAAAAAACCTCCAAACAAACAACAAAACCAAACCAGAAAAACTCTGGTTTGCTGTTATGCTGTTACATAAATAGATTTCTACCAGGCTTTGTGTCGAAACTATTATGTCAGGTTTGCAATTTTTCTTCTTTTTCCCTACTCTTAGTCTATGAATGTTTGCCAGCAGAGCTCTTGTAATTACAGACCAAACCCAAAAGGGAGAGGGTGACTCAGCTACAAGAAGCTGAAAATGAAAAGAAGGCATGATAGTTTTTATGGGTTTTGTTTTTAATCAAAAGAAAAGATTTTACTCAACTGTGAGGCACACCTAAAGGATCAAAGAAGAAATGATACCGGGTTTTGGATGAGCAATGTGTGAGAAGAGGGAGGACGGAGAGGTAAGAAGAAAACCTTTGGCTACTTTGAAAATTCCATCCTATATGCAAAATAAAACACCTAAGAAGAACCAAGACAAAATTCTGTTTACAACTGTATATACTTTCATACCAGCGCACAGCAGAGCTCTATTCAAGAACCTCTGCAGGTTGTACATCTGCTTGGCTTCAACTGTCATGTTCCTAAGGGATAAAATATAAACAGTATACATACGTGATGGGAGCTCTGCAAAACAATTGGAGGTGTTTTGTATCAGGTCTCCAGGGAGCTATGCTACCAGACTGCAGTATCCACGAAAGGGTGTAAGACAAAGAGACTGTGCTTTGGAAAGGTTGTGGTGGGTTGATCCTGGCTGGACGCCGGGTGCCCACCAAAGCTGCTCTGTCACTCCCCCTCCTAAGCTGGACAGCGGAGAGAAAATATAACGAAAGGCTCGTGGGTCAAGATAAGGACAGGGAGACCACTCACCAATTACTGTCATAGGCAAAACAGACTTGACTTGGGGAAAAAAAAATAATTTAATTTATTACCAATCAGATCAGAGTAGGATAATGAGAAATAAAAGCAAATTTAAAAAATACCTTGCTCCCACCCCTCCCTTCTTCCCAGGCTTAACTTCACTCCTGATTTTCTCTACCTCCTCCCTGCCAGCGGCGAGACAGGGAATGGGGGGTTGCGGTTAATTCATCACACGTTGTGTCTGCTGCTCCTTCCTCTGCAGGGGGAGGACTCCTCTTGCTCTTCCCCTGCTCCAGCGTGGGGTTCCTCCCACTGGAGACAGTCCTCCACGAACTTCTCCAACATGAGTCCTTCCCATTCTTCACGAACTGCTCCAGCGTGGGTCCCTTCCACAGGGTGCAGTCCTTCAGGAACAGACTGTTCCAGCATGGGTCCCCCACGGGGTCACAAGTCCTCCCAGCAAACCTGCTCCAGCGTGGGCTCTTCTCCATGGGTTCACAGGTCCTGCCAGGAGCCTGCTCCAGCGTGGACTCCTCTCCATGGGTTCACAGGTCCTGCCAGGAGCCTGCTCCAGCGTGGGCTCTCCACGGGGTCACAGCCTCTTTCAGGCATCCCCATGCTCCGGCGTGGGGTCCTCCACGGGCTGCAGGTGGATATCTGCTCCACTGTGGACCTCCATGGGTTGCAGGGGGACAGCCTGCCTCACCATGGCTTTCACCACGGGCTGCAGGGGAATCTGCTCCAGCGCCTGGAGCACCTCCTGCCCCTCCTTCTCCACTGACCTGGGTGTCTGCAGAGTTGTTTCTCTCACATATTCTCACTCCTCTCTTCGGTTGCAGTTGCGCAGTTTTCTTTTTCCCCCTCTTAAATATGAGGTGCTGATTGGCTTGGCCTTGGCCAGCGGCAGGTCCGACATAGGGGCAGCTTCTAGCAGCTCTCAGAGAAGCCACCCCGGTAGACCCCCGCTACCAAAACCTTGCCACGCAAACCCAATTCAAGGCTGCAGCTGAAGCATCGTGAAAGGCCATCTGCATTAGAAGTTCAAGGGCATACAGTTCAAGGTGGTTCAGATCTACACCTTCCACAGAAGGAGCACGGCCAAGGTTGTAACACACTCCTCCAAAACAGGCAACTAGTCCAGCTAGACAGGTTATCTAACCTATCTTCACCCACAAGACAGCTAGTCATTCTCAAAGGGCAGATACTGTTTAGAACAAAGGGTACTACTTATTCTAATTAAAATCTACTCATTCTTCATAGGAAACCCTACTACCACCCAGTGTAAAGACTCTGAGCAGCAGCCGGCTGAATGGGTTAGTTCAACGGCAGTGGTGGCAGCAGCCAGCTGCTTCCCACTCTCTGCTCTGGGAGCTCTGCTGGCTCAGGCAGGGAAACGGAACGGGGCAGGACGCGTTGGACCCACTGCCAGTGGGATATAGGTCAGGTGCTTCAGGAAGATTTGAGACATGCAGACTGACTGCAGTGTGCATGTGTAGATCCAGTAATATCATAGGTCAGGAGAAGGTGGGGAATGACTGTAGCATTCAGCCTTTTTCGCCTTAGGAAGAGATTGTGTGGCTTGCCAAGCTGGAAGGATTGGGCGCAACTAGTATAACTCTAACTTTTTATGACAAAGGTGGGGCATTTAATTGCATCCTTCATTCAAACAAGTTGCACGCTATGTGCCACTTATTTGAAATGCTTCAGGAGTAGATAAAAATGTTCCTTTATCCAAAGGAATTCCTCCTTTGCTTCCTCGGCTAGAATAAAAAAACTCAGGTGAATCATAAGGACCCCATGTCAGAATACAGTATAGCAACTTACCAAATCAATACGAGTTACATTTCGGATTCCAAAGGCAATTGTGTAAACATCAAACTTATCATCATCAAAGGGCAACTCTTCAGCATTCCCAAGCACCCAGGACAAACCTGCAGTAAAAGCCAAGGACACGGTATTGAATAAACCTTATATAACTCAGACCACTCCAGAAAGACTAGAACTTATCTATTCCAGAAGGAAATGATTAATAATAAAGTGATATTTAAAACTAATACTTCAATTTTGCATTTTGGTTGGAGGAAAGACACCTTGGTCTATACCCACAAACTTTTCAAGGCCCTGTACTATACAGCTGTCTTTCAAGCCAAGTAGTTAATTTTGCAGATCAGCCAAAACATTCTTCTGCATATACATGCATGTTGTGCTCACAGTGCCTTAGTCTGCCAAGATTTCGCTTAAATCTTGCATCATAGTGGCTTTCCAGAAATTGGCTGCCATTTGTTTGTAGCAAAGTTGCAAAAAGAGAATCTCTGCTCAAAGAGTAACTATAAACAATGATTAATGTCTTGCCATGCAACAATGGCCAAAACACTTAAAACATTTTGCTAGAAAGCTTCCATTGATTGAGGAACACAAAATGCCACACTCCCTCCATCAGCACTATCAGTATGTCATCCTGTTGCCTAAACCCCCAATGGATCAAGGCCATGTCTACCTGTGGAGCATGGATGTCCACGTTATTTGTACCAAAAATAAGATGCTTAATTTAGAATTAATAGTTCTTAAAGTCACTGTTTTTGGTGACTCAAATGCAAAACAAAAAAAAAACTAACAGAAAAAAACAGGAGTCTTCTGCAACAGAGATCAACAGTTTCAAAGGGCAGTATGCTAGAAAGCGACATGGAGGAGAGCAAAACACAGCAGAAAACAACAGTTGTTGCCACGACACATTCAAATTTCATTTTTACAAAATATATATATCTATAGTTGTAGAAAGTATTGTATGCAAAGAAACATGCAACATTATTAAAGCAGCAATTTTTAGTGTTATTTAAACCTAGACAGTTTGAAAAGACACCTAAGAAGTGAGCATCAAGAAAAGGTTTTGAGCAACAAGAAAACTGTCCCTCAGAATACACTGAGGTAAAATCACAGGGCAGGAGTTTGTCAGTGGATACACAAAAGGGGCTGTCGGTGTCCAACAAGAGGAACTGGGGCACGTGCAGCGCAGCCTACCACTCCTGCTGGCCAAAATGCACAATCAGCGATTGTGCAACACACATTTCTTTTCAGCGTGCACAGCCTCCACTGTTGGTGAATGTACGAAGGAAAACAGTGAAAGAAAACTCTGCCCCTTACAATTTTAAGAAAAACAAATTTTAGATCTCAGACAATCAACAGATAAGCAAGCTCAGAAATGAGATTACTACAACAGGGAGGAATCGCATGAAAAACAGAAGGTAGGACATATTAAATGGATATGTGCCCAACAAGGGAGTGAAAAAGAGTAAGAAGTCAGAATTGGGGCACAGTGGGGCATAAGGCAACTCAGGCCACAAGAAGGCACTTGGGCTTCTACAGCTACGATGTACAGAGGAAGAAAATTGAAAAACGTAAATGCTCATTTTAAGGATTTGGTAAGTCACAAAAATACCTAAAAAGTGCAGCTAATTAAATAAAATGCTTTATTTATAGTAGCTGGGAGGCAGCATCAAGCTTTATTTCAGGTCCTAAGCTACAGTCATAAAGTTTTTATACTTACAATGTTGGTACAGTTCAGGTGTTCCCAAACTATGATGCATAAAAATAGCTCTGGACAGGCTTGCAAGCTCATACAAGCACAATGCAAGCAGTATGCCAGAGCTGGAAGAACCAATGCTTTTACAATGAGTTCATTTTTTAAAGAAAAGGGAGAGACGGGCAGGCAATGGCCTGGGGTAACTCAGCAGGGAGCAAGAGCAGCTGAGAGAACCTGCGCCAGAAGCTTATCTTTCAGCCCCTTCGTGCTACTGAGCTGTTCTGTATGTCCTTCAACCTACACAATTTGTAGGCTGAAGTCCCGATGGGGGTGTGGGAGCAGGGCGCAGTGAAAGGACATAGAGGAGGTCTCGTAACACATACGCAGAGGCTGCCCAGAGCATACCTAATGGTGGTACCCAGGCAAACGAAGTTTGGGAACCTCCTGGTATACTTTACATTGCTAAGTATTTGCCAAATATCCATAAATGAAGAGAGGATAAACAACTATCATACAAACACGGAGCCACAAGTAGGACTTCCTTCTCTATGTCTTACTTCTTAAAATCAGGCTTTTCAATCAGGATTGGCGTGGTCCCCAACAAATTCTAGATATCAGTGAATTAATCCATTGACCTGCAAACTAACATTTAATATAATTCAGTTTCTCTGAGTATTATTAGCATATACTCTAACTGTGGAACGTTTGACAGGTTCACAACATACTTTAGTCCTTGCATTTTTTATTTGCTGCCTTGATTCTCAAAATACCCATTATAAGATCTTCACTGTAATCATTCTAGCGCTGAGCTCCGTGACATTATCTGCCTTAGTACAATCAGATTTGTTTGCACAGATATAAACAACAGGTTTAGGTTATGTGACCTATTTTGAAGGACAGCTGGATATCAGACCTCACGGACACTTCCATATTCAAGAGGATCACTGTACATCTGAACAACATACTACATACATGCTCACTGAAAAAGTAACTCAACATTGGCAAATATGCAAGCACAGCTATGGTATACACCATGACTATATAACTTAAATCGTAATCCTGGAGTGGTGATTACCTGATGGCTATCATGCATCAAATTCTTGCTATTAGGCATGCTACTGAAATGGTTCAATGCATGACTTACCTTCGGAGTAGCCAAGATGTTGTGCTTTCTGCTTCCCAACTTTTAACATTTCTTTGTTAATGTCACAGACCACCACTTGGGAATTCCCTAGCGACTTAGATTTGTCTTCCTGGTAACTCTCAGAAATTTCCTGCCACGATAAATTCTGATGGTGCTTAAGCTTCCGCTGGAGCTGGCGTTCTCGTACAGAGCGAACATAATTAATAAATCGAAAGGCAATGTCACCTGCATTTGTTTTAAAAAAAAAAAGATACATGTTTTCGAAGGTTTTCTGAACTTGGAAGTACTAGAACTCCAGGAAATTGGAACATAAGGCTTTGGACATCAAACTGAGTTTGATGTTCAAACCATGCACAGTATAGAAAGACAGAGAGAGAGAAAGAGAGAGAAAGGGTGTATATCTATATAAAAATATATAAAGGGAACATATTAAAAGCAGAGAGTCCATGACTTCCTACAAATAGAAATAGTTTTCCATAACAAATCATGGCAGTACTGTAACACTTTCAGAGTCTCGGGGCAAGATATTTCAAAACACAAAGAAATTAGGTCTCAATTCTTCTCTGTGAAAATCAAGTAGATGCTTCACTAGTTTTAAAGACAGGGAACTGAGGGAAAAAAAAAAAGGCTAGGCAACTTAAGTCTGAGCAGACTCAAACAGTTCAAAAACAGCATGGCATTCTCATGTGGAACACACCAAAATTATTCACCTGTTCCTCCAGCAACATCAAGAAGAAGTGTTCCTGGGGAAGGGTTCATTTTATGCATGAGGATATCCTTCCACACTCGATGAATCCCTAGAGTCATTGAATCGTTCATTACATCATATTTCTTGGCGACACTTTCAAAGACCTGGTAAACTGCAAAGAAAAGACATGGGAATGAGATGCAATTTACTTAAAAATGCCCCTGTGGAAGTAAAACGTTTCCTTTATTGCCTCATGGAGTTCTGCCACCACTGAAAAACACCACCTGAAAACTCCTTACAAAAAACGCGATCGAATCCTACTGAGCCCGTTGCCTGACAAACGTCTCTTCGGAGAAACACCGCCTCTTCCCGCAACCCCTCCGGAGCCGAGGGGAAGAATCGAGCTGGAGTAACACTGATACTCTTTACCGAGGCTCCCGGCAACGTCCCAAACCAACGGCCCAGCTCCACACACATCTCCAGGAGCCCCGTTAGGTTCCAGCCCGGCCCCGGCCGCCCTCCCCCGCGGCGCCGCACGGCTCCACAGCGGACCCCGCGGCCGCCCTCACTTTTCTCCCTTCTCTCCGCCTCCGTCACCGTCTGGAAGCCGAAGTGCGTCGCCGGCCCCGCGGCGAGGCCCCGCACAGAGCCACAGAGCGCCCGCAGAGCCCCGCCGCAGCGGGCGAGCAGCGCCCGGCACGGGCACAGCCCCGCCGCCGCCATCTTATAAGGGCGCGACCGCTGCACCGCGACCGCTGCACCTCGCCCGCCGGGCCCAGCGGCTCCCCCAACCGCACGACCGGCGGCGGGCGCGGCCGGGGCCGCCCCGCGGGGCGGGAGGCGGCGCGCCGGGACGGGACGGCCCAGCCGGGGCGGGGCGGCCTGCGGCCGGCTTCCGTGCCCGGCCCCGGGAAACGCGGGGCGCGCCGTGCCCCTGGCTCCTACCGGCGGTACTCGCACCGCGGGGCACCGCCCCCAGCAGTCGCCGAACTGCCTGCGTGCACAGCTGGATGCGCCCTGGTAGAATATACACGGCAGGAGAAAAAAATAACCAAAAAGAACCCAAACCCAACGCACCTCACACAGCATATGCCAGCAATTCTGCAAATAATTTTCTCTGAGTTCTTTAGATTTTTAGTTTAGCCGTTCCCTGGCTGAAGTAAAACCTGCTGGGGAGCAGGAGGGGGGGTTGGTTTGTGGGTTCTGATGAACCGAGGGGAGGAGTGAAAGGTTGCCTCCGATTACTGTCAGGAACATTAGTACAGATTAGGGACCTTTTCTGCTAATTTTTTGCAAAAGCTGCCCTGCTTGAATTGTTTGAGTAATCCAGAAATTCTGTCAGCTTTGTAGATACAACGAAGTTACTTAGCCCTTTCTCATGAGAGATTACACCACACCCAGACCAAAGGCTGCGTTCCCCGAGCACGAGTCCCCTTGCCAGGATCTTCCTCCCGTGTGGAGACTTGTTAGCGCCATCCTCAGACCCTACCACGATTTTCTCATATCTTATCTACAGAATTAGGCAAAAGTTAAAATTTTGATTTTTGTTCCATGTTCTTTGCAGTAGGATGCCTTGCAAAGCGTCACATACGATTTTTTGGTTTTGGTTCTTTTTTTTTTTTTTTTGGCTGCCTCAACTATAGGGAGAGACGACCTTTGCCTACCAGAGAAGTGACCGGGAGAGCCTCTCTCACGCTGCCTGTGCGGGCCGCTGGACAGACGCCAGCGGCTAGCCACGCTCAGGCAGCTCAGCCGCGAGGAAAGAAAGGGGAAGACCGAGCAGAGGCTGCGCACCGCCTGAGAGCAACCAGCCCAGGCACTCCCGCAAGCAGGGTGCTGCGGACGGGCCATAGCCCGGGCTCGCCCCCGCGGCGGCTCTGGGGGACCCGGGGCCACCCCAGAGGCCTCGCTCCCGCCGAGCCGGGGGCTCGGCCTGCATCGCCACCGCTGCCCGTCACTATGGGAACGGGTGCAGGCGCGAGGCATGCCGGTCTGAAAGAAACTGCTGCAGTAAAATGCTACGAGAGCGCCGGATCCTGGCCAATGAGCGCTCGGGGGGGTGGTGGAGGTGACCAATGGCTGGCGGCGAGTATGGAGTGGGTGGGGCTGGGGGCGCTTGGAGGCGACGGCGGCGCGCGCGGGTCGGTTAAACCGACGCGGCGGCGGAGCGAGCTGCGTGTCCGCCTTGGTCTGTGCCCCGCCCGCTCCGATCCACGCAGGGCTGGTCCCCCGGCACCCGCCCAACGGTGAGGAGAGCGGCGTGAGGGTGCTCTCGAGAGGGGCCGGGTCGGACCCGGGCACCGGGAAGGCTGAGGCCGGGCAGCCGGCGCTGCCGAGAGCGGTGCGTGTCCCGGCAGCTCCCCCGTGCCAGGGCCCTTCCCCAGCGGCCGCCTCCGCCTTTCCCGCGTCCCTGGGGGCTGCAGGCGGGAGCCTTCCCCGCGGCCGCGCCGGGCCCGAGCCCTCGGCGGGGGCTGCGGGGCGTCGTTGGCCTGCCGCGGCAGGGAAGGGCCGCCGGGGCGGGTGCTGGCGCGGCTGCGCCCTCTCCCGGGGCTCCCGGCCGGCCTCGGGCTGGGAAGGGGCTGGGGCGGGCGGCGGGGTCCGGCGGGGCTGGAGGCCGCTCCGGCCGCGCTTGTGTGGTGCGGGCTGGAGCGGCTGGGGAGCGGGTGCTCGGTGGGAGCGGGCTCCCGAGCCGCCGTTCCTCTGGCTGCGGGCACAGGCCGTGCCTGCGCCCCGGCACCGCCGGCAGAAATGGTGCAGGGCCGCGGCGGGGGGCACGGCGGGGCCCTGAAGAGCGGCTGTGAACGGCGACGCCCGTGCGGCTGCTTGGCCGGAGGTCCTGCAGCTTTGAATTCTCCTTTGCCCAGTACAGGCCACCATGAGCGATCGAAAGGCAGTGATCAAGAATGCGGACATGTCCGAAGAGATGCAGCAAGACGCTGTGGAGTGTGCTACTCAGGCCTTAGAGAAGTACAACATCGAGAAGGACATTGCTGCTCACATAAAGAAGGTAAATGTCTGCTCGTACTGTTGTCATGAAATCTCAATGCACATGAAAAATCAAGCAGGGAGAATGCTGCTGGGCAAGTAGCTCTAGAGAAACAAGTTCTAGAGACACTAGATAATCAAGTTGGACTTTCTCGGTAGGCTGGTGTCCTTATGTTCCTTTCCCCACCCTTTATGTGGACTTTTCCAGGTCCTCCTCCTTTTCTCTTGCAGTACCTTCTACTTCAGCCTATTCTGCCACTGACCCATTGTCCAGGTGAACGGAGAGTGGCAGCTGACTGTCCCTGTGACGGATGAGCTGGTACAAAACACAGGAGCTCTATTGAGCTCTCCTACAGCTTTCCTCTGAGAGAAAGCCTGTTTTCCATAGTCCTTGGTTTCAATTTTATTGAACTTAATCTTAAGGATTTGTTCACAATTCTGTCCAGCTGGGTCAAAAATTGCAGGGAAAAGTAGTTTTCTCCAAGTCTAGTGTAACCACACCTCTCCTTATGTAGTGACATAAGCAAAAACAGAAAAAAAAACCACCACAAAAAATTCCTGGTGGCACTGATTATCCATTTGCAACATCTGTGTCGTTCTTTATGTAGGATTAACAATACATGGGAAAGATCTAGTTCTGATTATATTTGCTGCTTCATCAACTCAGGAGAATGGAGAAATCAAAGACTGTCAATGGAAGTTAAACTGATCTGAGTGGAAGAGCTGTTTAAAAAGTAATTCAACTAAGCAGAATGATTGCTTCCACTAGAGAAATGTAAGTTTGCTAGGCCCACAGTATAGAAAGGCATTTTTTCCCCCCGGATGCAGGAAGTATCCAGGACAGAAAAAAGAGTCTAATATTCTTCTACTGGGAATTTGCAGAGGATTTGTTTGAAAAGTGTAAAGCCCAAATTCTTAGATTTGTTGATAGTACTAGTGTTACAGAGCATGTGGCAGAGAATTTTCCACCGAGTCCCTTCAGCACCCATGTTGCAGATGAACAATGAAGTCTAAATTATGGCTTAATCTCTGTGGGTATAAAACCACAAATCTGTGGTGAAGCTTTTACTTGAGGGCTATAGCTTTAGATCATGGTATGAATTACGGGGGGAGAAAGACTACTTTTCCTGAACAAATGTAATGTTTTAAAATTACTACTGCTCAGATGGGGAAGCACTGTGGCTTTCTTTTTTGTGGAAATTTTTTTTTGTCTGACTAAGCAGCAGGTGAACAATAAGATGTAAATAAGATAATCTGAGTACTTAAGAGCATCTGCTCTTCCTCTAATTGCCTTGCTCAGAAAGTGAATACCTATTGAGAAGAGTTCTTAATTTCAAGTGACCTGTTTTGCAGGAGTTTGACAAGAAATACAATCCCACTTGGCACTGCATCGTGGGAAGGAACTTTGGCAGCTACGTGACTCACGAGACCAAGCACTTCATCTACTTCTACCTCGGCCAAGTCGCTATTCTTCTTTTCAAGTCTGGTTAGAACCATGGACTGTTACTGAAACGTGCCCTGCTTACAGGACTGTGTGCTGACTCCTCTGACTAGTTACTGCAGCCTTCCTGAGGACGCAGACCTCGATCTTCAAGGGCAATGGCAGGGATTATGCTATAGCGGATGATGTTACATTGTGGATATAAAAAGGAAAAAAACCAAAAAAGTCTTCCTTGTATTTATTTTTTTTCAGAAGGCTGCTGCTTTGCTAGTAGAGCTGTTGGAGCAGTTTTGCCTTTGAGAGTTTTGTAGCTATCTACAGTATTGCCCAATTACTGCTTGTGCTGCGTAAGAACTGACAGCGTTGAGTTCTGTTCCAAACCCCTCTCGTTCTTCTGATTTGTCGTTTGACCGTTTCCCCTCCTGTTCTGCCGGACGCGCGGCCCAAAGCCTGAGCTGTTTCTTTCTCTGCCGGTGCCTCCTGGGGAACCGCTTTGGAAAATAAAGGACGAGACCTGCCCCCGCCCCCGCTCGTTATTTCTGGCCGCCCGGTGCCGTCGGGGCGCGGGCGGTGGGTGCCTGGGCCCGGGCGAGGCCGCAGCCCCGCGCGGGAGGTCGGGGCGCGGTGCCGGCGGCGGGACGGGCGCTGGGGGCGGCGCCGGCGGCGTCCCGGGACTACAGCTCCCGGCGTGCTGCGCGGCGGGCCAGGACTACGCGTCCCGTCGTGCCCGCGGGCCCGCCCGGGAACGGCTCCATCCGGGTCCCGGCCGCTGCTGTGGGCGACTGGTTGCCACGACGGGGCAGCGCTCGCCCGCCCGCGCCGTCGTTGGTGCTGCGGAGCTCGGCCTGCGTACCCTCCGCCATGGGCGAGAGCCGCACCTGCGGCTCCGGTGCGCCCGCAGCCGCGATCCGCCTCGGCCGGGCCCGCGGCGGGGCAGTGTGAACCCGAAGGCGGTAAGAGCGGGAGGAGCGGCGGGGGGGGGGCAGGCTCTCCCTTCGGCCCGCCCGGGTCGGGGCTGGGGGCGCTCTCAGGCGGCCTCCGCGCTCCGCACAGGGCCGGTGCCGCGGCGAGGGGCGTCAGGCGGCCTCGGGGTGGGGGTGCCTGGGGCGGCTTCCGCGCGGGGCGGCCTGGGGAAGCGGTAAAGCTGAGGCCGGGCGTTGTTCGCCTGCCGCGGCAGGGAAGGGCCGCCGGGGCGGGTGCTGGCGCGGCTGCGCCCTCTCCCGGGGCTCCCGGCCGGCGTCGGGCTGGGGAGGGGCTGGGGCGGGCGGCGGGGTCCGGCGGGGCTGGAGGCCGCTCCGGCCGCGCTTGTGTGGTGCGGGCTGGAGCGGCTGGGGAGCGGGTGCTCGGTGGGAGCGGGCTCCCGAGCCGCCGTTCCTCTGGCTGCGGGCACAGGCCGTGCCTGCGCCCCGGCACCGCCGGCAGAAATGGTGCAGGGCCGCGGCGGGGGGCACGGCGGGGCCCTGAAGAGCGGCTGTGAACGGCGACGCCCGTGCGGCTGCTTGGCAGGAGGTCCCGATAGGCAGCTGCCCCTGCAACTTTGAATGCTTTTCGTTGTTCGCTACAGACGCCCATGGGTGATCAGGCAGCTGCAGTAAGAGATACGGACATGTCCGAAGAGATGCAGCAACATGCTGTGGAGTTCTCTATGCCAACATTTTGGCCATAGAGAAATACAATGTTGAAAGAGAAATTGCAGCCCTTATGAAAAGGGTAAATGTTTGCTTGTAATATCCTTTTGTTGAACACTATACACAGCAGAAGTCAAGCAGGGTGGGTGTTGCTACACTCTTTGGAAAAGCAAGTTCTGTGGACACAAGATATATTTTTCCTTTTCCCACCCCTTACACATACCTTTCCTAGTTCTTGTTTTGCAATACCTTCTGTTTTTAATTGTTTTTTCATTATCTCATTGTCTAGCAGAACAGGAGAGTGTCTGCTGGCCTCTCTCAGTGTGACTGATTAGCTGGTAGAAAATACAGCCCTTTGAAGTCTGCTGTAACTTTCCTCTGAGGGAATTCATTTTTTTACTTAGTCTTTGACTTAAATTGTGTTCAAATTAGTCTTAAGGTTCTCTGCATAGTTCAGTAATAGTTGTGCAAGATTGGCTAGCTGCCAATCAAAATTTGCAGGGAAAAGTAATTTTCTGCACATCTTCTGTATTTGCATCCTCTTTTTATGTGCTGAACCATGGTAAAATCCCATGTCTTGGAGCACTGTTTATCTGGTGTCCACAGAATACCTGGTTTTATATATGCATGAAGAAGAAGAACAGATGCACAAAAGATCTGGTTCTGATATGCTTTCTGCTTTGCTATCTCAGGAGAATAAAGAAATCTAAGGCTGCCAGTGGAGGTTAAATATTACATGAATCTGAGTGGAAGACGTGTTTGAAGAGTCATTCAACTAAATGGTACAATTGCTTCTGTTGGGGCGGTCTTCCTTCCCTGTCACCCTAACAGAGATATAAGCAGGCTTATTTTTTCCACTTTTAAGAATGACGTTCTATGTTAATGGAGAGCAGAGGGTTCGAGCTCGTCGGATTTTCCTGAGGCTCCTAGTTGGAACTGAGAAATTGTGGTGAGGAGATAATTTATCCAGGGTCATAAGAACTGATCAGAAATGCTTGCATGCTCTCACAGAAAGTTTCTTCATTTGAGAGCTATTGGACATGACAGTATGTGATCACCGACTGGAACATTCTGCTTGTAGTAGAGCTGTATATCTTTGTTTTTGAAACGTGTGGTAGGCTTCTGAGTGTGATGGGAGAACATGATTGCGTGACCTGATACTTCAATGGTATAGCTTGAGAACATGGGATGACTTTTGAGGGGGAAATTGCAGTCCCTGGGCTTGTTTCTGCTCAGCTAGGAAGTGCTGTGGGCTTTTTTTTGGTCTAAGCAGCAGGTGGGGTATAAGAGCTAAGTAACGCAATCCTTATAGTTAAAAGCGTACGCTGCTGCTTAGTTGCCTTTTCAAAAAATTGTACTTGTTAAGAAGAGACACATTAATGACAGAACATCTGTAGTCAACTTTTGGGTGAGAACTGTGCTAATACCGAGTTCCTAGCGATCTCTGCTGCAGGAGTTTGAGAAGAAATACAGTCCCACTTGGCATTGCGTTGTAGGAAGGAAATTTGGCAGCTGTGTGTCTCGTGAGACCAAGCACTTCACCTTCTTCCTCATGTGTGGAGTAAATGTTCTTCTGTTTGAAGCTGGTTAGAGCTGTGGATTGTTGGTCAGCGTTGCTTGTGCTTGCAGGACTGCACGCTAATGGCAGCAGCTTAGCGTCTTCAGCCTTCCCGAGGAGCAGACGTTGGTCTTCAGGGGTAACGTCAGGGATTTTGCTGGAGTAGTTGGTGGTTTCGTTGTATTTAGGGGGAAAAAAGAAAAAAGAATGCCTTGTATCTATTTTCTTTCCAAAGTCGGCTTCTTTGCTAATAAATTGTTATGTGTGTTCCATCTTTAAGAGTTTTACGTCTGTTTTCTCTTTTTCCCTAACGTTGCTTGTGCTCCTCCTTATTTCCCTGTGAACAACCAGCTTTCAGAGAAATCCCTTCTCCCACCCAGAACAGCTGAACGCTGAGCTAAACGCAGGAGCAGGTCGGTAACCAAAGCTGCACAGAGGAGCCCGGCGGCTGGCCGGGCCCGTGCTCTGCCAGGGGCAGAGCGGAGCTGGAGCAAGCCCTCGGCGTGGGTCGCTCCCAGTGACTTGATGCGGTCACGGACTGCGCTGGCCGGTGTGTGGAGCCCCGAGCATGAGCTCGGTGTGCTGCCGGTGCTTTCAGTGACCCGAGTCCCTGCTGATGGCAGCTTCCTGCGTAAGCGGCAGCTGGGAAGCTGCCCCCGGGCTCGCTCAAAGCCGTTTGCCCGGCTGGCGGTAAGGGCGCGCGGCGTTGCAGCACGTCCGCCTGCCGCGGAGCCGCTGCCGCGGGGGCTCCCCCGGCGCGCTTGTGGCGTCCCGCGCGCGGCAGCGCTGTCCGGCAGCGCGGGGCTGCGGCGGGCGGACCGCGGGCGCGCGGCGCCAGGAGGGGGCGCTGCGGGCTGCGGGGCCACCGCGCGTTCCCGTCGCTATGGGAACGGCTGTGGGCGCGGGGCATGCTGGTCTGAACGGGAGCCCACCCCCGCCAAGAGGGGCCCGGTCCTAGCCAATAAGCGCCCGGGGCGGGCAGTGGCGTTGACCAATGGCTGGAGGCCGGTGCGCAGGGGGCGGGGCTGGGGCGCTCGGAGGCGGCCGCGGCGCGCGCGGGTCGGTTGAACCGACGCGGCGGCGGAGCGAGAGGGGGAGCGGTCCCTCAGCGTCGTGCAGGGCTTGTCCCGCGGCGCCCGCGAAGCGGTGAAGGGGAAGCGGCGCCGGTGCATGAGGGGAGCTTTGTGAGGGCCGGGCGGGGTCCCGTGAGGCGTCCTTGGGACAGTGCGGCCCCCGAGAGGGGCCGGATCGGACCCGGGCACCGGGAAGGCTGAGGCCGGGCAGCCGGCGCTGCCGAGAGCGGTGCGTGTCCCGGCGGTCCCCCGTGCCAGGGCCCTTCCCCAGCGGCCGCCTCCGCCTTTCCCGCGTCCCTGGGGGCTGCAGGCGGGAGCCTTCCCCGCGGCCGCGCCGGGCCCGAGCCCTCGGCGGGGGCTGCGGGGCGTCGTTGGCCTGCCGCGGCAGGGAAGGGCCGCCGGGGCGGGTGCTGGCGCGGCTGCGCCCTCTCCCGGGGCTCCCGGCCGGCGTCGGGCTGGGGGGGGGCTGGGGCGGGCGGCGGGGTCCGGCGGGGCTGGAGGCCGCTCCGGCCGTGCTTGTGTGGTGCGGGCTGGAGCGGCTGGGGAGCGGGTGCTCGGTGGGAGCGGGCTCCCGAGCCGCCGTTCCTCTGGCTGCGGGCACAGCGGGGCCCTGAAGAGCGGCTGTGAACGGTGACGCCCGTGCGGCTGCTTGGCCGGAGGTCCTGCAGCTTTGAATTCTCCTTTGCCCAGTACAGGCCACCATGAGCGATCGAAAGGCAGTGATCAAGAATGCGGACATGTCCGAAGAGATGCAGCAAGACGCTGTGGAGTGTGCCATTCAGTCTCTGGAGGAATGCAGTGTTGAGTGTGATACTGCAGCTCATATAAAGAGGACAAGTGTTTGCTCATAATGTCTTCCTATTGAATGCTAGATGGACTTCAAAAATCAAATAGAAGTGTTGGTGGGTAAGTAGTTCTAGAGAAGCAAGTGGACACTAGATAATCCAGTCAGACTTTCTCTGCAGACTGGTGTCCATATGTTCCGTTCTGTACCCCTTATATGCAGTTTTCTGGTTCTTCCCCTTCTCTTTCTCAATTCCTTCTATTTAAGTCCTTTCCTCCACTGTCCAAAGACAGCACTTGAATAGACATGTTGAGTTCCTAGTGGTCTCTTCTGCAGGAGTTTGACAGGAAATATAATCCTACCTGGCAGTGTGCTGTCGGAAGGAATTTTGTGACTCACGAGCCCAGTCACTTCATCCTTGTCTGCCTGGGTTCTGTTCTTCTCCTCATGCTTAAAGCCATGGACTGTTTCTCAAACTCTCAGCTCGTTACTCAATTGTGTGCTAACGGCACAAAGCCTGGTGCCTTCAGCCTTCCTGAGGAAGCAGACCTTGGCCTTCAAGGGCAATGGCAGGGATTTTGCTAGCATGTTTTTATTGTAGTTAGGGGAAAAATAGCAAAAAAACCTACCAACCAGGCTTCCTTGTATTTACTTTCTTTCCACAGGCAGCTTCCTTGCTAATAAAAGTGTTGTGTTCTGCCTTTAAAAGTCTTATGGCTATGTATCCTCTTTTTCTAGTATTGCTCGTGCTATTTCTTATTTCCCTGTGAATGTGGATGACTAACTTTGTTAGAAAGTTTATTTTCTCAAATCCAAAGCATCAAAACACTGTGGTAACCACCCTTATAATTTGGTCAGTAATTCTAAGAGTAATAGACCTAAAGAGGGAGGAAACAGGAGTTAAAAGGCAGCCTGTTATGAGGCTTCTCCTAAAATATTATTTATTAGCTCTGCCCTTTCGCACTCCACCCCTACTTTTCTTGTAAGAGACCTAGGAACTGCTTTCCCAGTGAACTTGAAGGTCTGATCCCTAAAATAAGGGGAAAGGGATCAGCAGATGCGCTCAAGATCTTTGAATGTTATTTTAAGTGTTAATTAAAATGCCTTTAGAATCTCTGTTGCCTTGTGGTTTTTCCCCTTTTGCTTTGAAGGAAAAGTTTAAAAGTATCACTTACGTTGGGCATTATGGAGTTATGTTTTACTTTCACAGTTGTTTGCTACAATTCAGTGGAAATACTTGATTCTTTACATCCTCTCAGGCCTCTCTGTTCGCAAGCTTCTCCCCTGGTACTGTCAACTCATACCTGCGTAAGAACTGACAGCGTTGAGTTCTGTTCCAAACCCCTCTCGTTCTTCTGATTTGTCGTTTGACCGTTTCCCCTCCTGTTCTGCCGGACGCGCGGCCCAAAGCCTGAGCTGTTTCTTTCTCTGCCGGTGCCTCCTGGGGAACCGCTTTGGAAAATAAAGGACGAGACCTGCCCCCGCCCCCGCTCGTTATTTCTGGCCGCCCGGTGCCGTCGGGGCGCGGGCGGTGGGTGCCTGGGCCCGGGCGAGGCCGCAGCCCCGTGCGGGAGGTCGGGGCGCGGTGCCGGCGGCGGGACGGGCGCTGGGGGCGGCGCCGGCGGCGTCCCGGGACTACAGCTCCCGGCGTGCTGCGCGGCGGGCCAGGACTACGCGTCCCGTCGTGCCCGCGGGCCCGCCCGGGAACGGCTCCATCCGGGTCCCGGCCGCTGCTGTGGGCGACTCGTCGCCATTACGGGGCAGCGGCGGCCGAGCCGGGGCCGGGGCGGCGCCGAGGAGCCGGAGGGTGCCTGGTGGCGCCGACCACTCGGCGGCAGGCAGCGCCGGGCCCCGCGGGGCTCCGTGAGCAGCTCCCTCCCCCGTCGCCCGGAGCCCCGCAGGCCCGGCCCGGCCTCCTGCGGCCCTCCCCGGTTCGAGCGGAGCAGCGAGAAGATGTCGCCATGAAGGAGGCCGAGTCCGCGCTGCGCCGCCCCCGCCGGTCGCCCCCGCGGGCCATGAGCCTGGGCCCCCGCCGGCTCCGCCAGCGCCCGTCGTGCCCCCCCGCTCAGGGCCGCCGCTCGCCCGCCGGGGCGCCCGTTGATGCTGCAGAGCGCGCCCGGCGCGACCCCCGCCTCAGCCCCCGCCATGGAGAAGAGCAGCCCCTGCGGCTCCGGTGCGCCCGGCTCCTCGGCCGGCAGCAAAGGGCAGCAGCCGCGATCCGCCTCGGCCGGGCCCGCCGCGGGGGAGTCTAAGCCCAAAGGCGGTAAGAGCCGGGGCGGCGGGGCCGCAGGAGCGGCTGCAGGCCGCCGGGCGGGGTGGGCGCGGGGCGGGGTCGGGCCGGGGTGCCGGGGCTTTCAGGCCGTTGGCCGCGGCCCCCCGGCGGCTTCTGGGTCTCGCTGGTGGGTGGGAAGCGGTGGTGGCTCGGGAGGGAGGAGCGGGGTAGCCGTGAGCAGCGTGAGGCCGCGGGGGCCGGCGGCCTTGTGCCGGGGTGGGGTTTGCCGTGAAGCTGAACTTCTTGTCGGGTTGTTTGTCTCAGCGGTGTTTTAACAGGCTTCGTTTCAGGTCACGGCTTGTTTTCGCTTTCTTTTTCCTTCCTCTTCTGGCCTGGTTCCCTCTTCGGTGAGCTGAGGTTCCTGCTCTCTTCTTCCTTTAAGGATTAATGCTTTATCTCCATTAGCATTGGAGTAATCAGCTTGAGAGCCAAAGCTTCGGTTTTATAGTAAGAATATATGCTTGCCAGTGCTTATTGAGAGAAACCTTAACTTTATTCTGTACTCAAGTTGAGTGTACCTATATATCTTGCTGAAGGAGGTCTGGAATCGATGCACAGCGTTCCCCTTACCGGCTGTATTTCAGTAACCTACTTTGGAGGAGTTCAGGGTTAGTCACATACTGTTTGCTCATCTGGCATTCAGACCAAAGTGTTACGTCTGTCATTGCAAACAGCTAGTTTTGCTGACATAGCCGTTCATGAGGAGCCATTCTGGTTCCTGTCATCTACCTTTTCAAGGTAAGACCTGAGCCGCCTCCCGTTCTCTGAAGCTGTTTGGGAGCAGAGTGTTCCTGGCAACCTTGCATTTTTTTCTAAAACCTAGAAATGGGGCAGTAGTGATTAAAATTAGTGGTTTTAGTCCCAGAAGTACGTGTGAGAGTGTCTACAGGTTGCTACAACACCATCGCTGTACTCATTTCCTTCCTCCTTAGTGGTTTGTTTCAACTGTATTACTTTAGATCTCTGAGAAAGCAGCGATGTATTCCAGAGGGTTAACAAAATGAGTATCTCGAAGGTGTTGACTCCTTTTTGGACCTTCTAAATGCACTCAGATCCCGGGTAGCCAAGTGTTACCTGCTCTTCACATGTATTAACTGATCTTCCACAGGATAGACTGAAGTGAGTAACATGGGAGTTGGCTCGCCCACAGCTCCCCAGGTTGTGGTGTAGCTGTGCGATTATAGTTAAGTTTTAACTTCAAATTCAAACATATGAAAGTCTTTTTAGGAAGAACTTTCTAGGCAGTCATTTCTGGAAGAACTCCTAACTGATTTGTAAAGTTTTTTTTCATCAGCAACAGGATTTGATGTGAGGGTCTTATTAGTCCTAGCTACTGTTGTTATTTTTCAGCCTCTTATTTCATTTTTTTTCTCTCTGATGGACGGACCAAGGGAAGCAGGGGCTATCAGGTGCTATGTATGCAACAAGAGTTTTAAAACCAGATCTTTGGCTTCTGATGGAATAACAAAGAATATAAACTTCTCTGCATGTGAAAGGCCAGCAGACATGAGGTTTTCCTGTTGTGGAGAACTGGTTTCTGTCTCACCGAGAGATACAGCTTCTTTTTTAGTGATGTGCGATGCTGTATGGAGGATTGTTCACAGAATATAAACATCCTTTAGTAAGGAGTTCAGGTGGCCTGTCCTATGGCTGGTATGCCTTCATGTAGAAGAAACAGTATCTGTAGTGAGGAAGGAAGTACAAAGCCTATCATTCCAGCCCAAAATAAAAGCGTGAAGTGATTTTTCTGGAATGCCACCTTTTGCAGGCTTGAAACAATGTCACTAGTAGCAGAGGAGCAGTGAGGAGAGAAATCCTGATATACCATACTCTTCTACTCCAATACAATAGACTAACTTTTGATTAAAAAAAACCCAAACTGTTTTGAAGACCTCATTTTTAATAAAACAGATGAAAATTTTGGCTTGATATAATTCCGCTTCTAAGATGCTTGTTTCTTAACTACAATGGAGGGCAAAGGGGTATGGAATGAGTTGCTTCCTTTACAGTGCATTGAAGAGGCCTGGCAAAATTAGAACCTCTTTTAGTAGGAGTAGATGTATATTTAGGAATATCTTAACTGGAGGATACTGAAAACTAAAGTGAGAAGATTCCCTTGGTCAGATTAGGGCAAACAACCACAGGACGAACATAAGAGAATGCACCTGTGTTAAATTGTGTCTACGTTTTGGTAGCTGTTGCACACAAGACGCTGGCATCTAACCATATGGGATATTTTTCTTGAGTTCCTTATGTAACTGATTTGGTCCACCCAATTTCTCTCCTGTTTCAGGAAAGGTATAGGAGGTATTCTGAAAATCTTGTGCCTCCTTCGAAAGGGAAAGTATTCTTGGTGCACCACAGACCCTCCTCTCAATGCTGACCTTTTGTTGCATAAGTGACTTTTGCACCAATGGTCACTGGATTTGAGTCTAGTCAAGCTCTTGCCATTTAGATGCTGTTCAGAGTTACCTGCTGTGATCAAGTCCAGCGGAAGAAATGAAGATGCAGACGTTTGTGAAACCTTGCGGTAGCTTCTCCTTCTGTTTCTCTTGCAGCACAGCTTGAAATGGGCTAAATAGGATACTGTAAGCTCTTGTACTTGTGGAAGTTGGATTCCAGCTATCTTTCAAACTTGGCCTTAGAAACTAAACTCAGAAGTTTCCAACAGAAAAGTTTCTTTGGCTTATATTAGTGCACCAACAGGAGTCACATCATTCCATTAGGATGGAATGAAGTAGCTAAGGGAAAATAGGCTTGTTGGGGTTCTCTGCAGTCCTCGAGACCTGGTGGACAACATTAGTTCTCACAAACGTTCCTGGGCCGCCTTATTACGGTGTGAGCATGCTTAGCTGGGGTGCGTGACTGCTCAGTCACCCTCTTGCTCACTGGGATGTTTGCCTTAGCAGCAGCAATAGCTTCAGTGTGTTTTCATGAAATCACCCTGCGGCTTAAGTGTGATCCACCACCCAACCCCCTTATGCAATACGGTTGGCTTCAACACAGCTCAGCTGAGAAGAGGCAAACAAAGACGGAAGGAAACTGCAGTCCTCACCCCAGTAGCAAACCAGTACTGCGGCTCCGGGACCAAAGTGGTCACCTACAGCTGCTTTTAGTCCTGTGAACTTGATCTCCTCTCTCTGGATCTTTGGAGATAGAGGTCCTCTAACAGAACGTGGCGTCCAGCGGGAGAAACCATGGGTGTCAGGACTTGCTCCAAAAGGCAACACAGCTTTGCTGCTATTTTTATAAAATTATATAGACAGTAATTTTTATAAGTCTGTGTTCTCTTGGAGTGTGGATGGGTAGATATATTTATTATAGATTAGATCATGTGAGAAGTGCAGAAGGACTAACTGAGGACCTGAGTGAAGAGTAAGTACCTCACCAGCACTGTTGCTGTTGCTCATTTTTAATTTGCCAAGAAAAGAAGGAAAAAAGAAACTACCAAATTCAAACCTACGCTACTTAAAACTGGGATCTAACAAGAGAGGATGGCAGTGAGCATCTTCCACTTTTCTCCCTGCATGAGTGCAGATAGCCCTGTCCTGCCCTGCTCTTCATGGGAATGCGAGGAGGGGTGATAGAAAGCAGAGAGCTCTCTGACACGTGGCATGCTGGAAAGAAAGGTTGGAAGGAACAGCACTGCTTAATGGGTGGGGGAGAAGTGTTCTAGTTTACAAATGCATACTCCAAACTCTTGGTTGTCTGTTGATGATTTCGTTATTACTCTGATGGACCAGAATCCTCATGAGGGTAGTTATTCTGGGAGGGGAAACTTGCAATCAGTAAAATCAAGTTTGAAGCGTCATTAGACTGTCATGTAAGGTCCTTCCTAAAAAAGGCACAGGTGGAGAGGACTTCCCTACAGAATGTGAGAGTCATTATAGCGACTCCCAAAGGCTCTAGAGTTGGTCTGAAAGGACCTGTAGTATGACAGGAATGTGTGTAAACCAGTTGACCGACAAATTTGACGGTGAGTAACTTGATTAAAACTGTGAGTGGTAGGAAATTCTTCTATCAGCTGCAGATGCAAGCTGTTCCTTGTTCCTGGGCCTTGTAAAGACACACTTTAGACTGAACTTCTCCTCTCGAGTTGTTTCTTTTCCCCAGTCGATGGTTGCAGAGAAACTGCAAAGTTGCTATAGACACAATAGGCATGTGCCCCTGTAGCATGTTCACTGAAATTGCAGATTTAAGAGGATGGTTGAGCTCTAAACTGACAAGCTCTGCTCCTGAATAACTGAAGTAGTAGTCCAAACCTCTTCAAAATGACTTAATTTTTTTACCAGAGACTCAATGGTGTTGATTATAGCCTCTTCCCTATAAACTCTCTCAAAAAAAGTCTAAGTAATCATTCAGCCAGACCTGGTCACACCCTCAGTACTTGGCAGCTTCTGGGGTGTTTTTTTCCTGATAACACTCAACCCGTGTCTTTTTAGCCTGATGTGCATTATAGCACTGCAAGCTATGCAAGCATGTGTTTGAGTTACACATCTCTGGTTCTGACGGAGTTGGTTCAATTCTGAATTAAAGGATCAGCCTTTTGAATAGCAGAGTAAGTGACCAGTTCTGGTGATGAAGTTTGTCTGTAAAATGGGTCTGTCACTTCATGTGCAAGTAATGATAGTGTCCTTTTACTTCTATAGCTGTAGTTGCAGGCAAAGACTGAAGTCTACCGTGTGCAAGAAACATCAGACCACCACAAAACCCAGTCAAGCCACTTTTATTACTTAACTTATTCTTAAGAAGTCAGATCCTCAGTGGTGTACAATAACACATGGACCTTCCAGTCCACCGCCCTCTCTTTTTGGGGGGGGCAGGTGGGAGAGAAAACTAAAAATAACAAAAAAGTGAGACTTCATGTGAATGATCCCATTCCAGCTGTTTTAAATGCTTGGGTAGATTGGAAGTGGTGCTGGGGAAGGGGAAAACTGGAGGCACGGGTAATGAAAACTACCCATGTGAGAAACACGATCCTGAATCACAGCAGCGTGTTTGCCTACCACGTAAGATTTATATTAAGGGGTGGGGAGGACTACGAAGTGCGAAAAGGGAAACTAGCAGGCTTTTATAAAATGGATCTAGATATTGTATGAGGCATTACTGTTTGTGTAACGCTTATGAGTATCCAGGGTGACTTTGGGGCTGGCTGGTGTGGACAGACGTCTCGCTGGGCCTGTGGAGTTTTGCTTCCAACCTTATGAACATACCTCTTCTACAAATAAAACTTGGGGCAGTTGGTGGAAATGCTAGGTTAAGTGACAGGTAAGCAGTCTGTTGTGTCCGTGGGGCATCTCTGATCTTGTGTTAAGACTATTAGAAATACCTTCATAGTAATTAATTTTCTGTTCTAGCAGTGTAATGAAGCAGCTGTTCAGATGCAGGAAACCCCTCTCAAGAGCCTGACTGATGCTTCTGCTCTTGTGAGCTTTATTCCTGCAGTATTTTGCACGTGTCCTGTGTTAGTCAGTGGTGTACTCAGCATGTTTTTGGGCATCTCTGATCTTGTGTTAAGACTATTAGAAATACCTTCATAGTAATTAATTTTCTGTTCTAGCAGTGTAATGAAGCAGCTGTTCAGATGCAGGAAACCCCTCTCAAGAGCCTGACTGATGCTTCTGCTCTTGTGAGCTTTATTCCTGCAGTATTTTGCACGTGTCCTGTGTTAGTCAGTGGTGTACTCAGCATGTTTTTGGGCAAACAGTTCTTGTTGCATAGGTTGGTGGACTTAGTACTTGGACATCAGGCACGTGCCCTGCAAGGCCAAAGCATTGGGTTTGTGCTTCAAAATCGATTAGCATTTGTTGGCCTCATGAAAGAAAAGGGTATTTTTAAAACAGAATTAGATCTGTTGGGGTCTTTTAAGCATAGGGGTAAACTGAGTGAAAATAGGCAATGAGGTCTTGCAAAGTGGGAGACTTCAAGACAAATGGAGGCAGCAGTATATTTATATAAGGGAACAATATATGATAAATTGTGTGTTTTCAGAAAATGGAATGAAAAAATGAACTAGTTGTTGTCAGTTTTTGTAATGGGACATGAAGGTGTGGTTTTGGTGTTTATCACCTAATGTACTGGGCAACACGCTAATGTCTGGTGATGGCAACTCCAAATCTGGATAAAGAAAATTCAACCATTCTAATAAAAGATAAAGCACAGCAAATACATCCTTCTTTTATACTCTTTGACCAGTTCTTTGGGCGGTGATAGGAGTGAAACAGTTTGGGTTGCTGGGGGGATTTGATGTCCCAATAAACACCAGCCTTTTAACCAGGGCCCACGGCAGCGGCCGGGGTGAGCACGTCTTTTGGGGCGAAGCTAGCTGAGGTGCAGGACATGTGGACAACTCCGAGGCTGCCGATCTGATTCTTGGGTTTTTTTTTTCTTTCAGATGGAAAGAATGCGAGTGGATCCAAACAGCGTTATAATCGTAAAAGAGAAACTTCATATTCAAAAAATGAGAACTTTTCCAGTCAGTTCCGTCGCTCCAATTCACAGAAAAGCAAAGCTTTTAACAAGATGCCCCCTCAAAGAGGCGGTAGCGGCGGAAGTGGCAAACTTTTTAGCTCTTGTAATGGTGGAAGACGAGATGAGGTGAGAATTGTAATGCCATGCCTCCAAGGCCTTCTTTCTTGGGACGAGAGGATCACTCTGACCTGCCTAGATAGGTCTTCTGTGTTCAGCTCCTGGGCTGGGAAGGGAAAGAGCGATAAGAGGTGCTAACATCGTTGAGATGCCAGAGTGAGTGTGAGCAGAACAACTTGGCAACAACAGAAGAGGAGTGCTCTCTGCTCTGAGAGACTTGCAATAAAAAATACCATCTGAGGAATGGGTACCTAGATGGGCCATGTACATATCTCGTGAAACAGAGGTCCTTCATGAAAATATCTAGTGATACGATTTCTAGCTTTTAAGTGTGAGGTGATTGTGTCTAACCACTTCAGTGTACAAATTTGCATGCGATAGTGGTATTGGGAAAGTAATCGTATTAGCCTTGGTGGCATAAAGATGGCTTTTATGCTGATGTGGGTCTAAATACTGTAGACTATTTGTGGGTTTTCACTGATACTCTAATTTTTCAGTTTGAGTGGATGAGCAACAGTGCTCACCTAAATTGCTGACTGTCAAAACTCACCTGCTGTCTCTGTTGAATTCTCATTCTTTGCTTCATTATATGAAAACTAACCAAAACAAGTACAACCTGTGCAAATAGTAATCAGACTTGTATTACTGGCTGTCTAAAAGAATATTGTCAGGATTTGAACAATTTTCTTCTGTTATTAACCTTGACTGCTAGGTTTTGCCAGCTTTTACTTGTCCTTATGTGGGTTGTTTTTATGCTCTCCTCCTTTTGATCAGTGTGGGGTAAGACCACTCAGTTCTAACTTTCAGGTTCTCATGCACTTCTAATGCTGCACTACTTGATTTGCAGAACTGGAATGGGAGAAGGTGAGTGAGTGGATGTTGCGTATTCTGTACGTAATCACTGATGGGGCCTGGGTATCAACTTGTACTGATGCTTTTGCAGTAAATTCTAGCAAGTTCTAACAAATGCTGTTGTCTCTTAGGTAGCAGAGGCTCGGCGGGCAGAGTTCAGCCCTGCCCAGTTCTCTGGTCCCAAGAAGATTAATCTGAACCACTTACTGAACTTCACTTTTGAACCCCGTGGCCAAGCAGGCCATTTTGATGGGAATGGACATGGCAACTGGGGGAAAAGGAACAAGTGGGGACATAAGCCTTTCAACAAGGAGCTCTTCCTACAGGCCAAGTGAGTGGAAGACCAGCAGGGCTCTTAGACTTCTACAGAGACACTGAGCTGTAAGGGATGATGAGCCAGGGAATTGTGTTTCACCTTGACTACTTGTATTGACTTTCCCAGGGTGAAGTTACCTCTCCTTTGTGTTTTTAGTGGTAATGACTATGCTTGAAAGGGATAAAAATATATCAAGTTGTCATCTTTACCTATTTACAAGGTATCTGATGGAGTGAGTCCTTTACTTACAAACCAATTAGTCTTCTCTAATTTTCTAGCATCGCTTGTGGAATATGACTCTCCATTTGGGAAGACCTGTGTGGTTTCCCTTACAGAAGACAGTTGTTTTTTTCCAAAAAATAGTGTGTTGAGATGGTAGGGGTAGCAGTTGCTGGATGGAAGCTAATCTGAATTTTTAAGTCCCAGAAGCAATTACTCATACAGGTCTTAGTTCTTAAACTGCCTATTTCACAGGCCCCTAGGTATGTAATATAACCCAAATGATGATAAGTATAGTAATCCAGCAGCAGAATTGCTTTTGACTGGAAATAATGGTCACTTTCACCGGAATTTGAAGTGTATTCAGGACTTCCTGTATCTGATCATGTTAAAGATAAAAAAAACTATTTTCAGCATTGGTGCTTCTGATTTTTCCCTATTGTTTTGTGGCTTATTGTAGTGAAGTCTATTTGCAGGAACCCCAGTAGTTCTAGTTTTTGTGAGCGTTTTTTCTCCACTTGTGGATTCCCTGTTTTTTAATAGGTCCCCCGATGGCGTTGGCTGTTTCTTTCATGTTTCTGGAAAACCACTCTGCCTGGCTCATTCTGTAGTTACTATGTGATGTTTACCTAACTGAAATGAGGCACACCTGTATTCTGGAAATCTGGTTGTGAATTGAACACTTTGGTTTTTGTTGGTAGAATTACTGACTGCGTTCAGCAGTTTTCTGCTGGACGAAGAAGCTCAGAGAATCCTATAGGATAGTTCTCAAAGAATTTTTAGAAGCAACTGAGTGGATCATCTGTCTCTTTGCCTTTCCCCAGCTGCCAGTTTGTTGTCTCTGAAGAACAGGACTACACAGTCCACTTTGCTGATCCAGATACCTTGGTCAACTGGGACTTTGTGGAGCAAGTGGTCAGTTGTGATGGGCTAGATTTTTTTTCTTCTTTTTCTTAAGAAGCTCAACCTGTCTTTAACTGCCTCTTTATCTCTGTGATGTTACGTAAAACTCGGCTGTTTCTGAGTTGAGGCCTCTCCTGTCACTCCCACAATACTGGGAAAGATCTGTCATGGAATATATTATGAAATACTTTCATGACAGGAAAAGAGAAGTGCTAAAATCTATTAGGAAAATTAGCAGCTTCTTCTTGCTTTCGCAGATGGGAGCTCATCAAAAATAGTATCTGACATTCTGTAGACAGAGTTCTTGTGATCGAGATATTAACAGAAAACTTGGGCATGAGTCCATGGAAGAGGACTAGAGCGTAGAATTTTGAAGAATTATTCTGTGCATAGGTGGTCCATCTTGCCTAGCAACAAAATGGAAAATCTCTTGAGAATTGTTGTCAGAACTTCGGGTTGCCTCAAGTAGAAACTTATTATCTGCCAAGACTAGTCTTAGTGTATGGTGTAGCTGAAGAGGAGGTAGGCTTACTGTTACCTGAAGCTACAACAGAGCTGAAAAATCTAGGTGCTTGCTTGGCAGTTATGTCTCTGCAACATACAGATGCTAACCAAGTGTCTGACTAAACTAGCATGTTCATGGAAGTAGGTAAGTTCAGTCTCGCAGTTAAAGGGGGCAGCACAAGTCTGCTTGTGTAAGTGAGGCGACAGAGCTCGTTTGCTGTCTCCTCAGTGTCTGAATTCAGATGATGAAGATGCTGCTAACTCTTAGAGGTGATGAATATATGAGGGGAAACACAAGAAGGGTCACTTTTTTAATGTCGTTAGAGTAGAAATACCGGATGGGTGGCTTTGAAGGTTATTCCATGTGCAGTCTGAAGGTGTTACTTAGTTCACAGTGTACTTCATTTCTTGGTGAATAAGCAGAGCCTAAAGAGCTGGAAGATTAATATGGTAGAGTAGATCTTACAGGTGGTTTATTCTGTAGCACAGGAACTGATTTCTAAGTCTAAAACTTGTGCTATTCTTCTCATGTGCCATTTCAGCGAATTTGTAGCCATGAAGTGCCCTCTTGCCCAATATGTCTGTACCCACCAACCGCAGCAAAGATCACCCGCTGTGGGCATATCTTTTGTTGGGCATGTATCCTTCACTATCTCTCCTTGAGTGAAAAGACCTGGAGTAAATGTCCTATTTGTTATGGCTCTGTTCACAAGAAGGATCTCAAGAGGTGAGACTGGATATTTATTAAATGATGTATCTTTTTGAAATGTAATTTTTCCCTACTAACCTCCTCCTTACATTGCAGTGTTGTTGCTATGGAAACACGTCAATATGCAATTGGTGATACCATTACGATGCAACTTATGAGAAGAGAGAAAGGTGTTCTGATAGCACTGCCCAAATCGCAGTGGATGAATATGGTGCAGCCT
Organism: Calonectris borealis; assembly: GCF_964195595.1. NCBI lineage: Eukaryota > Metazoa > Chordata > Aves > Procellariiformes > Procellariidae > Calonectris > Calonectris borealis. The sequence continues at coordinate 4,554,276 of NC_134329.1, forward strand.
GTTTACGTTGGAGGTGAGTGTATCTGAGTACTGGTGGTTGGCGTCCTGCTCCTAACTGTGACTTGCGTAGAGGGGATTTGCCATGGCAATGCCGTGCTGTCACCTCAAAATAAACCAGACTACAAAACATGGGTTTTAGCAGCTGAAAAACTTAATGACCACATATTAATAATAAGCTTTCTACCCACGCTTTGTTTTTCGTAAGGCTTGAACTTGGGTGCTGTTTCCCTTCAAGTTACTGCATTGCAGACTCCTGCCTTCTTGATCATTGGTATTAGATTGATGTGTGTTCTGTATCGTACAGTCATTGGTGTCACTCTCGCTGCTTTTGTTGGCTCTTCAGCGTCCTTAACTTTTTTTTCCTCCTGGCTCCTCAGTATACAGCTTGGCGAAAATAACTGTGTCTAAACTATTTCAAGGATGTGATCTTCAACAAGGTTTTCATCATCTTCACTTACCAACTAAAATCTGTGAATGATGTGGGAAAATAATCAAAATTATTGCAAACCTATTCCAAACATCTGTTGCCTGACTTCTTCAGTTTTCTCCAGACAAGTAATGTGACTAACACATCATCTTATCTGTTAGTATCAAGAATTTTGATTTGTGTTAGTCACAAAAATTTTGTGACTAAAGAAATAATTTTACTTAACATTGCTGTTTTGTGGGCTGTCTTGGCTCACTTCATTTTGCAGTCACATTTATGAAAGGTCGCGTGCATTTAAGCTCTCTGTAAAAAGTCAAGTCTCCTAACGCGTGATGGGTATCCAGCATGCAGGGTGTGTGCTTACATGTTTCTCAGTATTTGAAAGTAAATGACTGTAAATCCTTTCATAAAACAAACAAAAGCACAAATACGGGACTTGAGATCATTCTAAACCCAGGAAATTCAGCATTAACTTGGTGTTCTGTGGACAAGGTTGGACCATTGGGGAGCAGTGAATATAGGGACTGTACTAGTATGTGATGCTATGGTTGCTGTAAAGTTTATAGTTAAGATAAGCTCTCTAGTAACAAGGACGACTACCTTTTGCTAAAGCTGCAATTCTTTAGCTTACTATTTCTGCTGTGCTTCTTGTAAAAAACTCATATTAATGTTTTGTGTGGATTTTTAATACGTACGGGCTTATGAACTAGTTTGAGCCAAAACAGAGGTCACTTTTGCAGAACTTTCCAGTTGCAGTATTTTTGAGTATGTAGAGAAGAGGCAGAAGCTGCAGACTGCATTGCTTCAGGAAGTTTTGACCACCCAAGGCTTCTCAAGGGCGATGCTTCCACAACATAGAAGTTTAGACTTGACTTTTTTTTTTGATGTGTAGCAACTGAGTGGTGAAGAGACAGGTTGAAAGTGGCAGATAAACTGCTGTGTGGGGGAGATGTGTGTAGCAGAGCAGGTATGTGGCACCAGCTTGTGTCATCAATGATATAATGGTAATATGCGGAGTCTGTATCAAACTCTTGCTAAGTATTGTCTGTCCTGGAGTGGATTAACTCACAAAATTGAGCAGTTACAAAACTTCGGAAGAAACAGCAGTCCAAACTGGTGCCTCTACATGCAGATATTAATGATTTGGTGCTCCTTCTGTTCAGATGACCAGCACAGTCAGTATTCAAAGCTGCTTCTGGCATCCAGGGAGCAGGTCTTGCAGCTGGTGATTCTGGAGGAGAAAGCGGCATTACTAAAACAGTATGAGGAAGAAAAACACACCCCAGAGGCTTGCTTTATTGAGGCGGCTATCCAGGAACTGAAGGTGAGAACCTCTTTGGAGGCTTTTAGTAACTTTATTTTTAAGAATATGCTGAGTGCTGAGCATCTATGTTCTGCTGCATAAGCGGTTGTGTGTGATTATTCTGGTCTCCACGATGTACATACTAGCATGGTGGTGATGTTTGCCGCTAGAATAGCATTATAAATCTTGGAGGAGACTGTAGCCTTTGGACCCCAGGTATCTGGCGTGATATTCAAGATAACAGAACAGAAAGCTTTTTACTGAATGGTATTCCTTCCATAAATGTAAAGGAGTTCTGCTTTCAAAGGAAGATGTGTTTCCTTTTCAGGTCCAGCAGTTTCTGGGATAACTTCTATCGGGCAGACATGAGCAAACCTGTAGAATATTCCTTTTCAGAGCCTTTAGGCGTCCTACAATGGGTGTGCTTTCCAATAACAAGAAGGAGAGGACCTCTTTCCAAGGGTCACCCTTTGTCATAGATGAATTACAGATCTATGAAAACCTGAAGTATAGGACAAAGCTAAAAATAACTATGGTGATAATCTCCTGGCTTAAATAGGAAATGTAAACTTGTTCTCTTTGGATGACCTGTAGGAGCGAGAAACAGCACTCTCTGCTGACCAGGATAAAAACAATGGCATTGCTGGAATCAGTGCAGCTGTGGAAGAATTGGTCCTAGAAAGCTCCAGGGCTGTGGAGCCTGCAGTTTCCCAAGAGAAAAAGGTGGGTGACAGCTCTGCTCTGGCAGATCTTGTTAATACTTAATTTTGCCACTTTACACTGCAGTGTATGGTGAACTGGTGCCAAAGATTTTTGCAGAGATTATAATCTTTTGAAGGAGGTGATGTGGTACTAACTGTATGCTCTCTGCTGGAATAGTGTGGTGTGGAATATCTCTCTGCATTTGATGAGGAGCTTGTGGAGCCTTGCTCTGATCTGGCAAGTTCCTTTTCACCTCCTGTGGAAGCAGAAGAGGCAGTGCTGGATGAAGAGGAAGTACCTGAGGTGGACACCGTAGGGGAACCTGATATGAACACTACAGAAGAACCAAATCCATCTGAAACAAGCTACCAAGAATCTAAAGATAAAATTAGCAGTGGACATCTTAGCAACTCTCCTTTTTACTATTTCTATCAAGGTCAGTGCAATGAAATCCTGGAATCATGGGGGCAGAGATGCCTCCTTTGGGATCCTGCTTGGGGAAGATGTTTGTTGCTTCATTAGAGGCACTAACCCCTGTGAAATAAAAGTCCCACAGAAACTCAGAAAGGAGCTTTAATTTTATTGCTGGAGAATGTACTGAGGTGGTGAGAAGGGTATTGAAAATTAACAGGCAAAGAACAAGATCTGATCTTATCTGATCTTATCTGATCTTATAGCGGAGGATGGACAGTGTATGTATCTTCACCCTGTGAATGTTCGATGTCTTGTTCGTGAATACGGCAGCTTGGAGAAGAGTCCAGAGAAGATAACTGCAGCTGTAGTGGAGATAACTGGCTACTCAATGACAGAGGTAGTTATTTTATCTTCTTATTAATTAAGGCCCTTGTTTTAGCAGATTGATCATTGTAGCTGATGGATGAGACTTGTTTCTCTTCAGTACTAAGAAATAATAACTATGAACGGGTAGGCATGCTAATCTGTGAAGGGCATCTGTGTAAGGTGCAGGACCTTACGTTGCTTTTGACAAGTAGGCTGCAGACTATTTTTTTTTTTTCCTAGAAGGTAGGAAGTTCTAGGAGTAAAAGAATTGCAAGTTTAAAATTGGTTTGTTGTTAAGCTGTCTAAAAAAAGTAAATTCTTTTCTCATATAAGACAGAAGCTTGAACTAGACAGATTATCATCTTTCTCAACCTGAAGAAGTGTTCTGCCTCTGTCTTGAACAAACAGTTGTTTCTGAGCATCAAGAGTAGAGGTGGGATGTTATGAAAATAAAGAGGATGGAAAGAAAATTCAGTGTTTGAGATAGAGGGAGTGAAAGTTCTCAAGGCACTGAAGTTCAAGGGATATTTGGTGCAGTGCAAAAATAATTGCTTCGGAAGACTGGTATTGTAGAATTTTATTCCAGTGATGTGAGTGAGAAGGGAGGAATAACAAGAAAGTCAGGAAGCGAGCTGGAGTAACTGCATCCAAATCTGATTATGATGTGGTTGGTGGAGATCTTGGAGCATTTGGTTCTGACCCAGGGCATCCTTCACGTGTTTGTAGTTTATAAAGTGGTTGTTGTGTCACTGCTGTTATTTTTTTCCATTTGATTTGATGATGGTGGGCGTTCTGTCTCCATAAGCTATTCATCACTATGGCAGCCTCTGGAGCCTGTTGTGATCTGCTCTTTTTTTATCAGGATATAAGACAGCGTCATCGCTACCTCTGTCACTTGCCCCTCACCTGTGAGTTCAGCATTTGTGAATTGGCTCTGAAGCCACCTGTCATCTCTAAGGAGACTTTAGAGTTGTTTTCAGGTTGGTACTACCTTTCTAGTAGGCTCTGTCCTGTATCCGTGAGGGTGAAGGGGAAGTCATTCTTATCCCTTAATGGCAGAAAAAAGAACATACATAGCAGCTTTTCTCCTCTTGCACCAACTGTCTAATGACTACGAGGCAGAACAACCTCAATTCACTGTTTTATAGACAACAATTATACAAAGAGTAAAAAAGCCTGACTGCTTGGAAGAGTGTATGCTGTTTGTAAGCATGTGTTGTAACTAATGTGTTATAACGGAATACGTTGTTCTCAAAGCTGGAGAAAACGTTGCCAAAGTATTGATGTGGGGTTTTTTATATCCAATGCTGTGCATCGCTCCTAGATGACCTTGAAAAGAGGAAACGTCTACGGCAGAAAAAAGCTCGTGATGAACGACGACGTGAACGCAGAATTGAGATAGAAGAAAACAAGAAACAGGGCAAATGTAAGTCATGATTGAGCACAACTGGTGGATTTCCAGTCATCTTTAGTTGCTGAGCTGATTTCTTGAGCTATAGGATGAACGCTAAGGCCTTTAGTTTCTAGTGTGCACTTAGAAGAAGATTACAAGGTATTAGAAACGACATCTGTAGAGTGAAAAATATAAGCTGTTTTAGTCAGGATGTTAAATGGTGTGCAAGTATGCAGCAATTGCATAACATTATGGGAGAGACAGAGGGCATTTGAGGGTGCAGCTATCTCCATGGTGTATATAGCTCTCAGGATTCTTAATTTCTGTTTTTATAGTAATAATGATATAGAGTGAAAAGTGAAGAAGGAACAAAAATGCCTAGGAACTGCTTCCGTCCAGCAGCAGGGCTTGTACTGGTCTCTAAAATAGAGGGTGGAAAGAAAATTGAGTTGGCACCTCCTAGACTCCTGAAACAACTTGCATATTGACAGTCCTCCCCCATATTGTGTAGTGCTTTAATTTAAAACCTCTTTCTAGATCCAGAGGTCCATATTGCTTTAGAGAATCTGCAGCAGTTCCCTGCTTTTACCTCTTGCCCTGGAGAAACTACCAGCATCGATCATCAGAGCTTCTGTCTGTCTCCTCTTGGCAGAAGCCCTGTGTTTCAGACAGGTGAGCATCTGGAAAAACACATCACATCTAGCTCTTGATCATTCTTTTGGGATCTACTGCTCAGGTCATCACGCTAAACTTTCTTAATGCTGATCAAAGACTGCTGCTTTCCTAGATTGCCTATGAGATCATACACAAAAGGCTGACACAGCTAAGAAACGTTCTGGTCCTTTGTCTGCTTTTTAATAGCTCTGCTTCAGTGACAATATGAGATCTGCATTGTAGCTACCCCATCTTTTAAATCTTTATTAAGGCAGAAGAAAAGAAAGGGAAAAAAATCCCCAAAAAGGGAAGAAAAGTGTGTATGCCAGGAAAACACCACTGGCATTTTTTCTTTCTACCCTCTCCGTCTTCCCCACCACATTATACTAAAATAAAATGTAGTTGATGAGCACTCAGGTTGTTGTCTGATGATGCTTTAGCAAATGTTTTATGTTGCAGATCATAAAAAATATTAAACAGAAACTATTCTTAAATGTTTTTCTCAAAAAAACAAACAAACAAACAAAAAAAACCCCACCAAAACAAAAAACCACACCACACCCAACAAATTTAAATCTCCCTTAAATAAAAAGATTGAGGAAGTTTGAGAGGTCCCACTGTGTGACTAATGGATGGAACTGATGAGATAAAAATGGTTAATTATGTAAGATAATAAAACTATTTCTGTTTCATCCTGATAAGCAGCATAATGAGTGCCTTTGCTAAATGCAACTGGCTTTAATTATCTGCTGCTTTCTCTGTAGAGTCTATTCCAACCCCCCTGTCGCCTGCTGCCAGCCAGGTCAGCCCGTTGCTCTGTGGGAGTTTGGAAGAGGAGTCTCCCTTCCCTTCCTTTGCCCAGGTAAGCCATGTAGCAGAGTAAATCTTGTCAGAATTACTTGTGTCTTAGTTGGGGGTTAGTCTGAGAACACAATTGCTTCCACAAAACAATGTGGGATAAATCTTTTGGAGACAACATAGGGTTTGAGTGCTTGAAGGGGTTCCTAGATTTTCTTGCCACTTAGGGGATATGCAGGATTGTTCTAGTACATGGGATTTGATCATATCTTACAACTTTTTTGATAGATGTTGAGAGTTGGAAAGGCAAAACCAGAAACATGGCCCAAACCTGCTCCAAAGACAAGAGGTAAAAAAATTTGGTATTACTACTACTATTACTACCTGAAGTAGTACATCTAAATCTAAGAAATCTTGTAACTTCACAAGAAACCTCTGGAGTGTGGAGGGGCATTTGCACTGCGAAAGTTTTATACAGCCTTCTGCCTCTCAAGGCCCTTTCCCTCTTTCAGATGAGAACAGTCTGGCACTCCCTGTGCCAGTGGATAGTGATGGAGAAAGTGACAGCTCTGACCGCATACCTGTGCCCAGCTTCCAGAATTCCTTCAGCCAAGCTATTGAGGCAGCCCTCCTGAAATTGGACAAACCGTCCACAGCTGATCATTTATCAGGTAAAAGGTGGGGGGGAGGCATGAAAAACTTCTGAAGTGAAAAAATTGAATATTTCCCCTTCTACCTCTGGGAGAAGTGAGAGCAGCAATTTTGGGGACCAAAAATGGGCTGCAGAACAGTTCTGAAAATTGTCAGGTTGTGGTTTCTGAACAGCTTCACTAGGGCTTCTGTTAACTTAAAGCAGTCTCTTAGTGGGAGCTGAGAAGATCTCCAACTAGCAAAGAATCCTGTTAGGACAAAGATGTTTTTTGACAATCATGTTTGCCATGTCTCTGCTGGAACTTAATTTAAGCTTTATCTCAAGGAAGTTCAGGTTATGCACTTTTAAACTAAAAATACCTGAGCTGCTGAACTACCACTTAAGTTTGACCAAAATGTCGAGGTAACTGCTAGCTGAAATTTGAAATTAGGGAGTCTGAAACAAATTGAGATGAACTTAAACCTGCAAGCCTGGTGCTGGCTGATAAAATTCATTTATCAGTTCTGATGTTTAGCTTTGGGTCCTGTTTGGAGACTGCACTGAATCATGGAGAGAGTTGGACGGGAGGGCCTGGGAGTTTCAGTGAAATTGAGCATCGGCTCCAGTGGTAGTGGGTTTTGGACATGGATGAAAGCAGTACTTGTCGGAAAGGCAAACTGCTGCACTCTTGCAGTCCTAGGATCTGCTGTTGCAACAGCAACTTTAGAATCACTTAAGCATGTTTATAGGTGTGTTTTAGGTGTGATGGAGTCTCCCTTAGTTTGTCTGCAGTAATTTTTTTGTTAAAATTAAACTCCTGGTGCTTAGTGAGTTGATAGGAAGTGTCACGGACCTGTAGAAGTCATTTAGGCTAGGGAAGACCACTTATCATTTTGTGTGATGTTCCTATTCCATGAGAAGAATGACAGTATCATTTTAATTCTTCACAGAGGAAAAGGGAGGCAAGAAAAGAAAGAAACAGAAGCAGAAGCTATTGTTCAGCACCTCTGTTGTTCACACAAAGTGATTCTGCTATTCAAGAGAAGTTTCCTCTCCTGGTTTTTTTTTCATTTTGCTTTGTTTTGCTGCTATAGTTTAAGTATTTAAATTTGAACAGACTAAACTTGTGTTTCCAGGGCTTCTAGGGTGTTCAGGAGGAAGCCATGGCAGTATATGTTGAAGTAAGATCTTTTGATTCCAACTGCTTAATCAGTTTATACTGAAACAAAGTTTTGAAAGAAACAACCCAGAGGCAAATCAGCCAAGGCATCTAGTCTGTGCCAAGGCGGTTCTTTTGGCCTAATAAGCAGTATGAAAGTCTTTACAGCTGCGTGGCACTGCCAGAATACTGCAATATTACCTAAGTGAAGAGGCAGAGAGCCTTCATTTCCCTAGAAGTATTCATGGGCAGAAGTCCCTCTGACTGTGACAGTAGTGCTGTTTCAGTCAAGCTGTCAAACTGCTCCCTTGAGAAACTGGTTTTCGCTGCACTGGAAATGGGCAAAAGAGCTTCCTGGCTTTAGAGTGTTAGCTGCTATATCTGTTCTTTTTCTAAAGAGCAAGAATTCCTCCTGTTCTCCTGGCTTGGAAAGATTTAAAGCTGAGGTGAGTGTAAAGCAGAACTTGGCTACTTGGTTTTGAAGTGACTCAGTGAATTTGTGTATTTCAAAATACGTACTGGCAGTAGTGGTAGAAGGAACCTCCTGGCTTCTCTCAGTTGTTCAACTCTTTTAATGTGGGTGAGTGAGGCTGCTAATTTTTTTTTTTTTTTGCCAACCATGGGCTGCACATTCTTTGTAACCTGATCATCTAGAATAAACACTCCACCGTAGGGCTCTTGGTAACTACCTGAACGATGTTTTGACACTGGCTGCTTTTGAATTGGAAGAACAACTGATAGCTGGAGTCTGTAGATAACTTTTATCCCCCAGCAAGAAACTGGGGTGTCTTGTACTGGGAGAAGGGCCTGTATCCGCTTGGTTCTGGGATGTAAGTTGATCTGCAGTAAGCACCTCGGGCTATAAACATGCCTTTTCTGGACCTCTCCCCGCTCTTTCTTTGGGTGGTCACATTCTGCACTGCTGGTGGTTTGATTTGAGCTAATGAGTTAAGTGGTGTGGATTTTGTTGAATAAAATGAACTATAGGTGTAATGTACCAGTCAAGGCCACAGTTGCAATAAATCATATGCACACGCACTTACAGTACTGCACACTTCCTGAGCTGTAACTGAACTGTCACATCAACGTGGAGCACAATACCACGTAGCTGCAGATTCAGATCGTACCTTCCTACTGACAGAACACTGGCACTAACTTACAGTGCAAGACTGAGAGGTGTCCTCTGCTACCTTCAGCCCCACCAATGGTCTGCCTGCATTTGCACGGGCTTTAAAAGGTTGATGCGCTCTCTCCCTCTGACGCTGTGACTGGTCTGAGCAAGGAGGCCGTGTGTTTGAGACTCCTGAAGACAGGTATTCTAACATTGTTAGGATGTTGGTAGAGCCATTGGTTGTGTCCCTATTTAAAAAGTTGATGTCAATACGTTGATGCTTGATTTCAAAGCAATAGGCTCCATATTATACAAGTGCTTCCTCAAGGCACTTAAGCGTGTGCGCACGGGGAGCTAGTACCAAAGAGCGTACTTCACAAAGCTCTGTATGCGGCTGTGATCAGAAAGAAGGGGGAGAGGGGGGATGTAAAGAATACTTCAGCTGCTACAGGAGGATAGGGGAAACACTTGTGAAACATTCTTTTGAAAGCAGCTTGACTTCACGCTTGGTCACAATTAACTACCCTTGATGGAAACCATACAGCTTGTCAAGAGAGTGCAAAGAAACGAAGACAAGATGCCTGAAAGTGGTAACACATCTTGCTGTTAATGCTTTACATGCACATTGGAAAACTATTGGTGGGCGCAGAGAAAGCAACTAAGTAAGAAAGATTCAAGTATGCAGTTAACTGCATTCACAGTACTATTGTTTCCTATTTGTAAGTCATTTTAAGCCATGGAACAGGAGTAACTACTTAGTGTCTAACCAGCATCTGTTGTGTTCTATTATCTCTACACATTTATAGTCAACTTTTCTTTGCATTGGGAAGAGAGACACAATGGCTGGAGCAACTCGCCTCCACCTCTCACAGGGACTAGAACAAGGAAGGGAATGATGCGAGCAAGGAAAACTGTCCCTTCTGCAGGGGCGGTCTCCACAGGACAGCATCTTCAAGCTGTATCTTGTTTTCCTACAGATTCAAGAGATGATACCAGCAACGCTACTTTCCTGTAACTGATTGGTGTAAACTTAATAAATATCTAAGCAGTACTTGTACCTGAGTTTTACAATGGGTCAGATGGAGCTCTACCTTGCATTCCCTGTAATCTCTGCTCCTGTGTACACAACTGGTACTTTTGTGACTCAAAACAACAGCTAGCCCTATGGATAACAGGTGCACTTGAAGTAAGATGTTAATGCTTTTTCTGTACTGAAGAATAACTACATTCCTTGTCCATGCCAACTGCCTAAAGCTCACTTCTACCTCAGCACAAAGATCACATTGAGCTGCTACACTCCTTAGGAGTGCAGGTGGTTTTGACTCTTGGAGTGAAACAGGCAAGTAACCTACTTAAGTAAAACCGTTGTTTGGTTGGTTTTTTTTTTAAATTTATTTAAGAACACTCAGAATAGGGGAATGAAGTCTAAATATGAGCAGATGCTTTTTCTGTCCCCTGCGTTGCTTAACACTGAAGACAACTGGTAGTAACATCTTGATTACACAAGTACAGGACAGAGGTGAACAGTAAGTAGTAATGTTCAGTCTGTCTCTGTGCCATCATCATCTTCCTCATCTCCACTTTGAGACTGCTCTTCTGTAAGGGAACAGCTCAACAAGGACTTCTGTACACACCGTCTTTCCTCTGCAATAGAGAGAGCAACAGAGGGTAATTACTTGATCTCTTCACATACACTGGAATATCCTCAACTTCTAAAAAAAGGAACATTTCTCAGTTCAAGAATTCAGAAGCAGCCCAGCATATCCTACAAAACCCACAGGAACTGAGGCCGCATTTTAGTAAAACGGCTGGAGGAACTCACCTTCATTTGTACAGTTTTGCAACAATGTCAGCAGCTGTCTTCTGTTATACTGAATTAGAAATTTCTGACATGTTCTTACAGTACCTGTGGGAGTCACAAGAACAATATGTAACAATCTACAAAACCAAGTGTTTCAGAGCTCTAGTGTATTTTCTGAAGATCACTGTATCAAGTGACAAATGCCCCAGGCAACAGCTTTATTAATGCAAGTGCTAAGAAGTGGCTGTAGACTTCGTTTCCCCACTGTTGAGGTTAAGTGGTGGAATAATAATTTCTAACGTGTAGTGCCCATTATTTGCCCCAAGTGGTTAATTTTCAGGACATGGATGATACTATACTTTGAAAATATATTTTAAAAAGAAAATAATGTAATATAGTATTTGCTGCTCTGGTTTTGTGTTAAATGTAATGCAGATTCAAGCAGAATTGACGAGGGTTTCGACAAAGAACGGCTGGTGCCCGTTTCGTAGTCAGCTCTGCCAGAAGCTGCTAGGTTAGCGGCGCATGAGGCGGGCCTGCCGCACCCCAGCAGTCAGACGGGGCTCGTCCACCGCACCGCGGCGGGCCTGGCAGGTACGATTGAGCTCCGCGTCCCCCCCGCCCCAGGCACCGGCGGCTCCGCGCCCGGCCCCCGGCAGCTCCGGCAGCGGCTGACCTCCGACGTGCAGGGTGTTGAGGAAGCAGGGGTGCCGCTGGTTCCGGCTCTCCAGCTGCCTCACGAAGGGGAGCGCGGAGCAGAGCAGCCTGTACGAGTCCTTGCGGCACCGCAGCAGCACCGTCCCGGTGTAGGCGTTCAGGTACTTCACTGCGGGGGCACACGCGCACCGGTGAGCCCGGAGCCCCGCGCCCCGGCCCTGCCGGAGGAGCCCCCTCGCCCCCCGCAGCGCCTCCCGCCGGCACCTGTGAAGGAGATGGAGCAGCAGGCCAGGCCGTAGTCCCCGTGCACCCGCCCGATGGCGTCCCTGACGGCGAGGCCCACCGCGCGGTCCTCGATGCACTGCCGGCACCGCGGGTCCTCCGAGACCACCTCGCACAGCACGTACCTGCGGGAGAGCGCGGCGTCGGCGGGACGGGGCCGGGGCGGGCGCGGGCGCGGACGCGGACACGGACCCGCGGCGGCGCCTCCCGCCTCACCTGTTCTTGAAGCGAACCATGGCGGCGGCGGCGGCGCCCGATCCGGACGGACGCTGCGCCTAGCCAATGGGCGAGGCGCCTCCGCGCACTGCAGCCAATCGTCGTCGCGCAGGGGCGGGGACAGAGGAAGGACTTCCCGGCCCCAACCGCCAGCGTGGTCTTGCCTTCCTCCACCAGCCTGCTGCGGGGCGTGCGCATGCGCGCTGCCTCCCCCCCCGCGACCCGCCGGCGGGTCTGCCGGGGCGGCCCGCGCGACCACCCCTCCGCCTCCCCGCACCCTCCGCGCGGGGGCGCGCGCGCCTCGCGGCTGAGGGGGCGGCTGAGGGGGCGGCTGAGGGGGCGGCGAGCGCTGGGCTCCGCGGGCCTTGCGGAAGGGTCATTCTTCCGGCTTTAGCCCTTTTCGCTGTGTTGCTTCACCCCCGTTGGCTAAGCCCGCTTTGTCTGGTGCCAGAAAGCCTACACGGTGGCGGCGGGCCATCCCGCGCTCCACCCCGCTTCGTCTGACCGGAGCCGCGGGAAGGTCCTGGGGAGGAGGGTGCGGAGAGGCCCGGTGCCGCAGCCCCCTCTCTGGCTGTGGCAGGTGGTGGGGCCGCCATCTGCCCTCCGGGCCTGAGGGCTTTAGCAGTGTCCGGTGCCACCCCTGTGCTCCTGGAAGGGCTCTCGGCCTTCGCTGCCTCGCAGAACTGTACTGCAGCGTTCCTAGCTCCTCAGGCTCCGGGTGTGGGGTGTTCTGGGGTATGCGCTAACTGTCTAGCAAATGAAAACAGCTGAGAAAATTGCAGAACAGAGCTCATTGTAATTATTTCTGTAGTGGTTTTCAAAGCTGTGATCTGACAGATGATCTGAGGAAGCAGGGAGTGCTCTTCGAAAAGATCTAGTACCAGAAGAAACTGGGGAGAGGGGAAGGTGGGGGGTAAGGGAAAAGATAGGAGGTGGGTGCTTGAATGTGAGGTGAGAGAAAGAGCCGGTCAGGGAGGCACGTAATTCACAGGAGAAGCACTTTCACCGAGGTCCCTGGGGCCAAATCACACGGGAGTGCTGAGGCGCTATAAATTAAGTGGGAACTCATTGCTAATTCAGAGTGGAAACATCATCTTCAATTACCTTAATTCTAGGCAAAGAAAACAATGATAAACCCAGTGGAAATCCTGTCCTGGGTGATAAACTTCTGTCCTCTGAAATAGATGCCTGTTCTGCTGCTCTCTTCCTTTCCCTATTAACTCTTCTCTCCTTCACCTGTGATCACACTTTTGAGTCACGTTTTTCTGAGAACTGCAGAATATGAGTTGCCTGAGGAGAAAAAAGCACAAAGTCCAGTATGGACTTGCCAAGGGACCTTTTCTTTTGTGCCATGACCAAAGGGACTGGGGGAAGCTGGTCAGTTTCTGAAGCTGATGCGGATGGAAGCATTTTCTCGATGAGAGAGACTGCGTTGCATTGATCTGTGCCATATTGCTTTGTGTTTTAGTATCTAAACTGAGATCTAGCTGTCACTGTTCCACTTGTCAATACAATGAGCTCCTAGGTGATCAGCTATTCTCACATTTTTGAACGATCAAAGTCCATGAAGATCCCCATGTATTTTCTTCGTGGAGTGAGGTCCTGGCTTAGCCTTCCAGCGCGCCTGCCAAGGTGTATTTGCCTGCTGCCCCTGTCTTTCTGGTGGCATGCCCCGTCCTGCCTTCTAACTGGGCTCGGGTTGTCCTGGGCTGCTCATGTGGCTTTCATTCATGCCCTCCCTCATTTCCTTCTCTTTGCAGAGGCACGGCAGGGGCACTGACAAGCAGACCATGTGAGTGCACTCTGCCCTGAAATCCAATAGGACATGTGCACTGTGCATGCTACAGGCTGGGCCTTATGTATAGCGAAGGCCTCTGTTTTCGGTCCAGAAGGCTGATTAGGAGAGACACGGTGCAAAGAGAGAGCAGTGTTGTGAGAGAGCCCTGTCCTGCTTCATTTCACGTAGGATATCGCCCTTAGTTCCCTGTTGTTGGTCTGGAGGATGCACAGAGCAGCTCTGAGCAACCACAGCTCCCTGTACAGTCACTGCCTGTGTTAGCACAAGCCGTGTGAGTCCGGTCCGGCGTCATAGTGTGCTGAGCTGACAGCACAGGACTAAAAGGTTACAACATCTTCACATTTGTTTTCCCACCTCCTCACTCCCATCTTCTGCCAGCTTTGCTGTATTGATTCCAGCGTCAGTGATTCAAGAAACTGTCACAAGCGATGGTGAGTTATACAGTCAAGGTGGGAAAGAACTGAGTCCTAAGAAAAGAGCTGAGAGAGAAAAATTCCGAAAATGCTATTTAAATTGAAGAGTCGGTCAAGAGACCTGCCAAGAGAGAGGATGGATGTCTCTCCTGCAGACTTGGAGAGACAATGTGGCCTTGGGATAGCTTATCAAATAGAAATTATGGAGGATAGAGTATACGAGGACAGGGGGAAATAACATGCACTGTCTATACACATTAGAGGCAATTTGTAAAGCAGTTTGAGAACTTTGGATAGAAGATTCTTTATCAGCGTAAGTGTTCGTCAATGGTTGTCCAATAAAGTGATGATGCTGGGGAGGTGCAGGAGGAGTACTGAGGTCTCGTTTTCCCAGCTTGTGTTTGCTACGTTTGGTAGCGTGCGTGTGGAGGGGTTATTCCCAATCACTCTGCATTGATTTTATTACCATTTTAGTTCATGGTTTGAGATTTTACTACAGGCTTGAAGATCTACACCCTCATTTTGGATTTATATGGCATTCGTAATCTCCAAATTGCAGGTTAGATTGCAGTTGTATTGTATAGAATTAATTGTGTTAATAAGCTGCAATAGACATTGTGATTAATGCATACATTTTATTGTATGCAGCCAGCTCTTAGAGTTTGTATGTATTTGCAATAATTAAAATGATCAGCAAATTTGTTTACTGAAAAAACATGTATCAGTTAGTGAATCCTTGCACTCTTTTTAGGTAGGATGTTTCCGTTTTATAGATGAGGAAACTGAGGTATAGGGGATTAAACGATTTGTTCGTAGTAAATAGCTGTCAGTCTGGAGATACAGAGCAAGGACATAATATAAGTAGAGGGAACCAGCATATTAGTGCATATTAGTGTTGGAACATAGGTCTTGTATGTTGCTCATGCATAAGGTAGCCAAGTAATTACATTCTGGAGTAAAATTAGGATGCACTGGTACTCCATCCTTGTGATACCACAATTTGAACTTCCCTGAGGAGCCAAACCCACGATTTTTCCTTCCCCCTGGAAGCATGGAATTGAATTTGCCATCAGATGCAGTATCAGAGTTGGGGATGACAACTACATTTTGTTGCACTGTATGCACGTTGCATCCTCAGATAACCCCGCAGTCGAAAATACAAAACAATCTGCCTAAAATTAAAACTGCTTCTTAAATCCTCTACCTGATGTTGCCTGAAGGTTTTTGTTCAGTTTATCTTCACAAGGTCACTGAGACAGAAGAGTGCGTTCCCTGAGCTTGTTGGCCTGGAGCCTTTCATGCAGATGCTTTCATTTAACATTTGGGACGTTCTCCCTCTCCCTTTGGTCCCTTCCTTTTTGCTCCCCCATTTTCTGTATCTCTCTACTCCCGCCATTTGAGCTGAGGATTCCTCAGGTCAGTACATGTAGGAAGAGAAGCGATCCTTTTTTATCACCTTAACATGTAACCACTAATCATAAGCGTTCTGGGCACCCAGGCTGTCACAGGCCGGAGGCTGCTGGTCTGTCTGCCAGAGCTGCCATGCACGCTGCCTGCAGCACTGCCCTCATCTTTGCTGTCATCCTGCCACATGGAGTATTTGTCTTGCAAAACCATGTGTTTGAAGCAAATTCTGTCTCTGCCTCTTTCAGTGGCTTGCAGTGTGATCTTGGACTACTCACTTAAGATCAAAATAGTAAATTCATGCTGCTTTGATTTTTTTTTTTTGATAGTCAAGAACAGGAAATTTCAGTTCAGATTAATAGTGACTGCGCGCTCTGAGAGACATCCCAAGTGTTGCAAGGTGAGCTTCCATTAAGATATCGAAAATTGGAAGCCACTTTGGAAGACTGAAGCCAAAGTTTAAGATCTGATAAAGGGCATAAGTGTCTATGAGTTTGGCATGTGCTGTCTAGAATGAACACAGCATCAGGAGCCTTCACTTCCTCTGCAGCAAAAACCAGTGGGAGAGGAGCGGTGCAAAGTGAGAAGCTGGCCCTAAACTTCCGAGCTTCATTTTCTCCAGCTCTGCAATGGGAATAATTGCAAATACTTTACTTATAGGTACATGTTAAAAATTAGTAAAATGTCCACTCAAATGTTGTTAATTATCAAATATAGTAAAACTGCTTCTATATATGAAAGATCTGCAGGCAGCACACTTTTCACTTGCAGCAAGCTGCTGCAAGAAGCAAACAGCTGTTTCCAAACTAGTAAATTAAATTAAGGCAAAAACTAGAATATTAGTTCAGATAGTTCAGGATTCTCTTTTCTCTTTCCTTTCTGCGTTAGGGAACACAGACTGAACAGTAGGCCACATAAGTTACTATGTAATCTGCTGTGTAAAAAAACCCAGATTTAATACCTCCTTAACAGGGATGTTAAGATGGATTAATTATTCTTTGTTCTGGTCTCTGAAGATAAAGGGTAATTACTATTAATTAAGTGTAATTGAAAAATTGCTCCTCCACAAAGAATCCAATAGCATTAGCGGGATTTTAACTTCTTGCTACCTATAGGGAGGCGTACAACATTCCATAATGTTATGGCAAAGACTGCCATAAACTTAAGAATGGCCTCAGAGAGTCTTACTCGCTTTTCAGCCTGCACTTGAGACGGGTATTTGCAGAGATAACAGATCTCAGAGCATGCTAGTGAGACAGGACGCAGTGTTTTGTTTTCTGCTGAATGGCACTTAAACAGAAGAAGATGCAATCTGTAAGGCTGGTTGTCATTGGTGATGCTGCAAGACTTTTCCTCAGTGAATTTCCAGAAACGTGTGGAACAACCACAGGTAAACCAAAGGGAAAGTATAAGAAACAACAATAACAAACAACAATAACGACCACAACAACAAAAGAAACCCTTGAGCTTGCCAATCTGGGAAGGAAGCTTTTGAAAAAAAGAAAAAACAACCCATGACTCTTTAGCAACCAGTGCGTCACCTGTGGGTCAGCACAGACAATAGAGGTGTCTGACAAAGAGTGGAGACTGTGTTGAGATATTTTAATTAAGATGAAAAAGAAAAAAAATTATGATTTTTACAAGGGCAGAGCACTTTCAATTACATAAGATTAGTAGATTGGTTAGCCTGAGACCTGAAATTCCTAACTGCCACACCGATTTCTGTTGTTAGCTAAAAATCCTCAAAATATTTAGGTGCATAACTTCCTTTGACTTCAGTGGGAGTTGGGCACCTTCATATGCGTAAAAGTCTGCCCCTTAAGCTCTCTAGACCTTAATTTCACATTGGCAAAATGAGGATAATAACATTTTTCTACTTCAAGGAGTGCTACAAATAAATTAATGAGTTGTTATGCACTTAAATAATATAATAATCAAGATAACAGAAGCTCTTACAACATAAACATAGCCTAACCTGAGCCACCTTCTTCAGGTATGAGTTGGTGTAGAGGCTACTCTGAAACAAAAATGATGTGTCTAGTGTTGCTTGTCTTGCAGATCTTTGCTCTCTGCTTTTTCTTTCCCCTGAATTCCCATATGCGGATTAAGGCATGGTCCTATTTTACAGTAAGATATATCTGCCTGTGTTGCCATATACTGAACAATCCTTTTTCTACATGTCTTTGTGTTTAACTCCCGCAGCCTAGAGCAGCATAGGCTCAGAGATGTCGTATGCGAGCACTTGTCTCCCCAAAGAGAGGCAATGAAAAACACTTCCCAGTGCATCCATCGCTCAGCAGCTGTGGCGCTGAGGCGAGAGGACAGGCGTCCTGGAGCAACCTCATATAATCCGTGCCTGCTGCCTGGCTCCGGCAGGGCAGCAGCAACGTGTGCCGGGGCGGCGGGAGGCTGCGGCGGAGCTGCCGGGTGGGGTACGGCTCGGCCGGGGCTCCCCTTGGCAGCTGCAGGGTCTCGGCTTGTCCCGGTGTCAGCTTGGTGCAAAGGGTATGTCAGTCACTGCCTCGCTGGGGCACAGGCCCTCAACTCTTTGCCTGACTCACTCTGGCAGAGACCTCCCCACCCGCCTGTTGTTGCCTGCATCCGATTCTAGCTGCGGCATCCCACTGCCCGGCACAGTGAGTGAAAGCCCCTCAAAAGCAGAGCAGGGTGCAGAGTGTAAGTGCAGATTCGAGCGGGGAGAATCAACAGCGACTCTTTTTATTTCTGCTGTGCCGACTGGGGGTGCTCACAAAGACCAATAAGTGCAAACAGATTTCAGAGGCAGTGGTTGTTATAGATTGAAGAAGACAAAAAGCACTGGAAGCATCTGACCTATTTTGGGAAGTTTGTCGGGGCTTTTTGCTTTTATTTTGTTCAATTTTTGTTTTCTAAAGATGTGCTTGCACCTGAGTCAGAGAGACTGTAAATATTTGTCACTTTTCCTAACTCTGCACACCATGAAAACAAAAGCAAACTAAAAAATATCTTGCTGCATTTGCTAGGCTGATTCCACCAGTTGCCCTGAGGGCACGGGGGTTTGAGCTGGCACTTGAGACGACTTCTGCCTGCTGCTGGTCGGTCCCAAGCTAAAGCTCCTGGTGATGCACGTAGCAACCTTCCTGCAGGGCTTGATGGCATCTGCCACAGCAAGATGATTTGGGGGCAACTGACCCAGGGCACGTCCCTCAGGCCACCTCAGTAAAACTCCATAGTGCTCATGCTGGAACTCAAGCAGTTGTTGCTATATGACCTTCTCTGTCCCTGTCTCATACCTGTGATGCTTAAAAGATCATGTTTATCCTGCTGTAACATTAGTGATTTAATTAGAGCTGAATTTGGTCCTACTGCCTCTGAACATGAGCAGCTTCCATCAGGTCATCTAAAGGATCAGATCTGGTTTCTTCTCTCTCTCAGTACCGGTGGCATCTGGTTTCATTTTCCATCTTTCCTAAGGGAGCTCACTTTTCCCCACGTTTCAGCATATGCCTGTTGTATGTCAGCACCCCGGGCTGCCTGTGTCTCCGTGCCAAGCCAAGTACCCCTCTTCCAGCCAGCAAGGTACAAGTGGTATAGAGCAGAACGTGAGATGCATCAAGAATTGCTGCTGTGGACTGTGGCTAGCTTAAAACTAGTACCTGCTTATGGGTCAAGAAACTCAGCTGGAGCCAGTTAAGTGTGGGGTTTTTTCTCCTCTGTGTAGGATGTGTAGAGGTAGCAAGATTTTCATCCTGTGGTGCCACAGGAGCCAGCATTTTTGCACAGCATGGCTCCTCTTTGTTGATACCACAACGGGCACCTGAGGGACTTCTCAGGGTCAATAGCAGGGTGGGGCACTGCTGATGAAATAGCAGGGCTAGCAGAGGACACGGAACTCCCAGCACCGTAACTTGATGTCCAGCACTGTCTGCATGACATCCCCCTTTGTTTCTAAATATGCTGACATGGGAAGTTTTCTACATGTGAGGGTTTGTCTGCAGGAGATGGATTGATTCTTTTAACTTGTTCCGCCTCTTCTCCTTCCCTGTACCCACCCCAACCACTTGGCCAAAACAAAACTCCCTCAGCTTTCTTTGTGGCACACAGAGGGACAGCTATTTAAGCAATAATTATGAAGTCCTTTCCTGTAAGATGTAGGATTTTCAAAAAGCGTAAGATGATGATTTTGAGTGTTTATTAGATTCCCCTAAAACATACATTCAAGTTCAGCTCTCAACATTTTTATGTATATTGCTACATAGATAAACCTATTGCTTGAAAAGGTATATATGCTCTCTATTATTTCTCTATTATTATATAACATTACCCAGTATTGTAAGATCAACATCTGTGAGTCAGATCACAGACATTAACAAAATAATTTAAAAATAATTTTATTTAATTAATTTACTTAAATTATACAGACTGAGCTCTTTTATTTTTGGGACTTGCAGGGTGCAGGTGTTTCTCTGGAAGCATGGGGACAAGCAACTTCATTAGTCTTTTAATAGTCTCTTAGTATCAGAGACTGATGGTGTCACCTTATATTGAAGCTAATTTTTCAATAAAAATGCAGCAGTTTATAACATGGATACAGAGCTCCTGCTCCCATTCACATTCCCTCCTACTCTACCCCGTATTCTCCAACAGAAAGATACCACAGTGACAGAGAAAACGAAGGACACATACTAAATCGCAGGTTCAGTTCTTTAGTGTCTTTCAGACATTATAGCTTTTTAGAGGAGATGATGTTGAGAGGACAGGGTGTAAGTAACTTCAGGTTAAGTAATGGACTTAAGGACTTCATATCCAAGCAGACTGTCTTTCTGGCTGTCAGTGCCGTGTAACCGTGTCACCGATATCCAGTCTGATGTTTTCTTTATTCTTATTCATGAGCACCCATGCTGAACAGCAGTCAAACTCTTCAGGCTGTGCCGTCTTGCGGATTATCACACTTGCAGGGCGGTTAAAGTCACTTCGCCTCAAGTCTCTGCCTCTGAGAAGTGCCCAAGGCTAATCACTGTGAAATGTGACGCCCATCATCTCTTCTTGTTCAAGTATGTGCGGCAGGCCTGTTGTTCACAAAAAGCCTTAACATCTGTTATTACATGGTAATCCTCACGCATCAGGCTTCCGAGTAAGAAACTGGTGGAGCCCAGCAAGGTATGGCTCAGCCTTAGTTTGCATAATTCCCAGAATGCAAGGCAACTTGCGCTCCCTTCTAAAATCATTAATAAGCAATAAGAATATTATATAAGCTGGCACCTTTTTTTAAACCATGATAATTTCAAATGCTCTTATAATTAGGACGAAGATGAGAGTTTGAGCTGGGGGAGGGAACAGACAAAGGATTAAGCTGATCTCCACCGTGACGTTAGAAGGTGGCTTTGTCTGTTATACCCTAGTTTGGACAATAATGGATATGCTTTAGGCACATGAAGAGGCAAATAGACAATTTATTTGAAAGTATTAATCCTTTTCATCCTGAAATGTTATTTCTTGCCATAAATAGGATCACAGCTTTCCAGTCCACTTGCATTCTGACTAACTGACCCTGCAGAAAAAGCCTGAAAAGCAATATATGTTTGTGTTGTATCCTGATGACTATCAACTCCATACTGGGCTGGATAAAGGGGACAAAAATGTTCTGTTGCTGAGAATATCTTTGTTTAAGCCAGAGTGACTGCTAGCTGATTGCAACTACCGTGCTATCACATTGCAAGAGACGTGGCCTCTTGGGGTAGCGGGTCCCAAGCCATGACAGATCAGATGTGATATTTTCATGAAGAAAAGTTTAGTGTCTGGATCGAGCAGGCAGGATTTGCTGGAGAAGGAAAACCAGGTGAAAGCATGGTTTATAGATGTAACTAATAGGGCTGCTTACTTTGGAGTAGGGAGGATTTAAAAAGTCACTTGTCAAAATCATTTTCCCTCTAACGCTGTAGCAGCCCTCAGATCTGAGCGTGTTCCTGATGTTCCCCCTCACTCACATGCACGAACACGGGGAGGCAGGCGGGAGGAGGCAGCGGCACTGACACACTATGGGGTTTGCAAGAACATGATGGCAATTTAGCAGAACGATTAAAAGATTGCAAACATTTATTAATAGCTTTGCTGCTGCAGCAGCTCTGCCGGAGAAGCCTTGCTTCCTCAGGGATGCTCTTACCTCCTGCCCGTTCCCTTCCAGAGCTCCAGAAATTGAGCAGTCGCGTTTGGACTCAGTTTCAGTTTAAAGCCACAGTGATGCACAATACTGCAGACCCCTTTATCCCACTACCAGGGGAGGGGATGGGGGGGAACCTGAGTGTGAGAAAGAAACAAGAGAAGGTATGCAGAGCAAAAGGAAAGGATTTTTTCTTTTCAGCTATTGCTTGGCCTTTCTTTTCTTCCCTGTGCTCCTCTCCCTTTCCCTCATTGCGCTCCTCTACTCACTCCTTCTCCTCTCCCTTAGGACAGAGCGACTTTTTGTTCAGTGCATTGGCACTAGATTCAGATGTGGGTCTACAGTGTCTTTTTGATACTGTACAACAAAATCACTGAAAGACAGGAATGAAAGCAGTGTTGGAGAAGATCTGCTGGCAGTTCTGCAGAGCAATCAAATTTCCTAACACGAGCGCCATCAGTTCTTTTGCGATTCTCATGACTGTGTTGTCGTCTCTTCAGATTTTTTTACCTTTAACATTGGGGAAAGGGAGGAGGTAAAGGTTCAATATAAAAAAAAAAAAGGGAAAAAAAAAAGGAAAGGACAATTAGCTGAACAAGAATTCATGGCCGATCCTGCTGAACAGCAGTAAACACTGTAAATGAGATGGGCAATTCTGATGTTTGAGTGCACAGTATCTGAGACATTTTTATCCCACAGAGCAGATGAGGGTGACTGACTGATACAAGTTTGCAACAGGAGGATATTTATCCTACGCATATGGTGACCTCCTCCATATTCCTATCCACGGTGGAATAATCAGTTTCTTTCACTGTTTTCTTAAACAGGGTCCTAAGAGAAACTGAAGTGTCTGGACAGCCTAAAGGGAATAAATTTTTTCTGCAACGATGACAGCAGATATGAATGCTTGTGTCCCCGTCGTTATCTAAAATCCTGCTTGTAACTGGGTGGGATGACAGCGCACCTCAAGCATGGCTTTTCCCGTACAGCATGGCCAAGCGACTGAATGTGCCATTGAGCATCAGCAGCTGACCACCTGTGCTTGACTTTTTAGTTCCATCAGGAGAATTTTTATTCTATTCATACACACAATTTAATCATGCCACTTGGCAATTTAAGAAAAATCTCATTGCATAATCACTACAGCTCTGCTTAATGCAGTAGAATAGGCAGAAGGGAAAGTGAAGTGGATCCAGTGGATCAGAAAGGAGAAAAAATATGATGGTGGAAGGATGCAGGAAAGAAAATACAGTTGAATTATGAGTCCTGCATTATTCTTACCTGAACCTGCTTTGGGCTGATTTCCCTTTTTTTGAACTGTTTCCCCTATTCCTTGAAGTTTTAAGTTAAAATATTTCCTTCATTGGTTTTCAAGTGCTGTGTCCAATTTGGAACTTGACTAGCATGAATTTTTGTCTATTGCAAGGGGATGTTGCTTATGAAAAACATCTGATTATGTCTGTTCACTTCTGTATACTCTGCCCTTCGTGGGATGAGCTGGGAAAGTACACAATAAGTGTAAGCCCCTCAGAAAACTTCCTCCCTTGGGATGTTTAAGGAAAGTCTGTATAAATTTCTGGAGAGCTTGGCAGGCAGCCTCTAGGACCTTAAGAAGGCCTGCTTTTCTAGGGAATGAGTGTAACACTTTGAATAATCCTAGTCTAAAAGACAGAGAACCCACCTGCTCTTGTAGTTGATACCATGGACGCATTTGGGCTAATTGCTTTTTCACTTTTTGTCTTTAGGAGCTGGAATTTCCTGTGCTTGGAGTATCCAAAGAATGACATAGATGAGGATGAAACAGGCCTGGATGTTGGAGAGGTACCTGGTCTCAGGTGAGAAAGGGTATAGATAGGATCCTGCAAACACCAGTTCAACAGAAGGAACTACGTTCTCTCTCTCATTTCTTGTTTGACGATTGCAAATGGCAGGCCCTTCCAGGTAGTAGCAGCTATATGGCTTCAGCTGCTCTGTCAGAGTTCTCATCCTTTCCTACAGTAGCTATTTCATTTACATTGGTTTCAGTGTCTTTAATTTCCAAGTTTGCTGTGTGTGATAACGAGAGGATGCCTTACAGTCTTGGGACAATTAGGACACCTGTTGGTGGAATTGTTTTGTTGTTTTTTTTTTCATGTCCTGAAAGGCTGTTTTGGGATGTGTTGGCCTTTACAAATATTTAAAGCAAGAAATTGTATTTTGTCAGTATTTCCCCTGCTCCCATCAGACCCTCAACCCTCACTAAGGCTCTTGCTTCCCATATACTTCATTTTCTTTTTATTAATTATTTTCTTGCTCATTAATAAAAATATATATTGTACTTCCCAAGTATGGGAACCACCATCCTCTCTGTTGTGGAGTAGTCACTGTAGTCTTTGCCATTGGCATTCCCTCCCATTGTTAGGACAGATGCTCCCTCTGGGTACAGTGGCCTTGTCTCTTGAGGTAATTGGAATTGTGTATTTGCAAATGAGCAAAGAATTTGCTGGTAGCAAAAAATCTGCCAGGCTTTGTCATCGTTTTGCATCACAGCGTGACCCAAAAGCAAACATACCCTCTGCTGTCACACAGTATTGAGATATCTCTCTATGTCCTGTATCTTGTACTGGCTACTATGTCTGCATCCAAGTGGCAAGTAACAGGACTACAGCTATGGTTAAAATAACCTGCATTGAGATTCAAATATAACAATGGACCAAAGTGTTGAGTTTCTAAATTGATAAATACATTGATTACTGAGACTAAAAAATCCTAGAGTGCTAAAAAATTAATGAAATTCCAGGAGTTCACCTATTCTATCCTTTTCCCATCATTAAAGGAAGATAGGAGTTTGACATTGTTAGCAAGAGATTTACCTTTGCAATTTTCTTTCTTAGCCATTGTACAACACAGGAGCTGGGGACAGCACTCAGGTACAGCCCAGATACATCCTTGAGACACAATTAGTCTGCAGCTGTACAACCCTTGTAAAGCTTGGATTCCACAGAGAGGCTAAGGAATATAGCGATCAATAGCAATGTGGCTACATCTTTTCTAACTGCAAAATTTAGAGATGAGAGAAGAGCTGGTGAGCCTGTCTCTTCTGCACAGTGAAAAATAAGGAGGTGAGGATCTTCTGTTGTTACTCATTGATTCGGAACCGTTGCAAGAGAAAACAGATATTCTTCTTTGTACCCTTGTTAGGAGACAGGAGGTAATAATGAGGAAAGGGAGGAGAGGTTAGAGGTGATAGCAGAAAGGAGAATTGTTCTTTTGTGGGTGCCAGGTACTAGTAAATAACTTTCTAAGTGCTGAGAAGAAGGTAGAAAGCAGGACAGGGGTCTTTTCAAGGTTTAGTTTCTTCTGTGGAGTAAGTCCCTTCTGTTTAGGAAAAAAAAATCATCAGATAAAATATTTCCAGACAACATGAATATAGAAATGATGAGGCTGCACATGACGAACTTACAAAATTCTGAAGTAGGTCGGTTTTAAAACTCTATCAGAACAAAGTCATTAACTTTTAACAGAATGTACTGTGTTGATTTGATGATGATTTAAAAACTGGAGGGAAATTGAAAAGGCATCTCATGTAAAGCTGCATCATCCTCTGCCTCCATTGAGACAACACTGTATCAGCTTTGCTGGTAGCAAAAAATCTGCCAGGCTTTGTCATCGTTTTGCATCACAGCGTGACCCAAAAGCAAACATACCCTCTGCTGTCACACAGTACAGTGCTGGGGATCACTTGCAGATCTATAGTGGCCATATAGCTGGGGAATATTTCTCTTATCAGCACTACCGAATGCTGACAAACCGAGGGAACTCAAATATATTGCTCTGTTTATTCTGTTTGTGTGGATCTTCATCAACCTTATCAGTTTTCAGTTCCAATAATAGCTATGTGTGAATTTTATTTTTCGAGATTCTACTTGCAAAGGTTTGGCTTCAACTGAACCATAAGATATTCTTGATTGCCTCTCCCGTTGTCCTTGCTCACTGTTGTCCTCAGCTTGCTTTCTCACACAATACTTGAGTGAGCCACGGGTCACAGCCATTAAACTTGGTTTATGGAAAACATGCCAGAATCACCTTGATCGCATTATCTTAAACTCTCCGTTTGAAAGAAGTGTAGCACTGGGAGATTTCCTCACTTCCTATCTCCAAATCTTTCTTTTTTTGTAACAGTAATACTGGCTTCCGGACCCTGCTTGTCTTCTTCTTTGGCATCCACTTTGTATTATCCTCCCTACCTGGTATTCTTTTCCTTCCTTTTAACCCAGTATTGGTTTAAATTATTTCCCCTACCACAAGTACTTACTCCCAACCCCTCCAATCTCTGCTAATCACAGCAAATTCAGTATGTTTATCTCGGCTAGGGCTTGGGTTTTACTTACTTACATAGGTGTTTATCCTAAAGCTCATGAAACCTTTAATTTTATTGTCTTAGGCTTGAGAAAGGACATGTTTCAGGAGAGCTCCATTTGCCTCTGAATAAAGCTGACATGAACAAAGCAGATAATTGCTAGAATTCCTTTACTCTGGGCACCTGGTGTCCTATGCAAGTTCAGGAAATCACATGGGGGAACGCTCTGCTTTCCTGCAACAGGGCTAGAAGAGACTCAGCTGTCTGTCAGCTCTGTGCATTGTCTTGTTTAGAAGAGGATGCGGGTCCTGGGTGAATTTCTCTCACAATGGAACAGGCAAATCTAAGTCTGAATTTTCGTGTTAAAATTCTCATCTTCTTTCTTCGTAGGAAACAGAGGTGTGCCTAGCATCACACCTCACCTAGAGATGAGGCTTTGTCAGCTCACCTACTTGTTGCTGTGTCCATTCACTGAACAGTGTCACCAAGTCTTGGTAAGGAGAAGTTCTTTGTACGTAGAATGAGAGGTTCACTTTCAGAGATGTGCTCAATCATTTCCGTAACAAACCAATTAATGGGTTAGAAGCTCCAGTTGAAAACCAGGGTGGTATGGATAATGGTGTGGACAGAGGGGGCTGAAGTGCCAGTGTCGGTTTCTAAGCGCTCTTGATGGATTTTACATTATTCTTATTCACAAAGTGATCTGGCTTTCGGGTGCTTATGAGTAACGAGTAGAGCTAGTTTGTTTAGTGTCCCTGTCCCCCAAGGCCACTGCCCTTTGAGAGAGAACAGTGTGTACCGCTGCTTTTGGCAGCCACGCTCCCAACCTGACGCAGTCGGTTTGGGGGGGCCACGGAGCCGGCAGAGATGACTCATTCCGCCTCAGTGGCTCATTGAGGAGCTGCAGGGAGAAGCTATTTATAACCAGACCTTTCAGGTTCAGTGCAGCAGCATCTTCAGCGGGAGGAGGGGGACAGGATGGGGGTGGCACATAGGACTTTTCAGATACAGATCAACCCCCACCCCAATATTGTAGCTCCCGGCTGACTTCAGCCAGCCCTTTTTCCCAAGCCTTTTGCTCAGTGGTCTGGTGCTCTGGTCCCGGTGTGAGATTCCACTGATAACTCATCAGCTCCTCAAAGCGCCGGGAGACAACTGTGAATATCATCACTGTGAACAAAACACAAACTCTTTCTGCTGTAGCTCCTAAGCTGACTCTTGCTGATTCTTTCTGACCCATGGCCATAGTATATCACCTTATCTTTTCTTTGGCTCTGTCCATGTTTATCCCTGGCTCGCCATTAAGATGAGCTCTTTTCATGGGTGTTTTCAAACAGTCTTTATGCTGCCAGCAAATCCCATTTAAACCTCCTGAGGTTTGTCTTATATACAAGCTAACACTATAATTTATAAAACTGTAGTTGTTTTTCCGATCTTGCCATGGATTCATTTGATCTTTAGGTGCTTCCATGACTCCATATGTGAAACAGAGATAATGATACCCCCTGGGTTAAGCACAGTGTGATCTATAGCTATGAAACACCACATAAGTGGTAGTATTATTACCAGAGAGAGTCACAGAACAATAGGAAAGCATATTACACAACAGTAGAGGACAGCATGTGTTAAAGAAAATATTTACTACGAACACATACGTCTTTGTATCTAGGTAACTGTGGCCTTTATCTTGAAGCATTTTAGCATACATTAAACTTATTGCATTTTATGTTAAACTAAACTTCTTCAAGTTGTCTGTTCTCTTAACTGGTTTTTGAATTGAAAGCCACACGGCACCAGGGATCCTGTTGCGTGAATGCTTACCTTCTTCTACCTCTGCTCTATTCTTAAACCAATTTGCGCATCTGGAACTGGGCTGCGGTTAGATGGCTTTTTGGCTCCTGTCATTCTGTAGGCTTCTTCCCATAGCTTACATGCTTCATATTTGGCTATTTGTCTTCTCTTTTTCTTCTCTCCACTTCTCTCTTCCTACCTCTTCTTCACTAAATAACCAACTGGCTCCGCAGTATACGACTGGTGTACAGTTAGATGAGTATAAAGTCTCAGCACATTGTTAAGGCCATTTGGTAGATCCATAGGATTTTTTGGTGTTCTCTCTTTTGGCTGTCCTGCATCACTGTGCTATGGACCCACAGATATACTGGCCTTTTTTACAGTGTTTATTATCTTCATACATAAGCTGTACTATAAAAAATTCTTGCCTTCAGTTTTGGCAACCAACTAAAGGGGAAGTCTACTCTCCATAAACCAAATAATGCTGTGGTAAATATTTTTTTCTCAAAACCCAGTTATAAGAGTGTAGAGATTTGTGAATGTGAGACGTACCTTATATGCTTCAGCTCATAATCTGGACTGGAGGTGGTCCCTGCACAGTAGCCCCGGGTCTCCCTAACTGCCACGTTATTTTCCTGAATCTCAGTTTCGTTTTGGAAAAAGTAGACCTCTGGCTCTTACGGTTGCAAATAAGCCTCTGAAACATCAACAAAATGTAGCTGGTGCAGAGATATTTGTATTGGTCTTGAGAGAAAGAGACCATATTTCAGGGGCATGGAGTGTCATGTTTATTTTTTTTGAGTTGTAGACTAAGATGTGCAGTGATTATAACTATAATGTCAGCTTTGCTCCTTGTCTCTTTCTTCAGCAAATTTTACACAGTGGATAAAATGGTTCTTAGAGCTGTTGGTTTATTCTTTCAGCAACTGCCTTGTCTTCCCTTTGGCACCTTAGGCACCCGCGAGTACACTGTATGTAGCGCAGCCGGCTCCCCTGCACGTCTCACCACCTCCCCTTTGCCTGAAGCTTGTGACATTCTTGAGCAGATCCCTGGAAAGGGATCCCAAGGGTGGGCGCTATGGCCAGATGGCGCACAAGGAGATGTGTCCAGGTTTGGCTCCACGAACCCAGGAGAGGGCCAGGAGGGGAAACCAAGAGTGTGCATATGTGTCAGAGACTGAAAGGATTTACCTCTCTGCATTTCCAATTGCTTGTTTTCTATCTGGGGAAAATCCCTTTTGACAGCCCAGGCAGTGAGCTTCTAATTCCTGTCTCCAGCTCATTTTTCACTTCAATCCCTCAGTGAACGGATTTTAATGCTTGATGGATTCAAACTAAATTATTTCCGTTCCTGTGGCTTTGCAAAAGCCTCTAGGGGGTGTGTGTGTGTGTGTGCAGGGGAGGAGGGATGGGGCTTGTTTTCGTTACACTCCAGTTACACTCCCTCCTCTCCAAGGGAAATGTATTTCATTTCTTCATTTAGGGCTTTCTTGCTGGTGTTTCGTCCCGTGCTGTCCTCCTGGCTCTTGGGTCACAGGAGGACCCGTAAAAGATTTGCTGTTCCAAGGCGTACAGGATGCAATGTTCCAGATCAGTGTTTCTACTGCAAGTGGGGATTCAAATAACAGGACCAGACTATGCTTCCAGGAATAGTACTGAATTGGGGTGAATAACTGTGGGAAAACTTTCATATTCCCCAGCTCTAGCTGGGAGTGAGACAACACCACAGGCTGAGAGATGGGGTTAGCGACTGGAGCGTTGTCTGGGTAATCAGCAGTCTTTACCATAGACATCTTGTTTGAACATGTGTACGATTCACCATACTGCTATTGTAATGGACAAGTATTGCTTTTTGTTACAATTTCCAGCCTCTCCTGCCAGCAGAAATCACTGTAGGGAATTGTGCAAGGGCTCTGCTTGCATAATATTCAGTAATCAGTCAGAATTTCAGCTGCTCAGCCACCATGTGTTTCTGCTGGGCTTCTTCCACAGAGTTCTGTGTCTGGGGGGCTAAACTATTGAAATGCTCGATATCTCACCCTTCTATCCAAACCAAATCTTCATCATAATAAAAACTAACAAAGGAATCGTTCTATGATACATGGCTCTAATAAATATAACCAGCATGCTAAAGGTTATTCTCTAAAGGATTTAGAGTGTTGCATGAAGTTGACAATGGCTCTCCCTGTATAAAACTACTGTTGTTAGCATGTGCTAAGCCCATTGGGTGATACCATATCTAGAGTAAGTTGTTTCAACTTCTTATAACTGCTACCGAGCTGTCACTTGGTCAGGCAAGAAAAAATCTTGTTCCTGGAGTTGGAAATGTGTTGTGTGTTCCTCTTCAGCATATGCCTGTCTTCTAGGACAACTTCCTATATCCACAGCGTCCTGTGAATACTTCTTTAGAGATATTGATTTTCGTCCTAAATGTGTACTGCGTCATGCTTATAAAGTTGGTGGATCCAGGGACTACAAGGTGTAGCTTGCGAGTTTGTCCCGTTTTATCTCTCTCTGTTTATTACTGCAAAACATCAGTTCCTCTAACTTCAGCTTTTTTCAGTATAGGTATTCTTAAATTATCATTTTTTGTTTTGTTAAATGCATAGTCTACAGGTGAGAAGCCCTATTTTATTAATGTGGTTTTCTAATATGTTGCGTCAGAGATTATTAGCCTGCATTATAAACACTCAAAATTATACATAAAGCATATGCTTAAGTTTTACTTGTAAATACAGTAATAGCATTTCAGGAATTATTTACTTTATCTAGTTAATATATTCTTGCTTGTAATTATATGTTTATGTCAACATTGTCAATAATTCCCAAGCTTTTGAGCCAGGGATAGTAAATTGAAGTGTTAACGAACTTTGGAACATCGTTAATAAAATCATGCTAGGTCTGTTAGGTAGAAGAGGACAATAATTTATAAACCAGTAGATACTGTCTAGCCTGAAAGCTTCAGCTACTTATTACAGCAACAGTATAGGCAAGTCTCTTTACATACCTTCATATTGTAAAAAATTATATCTAATTGACATTACCTGAAGGGTCAATAAGAAATTGAATTAAATGTGAGTAAAAAGGGAGTTCTTAAATCTCTATCTTGTCTTTCTGCTGGAAAATGTGGAGATTTTACTGCAGAAGTAACGGATTCATTAACCTTGTGCTTTGTCACCACACAAAGGAAGTAGACAAATATTTGGAAAATGTGTTTTTTAAGTACTCTCTTGTTTCAGCCAATGCTCAGGATTGCTTGTGTGCTATTAATAATGTTTATTAATATTTTGGTTGAACATTTTCCTAAGTAACCAGTGTTCCTTTTGCCAAAGGCAGGAGCTGTGAATCCAGCTGGATACCCATTGGATTTACTTGCTGCAGATCAAATTATCTAATATTAAATACATATTAGCATCTGACTGCACTAGTTTTATCAACAGCATTTGCCAATAACTGACAACTCATTTTAATAGTGGTTTCCACCACATTGTTGGAGTGAGGATAATGGAGATGAGAAGTTATCTATAGTGACAGAATACAGCATCAGTACCACTGGAAAAGCATTGTGTTGGGTTTTTTGTTTCACTTATTGTCTCTTTTACTTAGTTGGCGACTCTGAGACCAATAACCCTTTCCTGCATTGGAAAGGCTTAGAGATACGGCTGGTGTCTTTCAGCTGGAAAATCATTATCAAGCTTTTCTTTACATTCCATGTTGTACTAACCTTCCCGTGTGTGCTGCCAGTTGCTCAAGTCTAGGGCTTGCCATGCGTTTGGCACGGTAAACAAGACTCTTAGCCACCACCCTTAAATGTTTTTCAGTCTCCTATGTACTCGTATATCTAGTCTCTATAATCCTTCAATGGTGACAGGCTTATTAGTGTAATCTCTGAATTTTACCTGGATATCCCTTGCTCTCTCTGTTGTTTTTTTTTAATTGGACGTAAGACTGCTTCTAGCATCATACTCACTTGTGTGCCATTGTCCAATTTAATAAATGTTTCATTTCCTTTCAAGCTGATAGCATATTCATTTATCACTGCAACACTGAACTTTCCCCTTGTGAACAGTTTACCTGAGGTAGCAATGCTCTGCTGCTGCTTGCAAAATTTGCAAAGCTGCCTGATTCCTGACATTTCTTGCATCTTCTGCCATATGCCAAATATTTTCTTGGTCCGTCCTTGGTTGTCGTAGCACATGTGTGATTCTACATGATTTTATCTTCGAGCTTAATATGCTTTCCTCTCTCAGATCTCTTGCTTGGTGTATTTTGTGTTTTCATTGTGTTTAAATCCGACTTGCACTTAATTCTGGACTGGATGATTGCCATAAATTTGTTCTTTGACCTTCTATCAGTCTTGAAAGTTTTGAGGGAAAACCAATTCCCTAATAAGAGGCCAAACCATAATTTGAATTGTCAGCAAAAAGCTCAGGAGAAAGAATCAGCCAGGCGCAGGCATTTCTTCAGTTTCACTTTCCTTTTTTATATTTGCCCAAAAAAATATCTTTTCCTCTTCATTTTTTCATGAAGTGCAATATCTCATAATGTATACGGATTTCTAAGGGGTTTTCATGGCCAGAATTGACTGGAACCTCTTAAACATTTCAAAATTGAGTATTAAGAAAAATAAAGCTTTTGATTGTCTTCCTTTTTACTGACATATATGGCTTTTAGATAAACAAGGATTTCTAGCACATACACATGCAATTTAGTATTTTCCCAATTGCCTTCTGTATTTCCAGACTTTCAGCTCTTCTGGGCATCTTGGTAGCTGCTTCTTTTCCATTCAAGTTACACTCTTTGGCATCTTTTTACTCCTGATACCATATGGCATTCCTTAATCCCTCTGCACCCAGACTGCTTTAAAAGTTATTCCTTATTAATGACACATTTCCAGCTGTCTCTACTTAGTATGAAGCGTTTTGCCACCTCCCTGTTCCTGAGGCTGGGCAACTAAACCACTTCTAGATTGTTAGAGTTGCCAGGGCTATGGCTTGGGAGGGAACGCTTCCCAGGCGCGGTCCTGCAGTAGAAGGTATGGTGTGGGAATGGTGTATTTGCAGAGGGGGTCAGTCCTCAGTTTTTTCCAAAAGGGGGATACCTCATACGAAGTATATTCAGAATGCGCTCAATACTATTTGATTACAGTGTATTACAAAATGATATTTCCGTAGAACAGAATGAAACTGATCCCACGAGAATCACAGGGAAATGGCCTGGGCTCTTAAAGGAAATACCCTTTAGGGCACTTCCTTGAAGAGATTGTTTTTGAAAAGAAGAATCAGTCTCCAGAACATAAATCTAATAAACCCCAGTTTGTTTACGTAGCACTGAGCCCTGTGAGCTTTGGCGCTAATTCCTCTTGGCCAGCGCACAGGTGTAAGGAGCTGACGACACCGCTGAATGACAAACGCACCGAGTGCGAATTCTGTTCTCACGTGCTCTTCCCAGGAAAGCCAGTACAGCCGCATGCGTGTAAAGGAGCAGATGCTTCTCCCCATTTGTGGGGACACCTGCTGTCAGAGGGCACATAGCTGAGCAAGAGAAGGTCTAGGCTGCACCCCTAGTTTGTTGTCTTTTGCTGCTGTGGATTGCAATCTCTGCACGAGTTGTTGCTGCTGCTGCTGCTATGATGATGATGATGATGATGATGATGATGATGATGATGTGACACTGCAGATCCATGCCCCCCCCTCCAAGATACTGTTTCTGCCAGAGCCTTTTCTGCCTTTGATCACAGCCAAGAAGATGGCTTTGACATTGTATGCGTTCCCCTAGCCCACTGCAAAGTCCTAATCCTTCTAATAGCTGGAGGTTTTCAGTTTAAGTCTTTTATTAATATTCCATCTTAATTGTAAAGCACTTCAGTGATATCAAAAAACTTGTCTTACGTAACAGCCTTATCCACACTTGAGTCCTTCAGAGCTGGAGTGTCAGGAAAAACCTCTGTTTGATCTGCCTAGTCTGTCATTAGTCCTCATGCCTTTAAGGCACAAACCCATTAGAAATTAACAATATGTTTCAAATGTCTAAGTTCAGTCAATGTATATTTTTAAATATTTGATATTATTAGAAAGAGTATGACTTGCTGTCATATACAGATTTAAGTAATGTAGTTAGCAAAGTCTCTATAAAGTCTTCTAGGAGACTTGTTTGCAGCTCTCAATCATCTGGAAAGTGAAAGAAGCTATAGGAAATGGAGAGAACTAAGATATTTCATAAAGTGCCAGTGCTGATAAGATCCTACTACGCATTAGCTTTTTTTTGAGCTGGGTAAATAGATGAAAGCACTTGGAAACTGGGAACTACTTCTTTCCTCACTGTGAATATCCCAGAAAGTCACTGAAAAGGAAGAAAGCAGAGGCATTTTTGCTAAGCAGTAATAAGCCTTTACGAAGTATGGTTAAAATTTTAATTCACTGCAGATGATCATCCCTTTTCCTCTTATACTGCTTCAGCTATTTCAGGCAATTGCCAGCTTTTCCCAATGTTTATATATTTTAGTAAAGGCTAGGAGCGAGCCTTAAAACTAACAAACTGGCATGTTTAGAATATGAACCTTCAAGTTTACTTGTCTTCAGGAGATTGATTCAGCTCAGACATATTGGTCAGACTGAACAAAGCCCAAAGAGTAAACAGAGAGCCTTCCTGGTAAACTAATGCAGGAAACAAACAGTTTTAAAAGAGTTTGGTGTTACTAATAAGCAGATAAAGGAGAGATGTAAACTTAAGCTTCAGACAGCAAATATGAACCTCTCCTTAAATCCCACTTCAAAAGAGAGAGAACATACCAGGACATGTCCGCAGTTTGCATTTAGAAGTCACATCCAGAAGCACAAGATTTCTGTTTTCTCCAGCTTCTGTACATGCTGTGTTAAATGATTTTGAGAAGCCCACACCACTTTCTGCTTCGTATCTGAACAGAAATTCTTAAATCCAAAGAGCTGAGAACACCTTTGGAAAGCAGGCGTTACTGTCTGTGCTTCACATGGAAAAAAACTAAGGCATAGTGCAAAAAGCTCAAGTCCCCGTAGGTACTCTTCACTGTGGGGGAAGATGTCAGAATTTAGCATTCAGCGATTCAAACAAAATCTCAGGCAGAGTGGGTCATTAGCTCTCATTTTGACTCCCAGCTCCCTGCTCTGCTACTGAGTCAGGGTGTTCTTCCTCCGCTGGCCACATGTTCCTGACCCTCTTCTCTTGTGTCAGTACTAGGGCTATAATTTTTCATCTGAAAGGGACTCTGGCTGCTAATAGAAACCTGACCATATTTTGCCACTCATACAGCTTCCTTTCTGCTTACAAGCCAGATGTGCCAAACACAGTCTCTCCCTGGAGCTGTCTTCTACCAGAACTGTGCTGGTTATGTACCAGTATCTGTGTTCCTTAAATAAAATATTTGAGAGAGCGCAGCTCTATGGAGAGAGAACAGCTTTCCTGGAGATGATAAGTGATTCACTCCAGCCGATCCCAAATGAATTTGAACTCACTGTAGTTATTTCATACTCTTGCCTGTTTGTTGTATAACTGAGTTTATGTGGTGTAACTGAGTTGTCTCATCTCGGTAGCTCATATTTTAGTTGGTGGTAGTGAAAGTGTCAAAGGATGAAAAGCAGCAACTACTTTTATTCTGATTTCCCAAGTGCTTCAGTAGTGGCAGAATAAAATATGAGGACTGATCTATCATAATCTTGGTACACCTTAATACCCTTCCCATTGGAAAGTAACCCTCTCCCACAATAAACACAAGAGGTTTTCTTTGCCAGGAGGCTGGCCAGAGATCAGGCTGCCAGGCAATGAGCAAACAATAGCAATTTACTCAGCTTTGTCCCCAAACTACTTCCAACCCAGACCTCAAGTATCTGGCCTTCAGTGCTGCTCTCTTTCCCTCCCTTTTTTCCCTGAACTAATTCTTTAAGCAGTTGATAAATAACCTTCTTTTTTTTTCAAACTGGCAAAGATTAAATGTTCCTAGACAGAAAAAAAAAGCAGGCTTTTTACCTGATAATCAAGGATCCTTTTTAATGCAGCTGAAGAGTCCACCTGTCTCTCTGAAAAGCAGCCATAATCCCGTGGTCCAGATTGTATTTCAGAAAGAGATCACTCCATCACAGACATAGTTTATTGCGACTGTAAAACATCTGCATGGGCTCGTGAAAAGCTTTGCTCTTATCTAGAAGAGCTCAGGTCATCCGAAAGTGGGAAATGATGAAGTGATTTAATTTTTTCCTTCCTGTATTAATTGCTGCTCTCAATGTAAGCCAAAGACAAGCCAACCAATTGAGCATTCCTTTGCTATTTACTCTTTGGCACATCATCATTTTTTGCCTTGAGACTGTGTCAAATGGAGAGAGGCACTACTCTTACTGTTAAAACCACATCAGTCTTGCTTCAGTGATTTTCGAATTTTTTTTTCCTAAAACCTGTACTCAGATCTCCACTTTAGTGTGCTTCCTGCCTGCCTTGTGGTTCACCTCCACTTGCACAGCAGTGCCTTCTACATAGACGTGACTGTGAAGCTGGATTGTAGTTTGGCAACAGAGATGCCTGATACAAAAGAGGTGACACTTGCCAGCCGTGGGCTCTAAAACTGCAAAGCTGAGCCAGCTATATCAGCCTCATTAGTTGCATTCCTAGCTGTGTGAACTGGAAGACTATGAATCTCAAAAAGGGTGTGTGGGAAGGAGGTAGGGTGAGGAGTAATTCCAGGAATTTTTTTTTTTTTTTTTTTTTTTTTACACACCTGGAGTAGGGACGGTTGGGTCTCTTCCCTGGAATCTGGCTGAAGTTAGGCCACACGTGCTAGCTCAGGGAGCTCAGCCATATCTGTCCTGTTGAGCAGCAAAGTTTCCGTTGCATCTTCTTTCATGTTATTTGGTTTAACAAACTAAGAAAGGGTTGGGGCATCATCTCCCTGTGAAGTGTGGTCTCCTGCTCTGACTGGCCTCTCACATGCCAACAACATGGAGCTGTAGAGTCAAGCCGAGGTCTGTGCCCTTATAGAGCATTGTTGTGAAAAGGTTTGTTGCTTCCCTTTGGAAACCATCCCCTCTTCCACACTGATGATTGCTCTTACCTGTTTTTCCCACTGCCAGCTCTGTGGGCACAGCCTGGCCCTTTGGCGTGCCCTGTGTATTTACATTATAATGTATAAGGAGCTTCACCTTTGTCCCTATACATTTTCTTCCCCTTATCTCTCTGTCATCTTGCTTTCCTCCAGCTGTGTTTTTCCTGTAGTTCATCTGTTCCTCTTGTGGACTGTTATTTTTGTTCCATTGCTCTTCATCCTCCTTTTCCATTCCTTAGGCTTATTACAGGATCACACTGCAGCCTTTCCCCCCTTCGATGCTATCTGAACGCAGAAAACAGTGACTTCCAATCCATCTGCCAGTCTCGTCCCGACAAATACAAAGGGAAGTTCTCCGTTTGCAATCAGGATGCAAGAAACCAGGGTGGATTTGAGCATGGGGATTACAGCCAGAACAATAATGCCTTTGTAATGCTGTCGGGATTATTCCTCTCCCGTAGAGTAAAACCTGAAGAGCAATACCAAGTCTTCAAGCAAACAGAATCTCCAGCTGTTAGTGCTTTTGCTTCCTCTGTAGGCAGACACATGCCTGTCCAAATACAATATGCCGGAAGACTGATACTTGGCATCTTTATGACTACTGAAACATGCCATGTTTATGAAACCCTTTAAAAGTGATGGAAAGCGGGGAAAGATAAGGCCATAAAGGAGGGCTAAACAGTTCATCTTCTGTTACGGGACAGATTCCTGATTAGTATCCCGATTCTCAGCCCAGTCCAGCTTAGATTTTACTGTGCTTTGGCAGATTGTTTGTATGATATCATACTTACCCTAGACGATGATGTTCTTGCAAATGCAGGTGAGAGAAATACTAAAGACTGAGAAACTAGCACCAAGAAACCTGCTCCAAAACATTGCAGATTCTTTGTGCCTTCCTGTCAATAGCTTGCTGGAGACTTTTTTCATGGGCAGTTCTCTCTCATTTCACTCTCCAACTCCTTTTCTGGGCTGTTGGCTTTAACTGAAATGGAAATACACTCTTCCAAGTTCAGGGCAGGCAATGCAGCCCGTTTGTTTGAGCAGCATTCTCAATTTTTTCCAAAAAATGTCTCTACACAAGTGAAAAAAAAGAACTGAACAAACCCTTCCCCCAAAACCGCTCATGCATTTGCTCACATGCACGCTTTTTGATAGCGCTTTTAAGGAAAGACAGGATTTTACACTTGCAGGCAGTGCTGTATTTGTCATTGCAAGCTGGAATTGGATCCACCTTCCCCCGCCAGCCCCAGGCTATTCACTCGCTCTGGAATCCCCCGGGGTTGGGGAGGGAAGCGCAGCTCCCCTCTGGCGTGGCCTCTGACTGAATCACACGGGTAGTTTTGACTTAGCTCCGTCTCCAGAAGCAGCAAGCGTGCACATTACATAATATAATCTTCGTGTCTTGAGGATTCAGGCCTGTCCTCTTTTCTGCTGCCAGATGGAAGAGGAGCCACGCGCTCTCTGGAGAGATGTCCCTGCGCATCTCGCTGCTCAGCTGTGCTGGAATTACGTGCTTCTCTCTGCAGCCGGGCACTGTTGTTCCGTGGCATTTGGCTCCAGAATAGCTAGCTCTTTAGTATGCAGTGGATGCTACGCAGCCACTGTGATCACAAGATTAATTTGTCTAGAAAAGGAGATACATGAAGAACCTCCAAAATGAATTTGTGAAGAGGATGCACTCCAGATTCTCTGAACAGCCGGGGTTTGTTCCTAGCTGAAACCCAAACACAGGTGTTGTGGACAGCCAGGTTTTGGGTTTGTGCTCTCACTATCCCATTTCATAGTTTTTTCAGCTGCTGCTGCTGCTTTGTTGCTCGATTCTGTGACATGGCCCCTGCCTGCATTGTTATTGCCTGTGTTACTCAAGCCATTTCTTGCCCTGATCCCTGAAGTGCTCTCCAAAGTGATGAATCACACCTGCACTAGTGAGTCCCTTCTCACTAATGAGGCATCTGCTCCAAATTCTGCAGTGCTCAGTTGATTGAGGCAAGGAGCTACAACCCACCTTTAGACAGCAACGTCGCTACAGTCCTCAGGAATAGCTCAAAAGACCCCAGGGAGGGCAAGAGCAGTGTTAGTCAGGCTAGACAGGAATCTTATCTGTGTGAGCTTCCTCACAGCAATGCCTTGTCAGCACCAGCTGCAACGCCAGAAATGGCAACTTTTCTAGAAGCAATGTTACATCCTGACGGAATTAACTTCGGCGGGTCAGAGAGATACTGAGAAATGTTCATTTCAGCCTCCTGTGACCTCTGAGCTTCCTGGCAGAAGGACCCCTTTAGCAGCCACAGCTCCAGCAATGCAGCTGCAGTAGGGAAAGCCAGGGCTCGTGTTCATCCAGCCACGCGTAGTGTTTCTGCACTGCTGATATCAAACAGGAGCAGCCTGTTCTGAAAAAAAAAACCCACAACCCAAAAAGGTACCTTGGCTGTAATTAGGAGCTGAAATGATACTGCAGGTATGAATGGGAAATTGTTGCTCGACAAACACCCCCACCACAAACCCCTTTAACAGCCCATTTAGCCACCACGACAGCTACTGCCCAGCATCCAAAGCAGGAAAGAGGCAGAGGGACCAACCTCTCCTCTCTGACATCCTGAGGATGGACAGAGGGCACCTTGTGCAGGAATCGTGCACGGCTGCTGCGCATCTGGTGCTGATAGCGCAGCTGGGGGGGCAGAGCACACCGAGGCAGGCTGGAGCATAATTCTCTTTCTGTGGCAGCTCTGCCCTGACCAGCGCGTGTGACTGTAGTGGTTGGGGGCACAGCAGCACAGGCTGCAACGGGACCCCGGGCTGCAGAGAGAAGTTGCACTTGGGTTGTTGCAGGGAAGACTGTGTCATCACACGGTAACTGCTGTGCATATGCCAGCAAGAGCAGAGCTAGCATGAGTAAGCTTATTATGCGATAATCACACCTTCATCTTTCTGGGTGCTGAGGTATCCAAGTCTGGCAGCGAGGCAGAATCACTGTCTGAAGATGAGCAAGAAGGAACCGGGTCCTTTCCTCATTGGGAACATATGTCTGATTTGACACCATTATCTTTTACTGTTTTTAAACAGAACATCATTATTGAACCACCTGTTGCCACTTAATTACCTGTGTTTGATTACAAAGACGCTAAGTAATCGGCTTTTTAGGTGCAAACGCCTTCATTTTTATATCTTTTTGTGACATGCCCTAGCAAAGCCTCTATGTCCACGGCAAAGGCTGGATCAGAACTTCCCCGGTGGGCTGGTCAGACAGGCAGAGGCTGAGCGCCCAGCCTCCCTCGCGAACTTTGGGAAGTCTGGGACTTGGATCGAGGCTGAGACGCTTCTCACTTGTAACGATGAGACCTATGAGTGCTGACCTATAGAGCCGGTACCCTCCGTGGTCCCGCTTCGGCAGGCTGAGCACCTGGGCTCAGGCGGGCCCCGGCCCCCGGCAGCGTGCTGGCTCCCGGTGCCGGAGCGCAGGGTCCTGCCGAGGGGCACGCGTGGGGCGGGCGGGTGGGTCGCGCCGCGGGGCAGGGCGCCCGCCTCCCCGGCCCGGCTCTCGGAGGCGCTAAGCTCCTTCCCCGCGGCACGCGGGAGCCCCGGGGGTCAGGCCTCCCCCGCCGCCCCCGGGACGCCGCCCCCGCGCTCCCCGTCCGCGCCGCCGCCGGGCGCGATGCTCCCGCGGCTCCGGCCCGGCTCCGGCGCCGGGGGGCTGCGGCCCCGCGGCCCCGCTCCCCGCCGGGCCCTGCCCGCCCGCCGCGCCGCGCCGCGGGAGCGCCGCCCGCCGCCGCCCGCACCCCTCGGCGGCGCCGCTTCGCCTGCCGGCGCAGCCCGGCCTGAGCGGCCCCGGCGGGGGGAGGCCCCGGCTCACCTGGAGAGGCGGCGCGGGGGGAGCCCCGCCAGCCCCCGCCGGAGCGCCCCTTCCGCGGCCTTTGTCTGCGCTGTCACATGGGCCGCGGTGCGGGATTTAAGCGGGTCTCCGCAGGACATGCCGTGAGCGGCGCGCCGCAGCCCTGCCCGCAGCGGCAGCGCTCCGCCCGGCCGGGGATGCGGCTCTAGCGGCCCCGCGATGAGCGGCTCCTCCATGGCGAAGAGCGAGTCCCGCACTTCGCTGCTGAGGGCGGCGGGGAGCCGGAGGGCGGCGGGCGCCCAGCCCCAGCCCCGCGACAGCCGCGCCCGGGACGGCAGAGGACAAGGCGGGCCGGCGGGGAGGGAGCAGGGCCGGGAGCCGCTCCCCGGGGAGCCCAGCGCCCGCAGGCCGCTCTGCCGCCCGGGCGCCCGGGAGGACGGAGCGAGGGGCGCGGGGAGGCTGTCACATGGACGGGGGGAGAGCCAGCCGCAGCCGGCGGAAGGAGGTCCAAGGAGAGGCAGCGGCAGGGAACCGGCGCGGGCGCCCAGGCACCGCCAGCACCTGCCGCCGCACGCCAGCCACGGCCACCCCCAGGACCAGCACCAGCTCTCAGACAGGGACAGGGAGGAGGCAGAGGAGGACTTTTTCTTCGGTCACGGGCAGAGGTCCAGCAGAGAGTCCCTGAAGCTCTCGGAAGGCGCTTCCCCTCTGTCCAAATCCAGCAGCAAGTACTCCACCAAGTCCAGCGGCAGCGATCGGTCGGTGGAAGCGGACCCGCTTTTCCACCAGCTGCACCCCATGCTCAGCTCGGTCTTCGGCCAGGTAAGGGCAAAGCGCCGCTCGCTCTCCTGCCCGCCCCCGCCCGCTGCCCGCTCACCGGCCGCCGGCTCCTCGCCCCGGAGCCCCCGGCGCCGCCCGCAGCTGCAGACGCACAGCTTCCTGGCCGCCCCTGCCGAGCTCGGCCGGGCGGCTGCGGGGCCGGCACCCGGGAGGGCTCCGCGCCGGGGAGGGGGCGCGGGTCGGGGCCGCCCGCACCCCCCGGCCGCCCGCCCGCCCCGCCGGGCGCTGCCGCGGGCGCCCTCGGTGGTGCTGGCGGGGGACGCGCCGGTGCCTTCCCTGTCGCCGGGGGAAGTTGTGGCTCTGCCCGCTGAGGGT
Source organism: Calonectris borealis (assembly GCF_964195595.1). Lineage (NCBI taxonomy): Eukaryota > Metazoa > Chordata > Aves > Procellariiformes > Procellariidae > Calonectris > Calonectris borealis. The sequence continues at coordinate 4,596,125 of NC_134329.1, forward strand.
GAGAGTCGGAGAAGCGGATTTTTAAAATGTGTTTACTTATTAGATTGCATCTCTCTGGCTGCCCGCCTTGCTTTGCTGTATTTGTTTACATCTCCTTATGGTTCATTTCTGTACAATCAGCATATGAATCATTTCTGATGGCAGAAGCTGTCAGGCGAAGGTAGTGGGGAGGACGACAAAAAAAATCCTGACCCAGTTCCGAAGCCTTCCCAGTCACTATGTTAGGATGGAACAGATGCTTTCGGTGTTTGGAAGCTCTTTCAGTACAAAGCTGTCGCTTTTAGCTGCTTCTGGTAGTGAAATTACCCAACAGGGCTACCCTCTAAAAATGAAAAGGCAGAGGTAGAGACTGGCTCGAAATTTTCTTTTAGAGCCATTTAGGGATGTTACTGGGAGATGTAATCTCCAGGAAGATTAATGTAACTGCAATCTCCCCAAAGCACAATTATAGGTATAAGCCAGTAGCCTGGGTGGCTAAGTTCCAGCCCTGGAAGTGATCGATTAAACCAGAATTATGATTTGTGGGGTTCGTTGTTGTTGCGTCTTTTTTTTTTTTAAAGCGGGTTTGGGAGGCTTTGCAGGGTGCCCATTCAAATTAAGATTATGGAGAGAATGAGAAGATTTTTTGTAACTGGGTGGAAGTGGGTGATATGCCTGTATCTGTTTAACTTGATGTCAGGAAGTGTTATCTACTTCTGTTCATCTTGACTTCTCCAGAGAAAAATCAAACCACATCTGTTCTCCTCCACAATTCTGCACCCTCACTGACAGTCTGTTATTTACGAATGTTACGGTTGTGTTTAACTCAGAACGAGTATTACCCTCCCTGTACCAATGGTGTACCAGAAGTCTAGATTAAAATTTTGTACTAGCAATAAGGAGGGGCCTGGTGAGCGGCTTGGTACTCAACCAGGTTACAAAAAGCAGTATTCCAGCACCAGGCTTTGAAATCTGTGGACTCGGCTCTGACTTGTGCTGTCCCTGTAGTTTTGAGGAAAGTGAAGACGTGTCTGAGAACAGATTTTAAGTCTATGGAGCTGTGTGTCCCCGAAGTGTCAGAAATACAAACAAATCCATGCCAGGGCTCCCATTCACGGAAAGGTTTTGAACTCAATCCTTACCTGAATGGCATCTTTATTTTACCTGCTGTGCTGCTTGCATTCTAATGCCATAAGGCACTTCTGAAAGCCATAAACTTAGCAAAATTTAATTGCAGTGTTGAACAATGCCCCTTACAGAAAAGAGACAGACACCATTCTAGTTTTTGTCCTTTCACTGGGTACATTGCACCAGTGCTTATAAACAAACACCAACATCTTTCTTTTAGGGCATAATATTATTTATTCCCATTTCTCTCTGTATTCATTTCACTTGCTTTGTTTGAAGTAACTATGAGAGAACGACCATCTAGTGGAGATTTTAGGACTGGCTTTTAGGAGTGGGCTGTACAGGGATTTGTGGATACAAGAAGGGGAACTATAATGTGGGATACGCAACGAGCTGGTTACAGGAAGAGCGATGTGAAGAATTTTTTGTAGTGATATCAAAATCCTGGGATGAATAAAGGCCCAAGGATGAGAACTGTGGAAATTCTGTCATGGAACTGAATGATGGAAATTTTGTTTCTGTGAGTGAAGAAACAAATGCTAAGCATTGTGTAAAAATGTGGGTAATGTTTTGAGAAAGGCAAGAACTTAAACCTGCAGGAGCCCAAGTTGCAGCCTTGGCTGAGGCAGGGTCACGGGTACAGAAGTGTCCAGGATTGCAGTATAAGGCTGCAGGTGCTGTAACGCAAGTCTGCTCCACATTGTAATTAGAAGAGAGCAACAGCTCAGCAGACAATTTATTTAATACAAGAACTTCTCTCCAGCCCACTGTGAAACAGTTAAAACAGTAATTTTGCAGTACATAGGAGAGGAGCGCAGTGATGCATATCTGCAGCAGGAGAGCGCTGTGGTCCAGCGGCACCAGTATATCTTGTCCCAGCTCTACAGATGTGGCACATCACCCTGTTGTTCCATGGTGGTGCAGTGATGTGGTCGCAGATGCGGACACTACAGTGGTACAATCAGATACGCAGAAAAGATTGCAGAGGATGACTTCACGGAGGATGTCGTTATTGCAGTAACAGCAAAAAGGAGCAGCCCAGGACTACAGGGCTGTGTCTGAGGGAGACAGATTTGTAGCTGTGCAGAAAAAAAGACGGAGTGAAGGCAGAAGTGCCGTGTTTATATAACCAGCACAGCAATATAGTGCACTGTGGGTGTGTACTCCAGGAGAATGCTAAGATACTCCCAGGATATAGGATGCAGTGATATTTTATTAATTAGGCTCATGCTATACTGGTGCAGTGATGTTCTAATAGGATAAAGCAATAACATTCTTTTAAGGCATTTTACCATTTTGTAATTGAGTGGTACAGGAATTAACAAATGTAGGATAGTGTAATGATGTATTAGTATAAGCTAGGATGTCATCTTGGTCTAATGACACGTTTGCACACTGCATCGGCGAGGCAGCTGCAGAAGAGCACTCTGCTGTGGAGTTTATACCAGGTTAGATGCAGTGCCGCACAGCACCGAGTGCCTGGAGAACACAGCACTGACAACGCGGTGGTGTGGTAACGCAATCCTGTGGCAGAACAGAGATGTGATACTGGTGCCATGCGGTAGGAGTTTGGCAGTGCACGAGTGGGATAATTGTGTAGTGTTGTAGCCTGACAGAAGAGTTTAGCAGTCTAATGATGTAGTAATACAATATTCCAGATGGGAGCTATTCTATACAGCAGTGATTACTTCTGGTGTGATATAACCAAAGGGCTGTGCCGATCTGACAGCGCCATCCTGTTGTACCAGAAGGCAGCGAGTGAGATGTTACCACCATGCCGCCGTTCTGGAAGCACGGCTGGGAGTTCGCACGAGGGCAACGCCACAGACTGACATGGTGACAGAAGTGCAGTGTGAGTACGGGCTGGTTATACTACGCTGTGATCGTGGGGCAGCAGTGTTCTGAAGTGGCCCTGCAGCAGCGGTAGCTCAGCGCAGTGCGAGTGCAGTGCAGTGACTCACGGGTGTAGTTGGCAAGAGATGCACGTGTGGTAACACAGCAAAGTGGGAAAGTGGTGAGAAAAGGGAGCATGGGGGGGGCGTTTCATAAAATTTTGGCCTGGTAGCAGGATAGTGTTGGAGTGTCCAAGTGGTAAAGGAGTGCCATGGAGCAAAAAGGAGCATGCTGTCACCCCTGCAGAGCAGTATAGCATGACGGTCCTATGGCACCTATAGGGTGGCTACAGGACACAGTTTAGCAACAGTGCAGTATCAAGCAGTCACAGGTCCATAACAGCAGAGGAGCAGCGATTCCCTCGGCAGCCGGGATGGCGGTGAGGTGGCAGCCTGGCGGCAGGACAGAGTTTATTAATGTGACAACAGTAGCAACAGCAGCACAGAGACTGGGACAGCAGTGCGGTGGCAGCAGGGACCGCGATGCAACAGTTTAGTGGCACTGGGCTTGCGGCACAGCGCTGTACGGGTACTGCGGCATAGAATCCCGCCAGTTCTCCTTGCTTCATTGCTCCTGTGCCACAGCATTGGCCTAGCTGGCACCTTTAAGAAAAGCTTTTTCGGGGCCTTTGCTATGCAATATTAATTTGCGAGTGATCCTGCCATGTGAGACCTGACCATTTTCAGAGCCGTTTAGCTTTCACACCCTGCCTGACTGTTAAATTTTTCAGTGAAGTGATTCCCCAACAGTTTTCTGTCAATTGCCTCTGGTAGCATGGGGATCAGAGGGGTCAAACAGTGCCGTAGGGGATCATTAAATATTTACAGGCTTCTGCTGTTAGCACTGTGGCCAAAAGGGTTTTTGTATTTCTATTTATACAGGGAGTTAAAAGCCTCTCCTATCTGCACCGTCTCCTATTCCTGCTTTAATGTCAGCATCCACATTACCATTAAAATAGGGAAGGAATCTTTCTGCATTTCCTGTATAATTTTCCTTTTCTTGTCCTGCTCCATCTTCCTTTACTCATGGGCTTTAGTTCTCCTTAACAGGTCTTAATGCAGCTTACAGCAAACCGGGATGACAGAAGTGGCCCCGTTTTGGGGCAGGATGTGTCCCTGGGCTGCCTGTGTGGGAAGGAATGTCAAGAACATACTCCTCTAAACCAGCCGAGAGCGGGTAGGGAAAAAGTGCCTTCTCCAGCCTCTCACCCTTCTGGTCTCCTCATCTGCAGGATGACCTTGTTCCCTCCAATGGCTTCGGCTTCAGCTGATTCTAATGGGAGTTTTGCCCAAGAGCAATCGCTGCATCAGGACCACGCTTGGAGCTCTGCCAGCGGAGAGCTGGGGAGCCCTGGCCAGCCCGGCCGAGGGAGAGTGGTTCATGGCTCAGTAATGGACGTTTTCAGTTGCCCCCGTGTATTAGCGAGGCAGGCTGCAGCGCCTTGGGCTGTGCTGGAGCGGTGACGCCAGCGACGGAAACTTTCGTGTGTCACGCTGTGGGATGGCAAAGGTGAAGGCGAAAGGTCTGGGTTTGCAGGTGCTCGCGTGCTGTGTTGTACGGTGCTGCAAGGCAGGTGAAGCAGTGGCATGTCAGGGCTCGTGGCACACTGAGGACGGTCTCTAGCAGCTACCCACTTACCACGTTAAATCGGCGCAGTAATTCGGGGTGAACACATCTTCTGGCTCAAAATGACCCACCGCCGTAGTGATGCTGATCCCATTACGTAGTCTTAGCTCGCTGGTACGGAGCGTGGGCGCACAGGTTGCGGGGGGCAACCAGAGGAAACACCGTGTCCTCCCCCGGGTTCTTCTCCGCTTTTTACGGCACCTCTGAAGCCTGTTCCGGCCCAGAAGGGTCCCCAAAGGGCGCGCAGAGGGAGGGGTGTCCGGGGCCGCAGGGGACACTCCTGCAGCCGGCGGTACGCCCCGAGCTGCAGCCGTGCCCGGGAAGCGGCGCTGCCCGGGAAGCGGCGCTGCGGCGGCAGTGCGCCCCCCTCCCTGCCGCGGGGCTCCCTCGGGACAGCGGGGCAGCAGCGGCTCCGCCCGCGGCCCGGCCCCGGGCCCGGGCCCGGCGCGTCCCGCCGCGCTGGGCGGCCCCAGGCGCCCCCTGCTGCGGGCGGCGCTGCGCGGCCGGGCCGGCTCCTTCCGCGCGGCCCCTTCCCCGTCCGGCGGGCCCGGTGCGGCACGGACCGGCGCGCCCCGGGCCTCCCCCTGCCGCCGGGCTTGGCCTCAGCCCGGCCCCCGGGCCGCCCGGTGAGCGTGTCAGACCCGGGGAGGGCCCCGTGGTTCCGTGACGGGGCGAGAGCCGGTCCGGGCGTCCCGCTGATCGCCGGGCGCGTATTCGCAGGGGTCCGGGTACCTGCGGGGCTCGTACGGCCTCCCTGCTTCCATCCCTGCACGCTGGCGCAGCCCGTGTCCATGCATGTAAAAAGCCTTTGTATACGCGTCTTCTCTGTACACGCACAGCCCCTACCTGTGCTAAGTCTTCTGCTAAGTCTTCTCTGCGGCTATGCAACCATCTCTGTACGTGCCTTTGCATTCCTGCGCTTAAAAACCACTGGCGTACGCGTGACACCCGCCTGCTGACACCCGCCGTACCTTCCAAGGTACCTCTCACGTGTTGTCTATATGTGACAGACACAGAAGAACATTGTTCCCCTAGAGCACATCCACTCTGCTCCCCCCTTGCTCAGCTTGGAGAAAGATTTATCACATTTATTGCTTGTAAAGAGCTTGAGGGATGGGAGCCAGATGTACAGAATCACTGAGGGGCAATGGATAAGCTTCCTGCCTGCAGTGGGTCTGCCAGCAAACATTAATCTGTGTCAGTGATTTACTTTTTAAACAAATCTTTTAAAAGGATATGGAAAGACATCAAAATAAAACCAAGCTAAAAGAACATTCATTAAATATTCCGTTCATGAAATATACAGCAGCATGATCTAATGCACTGAAATACACAAACCTTCTGGTTAGATTCAGCTTATTATTGAAAGATTTTCTCCTCCCAAAAGATAAATTAATCATAATTTAAATTAGTTCACAGTGCATTCCATCAACCTATACCACCTTGATTTTTGTTTCATGCAATATTGGGTTTGAACAAAGTGTCAAGGAAGAGTTTAGCTTTAGATGTAGTGGCTGGGCTGCAGGTTTGTCAGCTGAATTAGCTGTGGTTCTTTGTAGCATCGCAGCTTCAGTAACCGGTTTTCCCTGATGAGTCCATGAGTGGTATTGATTTCCAATAACAAGCAGCTATATGGTGTGCATCCAGTCAAAGACGCCTAGCTAACTTTGGGCTCCCTTTCAATAATCCTCTGACATTCCTGTGACCTTAGAGAGCAACAGCAATGCCCATGAACTTGAGTAATCCTCCAATTTCAATCAAATGCCCCGCTTAGAAATAAAGACAAGCATAGCTTGTATGGTCATATTTAGTTTTTTAGTAGCTTTCTGCACCAGCACAAGACCGTGAACTCCACACTATCTATCAAAAAGCCACACAGGCTTTTTGAAGTCATTAGCAATATTCTAATATTTCTTCCACCCATTCCTACCCTAGAGTACTTCACACCTTGCAACCGTCTTTGGAAAGAATATATAGCATTGCTTCATCCCGCACAGATGAAATACATTCTCTGCTCTTGGAAGGAAACAGGCAGCTGTGTAACATTGTGAGGCATCATGTCACAACGGTTGAAGGCAGGAAGTAGAAAACCGCCAGCAACCCCGCTGCATTCTACTGAAATAATGCAAAAAGGGTTTAGGTAGTTTGTGACCAGCTGAATTGAGATATAGCCAGAGATCTCATACTGGGATATGCAGTTTGATCCCTCTAAAGGTCCTGTCAGATCCTTACTCAAAATAGAAGTGAGGCAGACCTCAGTTTTATAGTGGCGTATCTCATGTAATGCTGCAGGGTTGGTTTGGAGTATTTGGTTAGTATTGGTTCCCAGACCTCTGCTCACCTACTAATCAGCCATGCCTTCTGTAGCACCTCGGTGTGCCGGCCAAATGCTGACCTCCTGTCCCTTTCCCTTTGAAAGAGGTGAGGGAGCCAGGGCAGAATTAGCTGCTTTTGCAGTAGTCCTAGACAGACAGAGAGTGATTCACAATTCTCATATTCCTGAGCAAAGGGAAGGGACCACGTAAGGTTTGTTTTAAACAATCTTTGTACTGCGTATACACGGCAAATTGTCACAGCAGCTTCTGGGCTGTCAAGCTTGTACTTGTCTTTTTGTAGCCCATTGATGATCTTGAAAGCAGAAAATATCCACAACACATTGTGCTCTGGCCTACATATCTCCTGTGCAGGGACTTGGAAGTTGGGCTAGTGCAAAATACGTGGACCAGATCTGCGTGGAAGGTGTCAGGAGATGGCACATTCCCATCTCTTTTCATCTAATGCAGAGTAAAGCTAGCTAATTACAGTCAAAACTGTTCTAAACAGAAGTTGACAGTCCAGGCTTTTGTTACCTTGAGAGGGACGGAAAATATCCTTGGTCTTTTTAATAACCTCTCTGTTGTTTGTGATTGAATATGATCCAATTGCTCTAATGGAGGAGAATATTATGCACAGCATGAGTCAGCAACACTTTCTTCCTGGAACAGCTGACAGCAAAGAAAGTTCCCAAACTCTCTGCAGAAATATTCTTCCCCCCAGATGAGGATCGTCTGGACTGCATCCGCCAATACCTGCTGGTGCCTCCCCTTGAGACGGACCTGTGCTTGTCTGACTGGAATATGGAACCATCCGAGGTCCATTCGAGGTTGGAAGACACAACTCGATGTGCGGCAAAAGCACTCGGGAGCCTGATGCAGAACAAGAGTGGGAAGCCAGTTGTAGAAGTTCGGAGTGCCAGGGCATGTTCCAGCGGTCGGGAGCTTTGAAATGAGGCCCTCGACAGCACTGGCAATGGGAGAATGTTAACAATTCCAAATGCTTAGGCTCATCTGGGGTCATCCAGTAAACAAGACTGGGTTGTTTCTTGTAAAATACAGAACTATAGCCACCAGCTAAAGGGTGGTTGGGAGCAGATTTGAAAGCTACTAATCAATATGTGCATTCTCCACTCTGTGATAAGAAAATACAGACCAAAAATTCGTGCCCTGTTTGGATAAGTTAAATAAGGTGGCGTATTTTAAAATACTAAATCTTCGAAGCATGCAATGGGCTCTTGGGTAAAACTATGGACTTCAGTGAAAAGATGCTAGGAATTAGTTTTCCCTGCTTTACTATATATTCCCCTCAGAGATTAAGCCCCCTACCTACTGACATTGCCGCGTTGCAGTGTTTCTGTTGTGTTGAGAACAACCATCTGATATAATGTTCCAACAAGTGTAAGACCGTGCACTGAAACGGGCCTGGCATCTGAACAGTCTCCCTGTACAAATCCGTACTTTCACTGGAGATTTTTGGCAAGTCTGATAAGCAATCCCAAGTTTTGGATTGACTTCTGTTCTTTCTGTTGTGGCTGTTGGGTATTTGCTGCCACTGGTAAAGTTTCTGGCAGCTACCAAGTGATTAGCTATGGTGGGATCCAACATTTTCCTAAGGAATGAGCATTTCTGCCAAAGGTGCCAGCCCGAAGCACAGCACTGCTGTTTTTTAGAGAATGCAGACACATTAAGCCACCTAAATCACTCCCTGTTCAATGCCAAGTCACCCAGCCTCCTCCCTCTCTGTGCCCAGGTCAGTCAATGTGCCAAGCGCTGCTTTCCCGTGAGCTGAGGCCTCGCTCTGTGCCAAACCGCATCCACCGAGGTCTCTGCTCTCCACCTTGGACCTCGGGGGAGAGGAAGGGATGCGGGCACATAGGCAAGACCCACATTTCTCAAAGTTCCTACCAATTTTTAGAAAGTTTACAACAGAGCCCCAGACCTTAAAAGAACAGTGTGATTGCCACAAAGAACAGTGTGGGAAAACCAGTATACATGCATGTGCAGCTCTCCCACACGCATACTGACTACCCCAGATATAGGCATACCCACAGATCAGCACCTACACACAAATGTTTTTGACACACTTATTCTCAGCATCCTGTTCTCTTACAGCAGCCTCAGTTGGAGGAAGGGAGAAAATATGTTCCTTCTAACCTAATCTTCTAATGACCTTTCTGCCAGCTCCACTTTCCACTTTCCACTGTAAGCACCCCAGATGGGGGTGATGGGAACAAGATCCCAATGCAGAGAGTGATTTTCCTCCTCAGAGGTCAGTAGGGTCTGTCTGCTAGATTGTGATGTGCTGCCCAATTGCTTTTAAGAGATTCAGGATAAATAAGGAGATAAGAAAGTTGTTTACGATAGCATCTCTTGGGCCCCTTGCAGCTCTGCCAGAGTTCTTGCAGTCGAAGGGCTGTGACTGTGCTGCAGACCTGGTGCAAGTGGGCTCCCATCGCCTCTTCCCTTCTTGGATTGTGAACTCCCTGCCAACCCTGGCAGCAGGTCTCAGTCCTCTCGCTCTGCCCTGCACTTTTCCTACAGCTGCCTGCAACTGCAGGGAAGAAAAGCAGGAGCGCAGGCAAACGCGGCAGCGTGCCATGGTGGTTGGCTCCGAACGCTCTGTTACAAGCTAATATTTAGAGGGTGACCATCTCAACTTTTGCTGAGAGGCTTTTAGAGCTCTGTAAGGCACGCTCAACGGCTATCTTCCAATGGTGTCCCGTGGCAGTCTGAGGGCTGTGGTGACTTCTCCTGGCAGGAGACGCCTGACTCCCTTGCTCCGCTCCCTCTCTCCGGGGGGATGCGGGAGATGGGCACTTCTCAATTGCAGGGCGTTCCTGGCCTCCGCGCTGCCTGTCAAGGGGAGATTCATTAGCAGCAGGGAGGCGATTCTCTCTCCTCTCTGCTCTGGAATTGGAGTCGTTTGTCTCGGGAAGGAGCCCAGGCGCCTCGCTCGCTGTGTGGCAGCTTCTGCTCAAGGGAGACAAGCACTTTGTCAATAAACAAGGAGCCTGGGGAATGGCTCCAGCTGACAGAGGACATTATTAACGACCAGCACTTTGGCCGAGGGTAGATCAGCCTCCCGTTAGCTGCTTTAAGAGGGGAAGGAGAGACAGAGCTAAAGATGGCAGCCTTGAGGGGAGCTGGAAGTTTCAGCATCCTCCTGCAAAGACCACCGCTGCGAGGCCCAGGGCTGGCACAGCCCCCAGGTATTTCTCCAGCGTCAGGGGTCCTCAAGCTGGGACAGCAGGAGACAGGCCCAGCTCAGGAACAGTTTCGCTTCCCTCTGTTATGGAGGTCTTCTAGGTCAGAGCTTCCCCATCCCCTCTGTCCCTCTCTCAGTCTGCCCTGGGTTCAAGGGTTGTCTTCCAATATCTGCTACTGCAGCTTTTTGCTTTGGAGGGCCTGAGGGCCTTTTTGCAGCTCCTTCCCAGGCCATGCAGTGAAGAAGGCATTGAGGGGATCTGAGAGGAGGCTGTTCCACTGCCTTCACTCTTGGGCAGTGGTTGGTACAAGGAAGAGCAAGAAACACCAACCCACATGGCCACGCACTTCTGGCTGCGGCTGGAACTGGAGGAGCTGTTGACTCTTGTCATAGTTGGACTCCTAAACTCATCTCCTCAGGTGGAAGAAGCCTCTAAGCTCTAAAGCAACTGTTGCTTCACCTTACAATCATACTTAATTTGCCACAGCACCATCAGGGTGGAGGCAGAGAAACCCTGCTTTGTTGTGACATTGGTAGTTCATCCTTCTCTGTCCTACAGCCCTAGAGCTGCCAGGAAAGTGAGTCCTTGGCTCCTGCACAAAAAAGCATGTGGTGCAAGTGCTCAGCCCATGGGTTAGGTCTTTGTAGAACCTTTTTTTTCTGGAACCACAGTCGCAAAGAAAGTTGTGAAATCGTTCAGCTGAACACCTGAGTGTCCAACCAGCCTGCTGCATAGACAGGGTGTAGGATCAGTGTCATCTTGGTCTTCACAGTTCTTAAAGGAGGTAGCTCTTCATGCCATGGCTTCTTATCACTGTGGAACTGCAGCTGTGGTGGCTTCATAGCTAAGGCTGCATTCACTATCCTGTTCAGATCCTGTTGCCTGGGTGTGATGATGAGTTTTTTATGCAATTAAAATCTCTTTTCAGACTGATTGCTCTTATGCTCAGCCTGAGATCAGAGGAAAATGTATTGGGGACTCATCCCTTTTCTTTCAAAGATTATTCTGTTACCACAATAGGCCTAAAGTCCAGAGTTCAGAGCTGGCTCTAGGTTTAGGAGCCCCTTATTTATTCCAGGACTTGGGTTCTTGGAAATGAAATGGATGGATCCATTTTGGTGGTCCAAATTCTTTGCTTCACATTACTCAGCCTGGGGCTGTTCAGATTTAGGGTTCAGGTGTGAGCCCATCTTTGGCAAACTTGTGCAGGTAAACCACCAGTTGATTTCTACTTGCAGGAAGCTGGAAAAACTTTACCGCAAGACTGGCTCAAGATCTCTCCCTTGTGGTTAAAAATTACTGTCCTGGGGTTGAGAGTGTGGTAGGGTCCCTGGACCGGTGCCTCCAGGCTTGCTTCCACCGTGGCAAGAAAAGAATGAGGGACTTCTAGGTCTGCTGGTATTTATAAGCTGAAACAGGTCCCACCCAGATAAATGGTCCATTTCTGCTCCGAAACGAGCTCTGGACTCTGCTCCAAGCCCTTGAGTGGATTGCTTTCTGGCCAGCCTAGCTCTCTGGTGATTGAAAAGCCGAGAGGAGTTGGAAGGGGGGTGGTAGGGATGCGATGTTCAGAGGCTGTGTGGACCCAAACTAGCTGGATTCACTGAACTCATCACTGACATCACTTCTTGCGGTGCCTCTCTGTTTTAATTCTCCCTGAATCAGCCCTCTCCCATGAGTGAAACAATCTTGCCTGCAGATTGGGGGGGTGGGAGGGATTTGAACATTAATCTGATGTAGATTATACATCCGCCTCCCTCTCTCTCCCCTTCTCACTCTCTCTCTCCCTCTCTCTCCCTCTCTTCTGTCTGTTTCTCTCCCCTCCCTCTCCTTCCTGCTTCATCTCTTCAAGAAAGTGAACATAAACTAAAAACACGGAGAGAGAGAGGCAGAGAGAGAAAAAGCTCCCTGAAGAGGGAAGCCCCAGCAGCCAGTAGCTGTTTGGATTTGCCTGGCACTGCCTTTCTTGCTTTGCTCCCAAGGAATACCTTTAATGGGATCAATTGCTTCAGTTCCTTTATAACCAAGTCCACCGGAAAGGCAGACTCAACATATTATGGGCAACTGTGTGAAGTCTCCACTGAGAAACCTCTCAAAAAAGGTACGTTCCCTGAATCAGAGGGCGTTGTGCGTTTCCAGCCCTGCTCCTTGGGATGGGTGACGTCGTGGGCAGATGGGAACGGGAGGTGGGAGAAACACAGAAGGGTTCAGCTCTCTTCACCAGTCTTTTTTTGTAAGAGCTGCTCATGCAAGTGCAGCCGTTAGAGCCTGGGATGCTGGGTGCCACAGCGTGTGTGTAAATAATCGTGTGTGTGCGCATGCACATGAGTAGGCGTGCGTCCTGCTCCGTGTGTGTGTGTACAGCTGTCCTCTGGGTACGTGCAAGGTTGTGCTTGTCGTTGTGCACAGTGTGGTGGCACACATCTTCTGTACGGGCATCTTAATGTATCTGTATACGTGTGAGTTTGTGCGTGTGTGCATGTGCTTCAGTTGAGAGGTGCCTGCATGACTCTAGTCGTGTGTGTCATTTCTGTGGGGACATAGATTCACGTACATGTGAATGGGCGCGTATCTGTACGTATTGCTGTTGGTGTGTGCACACCTAATACGCATACCTAATGAGCCCATCTGAAGTATATGTGTGTCCTTAGCCCTTTATGTCCCTACGAACACATCCTGAGGTGTGTGAGCAGGCGCGCAATGTTTGTTGTGAGTGTATGGGGGGGAATTTGTGTGCGTCACACGGGTATGCCTGCCTCTATGGCGCTGCGTGTGTGTATACCTGCTAGTGGATGTCCTCACGGAAGTCTGTATGTAGACATGCATGTGATTTTTATGTATGTCCACCCTTGCGTATGCATACATCTAGTTTTGTTGGTATGTGTTTGGGTACAGAAGCATGTTTTTCTCTGTGATCTGTTTGTCCATGCCTCTGTTTGTGAGTGGATGCACTGGGCCCTAGCTGCGTTTTCGTCCATCATGTCGCATGTCAGCACGGCCCATGTGTCTACATGCTTGGGCCCAGCTGGACTTCATCTGCGAGCTGCCATGTGTATCTGTTAGGCTTCAGCCCGCGGTCTGCTCTGTGCTGAGTTTTTGCAGTGATCCCAGGATGAATTAGATTCAGGAACGATTCTGCTGTTAGGGACTAGATTGAAATGGAAATGACGTGCCCCAGAAACATTCCTTGTTTGATTGAGGAAGGTCTTGCAGCACTGTGTACCTGTCAGCCGCATGGTTCTCGCTTAGCATTGCTGCAAATCTAACTCAGCAAAAGCTATGTCATTCACTCCTCGTAAATGAAAAAGTTATGCTAAGCATCCAAAGTATTGCAATGAGGAGCTACCTCTGTGGAGACCTTGCCGACAGTGAAATGCCACGGCCATCAGGACGCTCCACCCAGCAGAGCTTGCCACCCGGGAAAGCTCCTCTGGGAGGGAGCTGTTGGGGAGAGGACCTCCCTAGCAGGGAGTTTCTTCTGGCCGGAGATTTGCCTCTTCTGTGTAGAAACACAGTTTGCTTGTTATCTCGGCTGCTGTAAACAAAGCCAGTAATGGCACAGTGCTGCTGCGGGGGAGCTGGGATACACAAGGAGGGAATTAATCGCCAAGCAGTTAGGCAGTGCTGAGACTAGTCCCTAGGTCAGGGTGACCTTCGGGAGAGGCATGAGTATAGTGGAGACTTTGCAGATCAGCCTTAACATTGCGCAACTTCACTTGGCTGTTTGGGACTGTTGACAATGTGTGTGAAAGCTGCTCTTGGGTGACAGGCTGATCTCTTGAATACATGATTTCAACCTGAAATTTGGGAATCACTCCCAGGCGCCGGCTGGCTTGGTCTGGGACTGGCTGACACGGGGGTACCTTGCCTGTTTTGGTGGCATTGCTCAGGCTTTGTCTCCACAACGTCTGTTGTTGGCAGCTTCACTTTCCCCCCGCTGATCCCACGACCAGCCTGGCTGCCTTTCCCTCTGAGAGGCACTGCAGTAGGGACGGAGAGGCCCCTCTGGGCTTGCCGCTCCGCACGGTCCCTCTGACACACAGGCAGGAAAATGAGGTGAATCCTGTTGTGCTTCTGCTGTGCAGAAAGGGAAAGCTTTGGCATCCAGGTCCCTTGCTTTGCCACCCTTCACCATCACTACAGCCATCTCTAAATCAGCCCAGTCTCTTCCTTCTCCACAATCTGCTGGTCTGACACAGCCAAGCGCCAGACTCAGCCAGGAAGGGTAGTGGTCCTTTGTTCGGGAAGGGGCAGGGAAAGCCTGACCTCCCCAGTCCTGTCCTGCATTTTCCTTGTCGTGCACGCTGCCGTTTCCCCTATAACAGGCGGCTGACCCGTACCCATATCACAGCTCCCTCTCTGGCTCTGCCAGGATGTAGGAGGAACATAGTGGAGGGAACTTGTGGGGATACTTGCAGGAGAAATCTGGGGGGCTGCTGGCAGAGGGAACATCAAATGCCATAAATCCTGCCTGCGGCGGCAGAGCAGGGCAGGGATCCCCTGTCGGGGTCTTGCTAAGATGTGCGCCTCGTCGTCCTGGCACTGCGTTGGGTTGTCTGGTCAGGATCCTTGGTGGCTCTTGGCAACTGTTCCATCAAACTGGCAATCTCTATCCGCACAGGAAAATAATGGGATGACCATTCTGTGGTACTGCTCTGTGGCGTGGTAGTAAACTCTGTTGACTGGAAGGCTCAGCAAACAAGGATTAGGGGCTGTGGAGCCTTCGATCTTTCACGTGGCTTCACTGGAATTAAACACAGAACCAATGTGGGCTATTTTAAGTGATTCATATTATTTGGTATATTAAACTGAAAAATGTGCCAGGAAATAAAGCTGATAATTTTGAAAAGATACTGCATTGATATCACGAAGCTGTGCAGTTCAACACAGATGCCTTGACATTTAGCTGAGCTAGTAATATGCCACTTGTGGACGGATGCTCATCTTTCAGGTTTTTAAGGACAAGTGTCCTATGTGTCAGATTTAATCAGAGACAGATTTCTTCCTCATCCATGACTGCAACGAAAATGCTTTTCTGCTTCATCATTTTCTTTCTCCATGGCTTGCTTTTTGAGTTGTTTTTGTTTTGATGCTTGATATTCACGTGACATTATATATGAGCAGATTGGTGTAAGACTGTGTACAAAAATGCGAACTACAAACCATGTGTGCAATGTAATAGCACATGGCAGACACAGCAAGTCGATACAATAGACTCGGACAAGTGTGAATGAGGCGTGTGTGTGTATCTGGTCTTTTAGCCTGAAAAAGCACCTCAGGCTTCAAGGAAAGGGTTAATAGAGACAATGACAATTGACGGAGCTTCTCTGATCACCCCTGGGAACACCGGCTGTAAAAGTAGAATCATTCCTGAACAGGAATCTGATGTATGATTAAAGTTTATTCTATAAAACCAAGGGTCCTGTGGGTTGTGCTGGCTTTTTATAGCTGCATGGGAATATCAGGATAAGAGTTTTCTTGCAGAGCCAGGGAAATGCATTTCTATAAAAGGAAAGCAGTGCCTCCTTATAAAATCCAGTGCTGGATTCTGTTCTGGAGCCCTAGCTTAGCAGGACGTGTGCACTTAGGAAAATGTGCAAATGCAAACAGACAAAAATGTTGTGCCCGTGCCTGATCTCCACTTTGGGACTGTCAGTGATTAGAAGAGGCCAGTGCATAACTGCCTGAGACCCTGAGGATGTAACTAATTAGAAGTGGCACAGGGAGTGTGAGCCTGCAGTTGGCAGAGCCACCTGATGCTATAAACGGCCTTCTAATATACTATAAAGCGTGTGCTGCTGTGTTGCTGAAATGTAACGCGGAGCCTAAGGCAGGGTCTTTGTGCAGGCTCTGCCTGGTCTCCTGGGGATGCCCTGGCCAGCGCGGCTCTGCCCGCAGCTTCGCCCTGGGCACAGGCTGGCACATGTACTGTTAGGTTGGGGTGTGCTCGTCCTTTGCAGCCCATTCGAGGGATCGTTAACTCCGGGGCTGATAGTGGGAGCGTGGCCCTTTGGGCTGTGTCTGGGTAGAAGTGAGCAGTGCTGAGAGTTTGATGTCGTTTCAAAGCGATATTCTCCTGCTTGGTTGTACTTCTATCAGCTTTTGAAAGTGAACTCCTGGACTTACTGCTTCTGTACAAATCCTAATAGACTGGTGGGGGGGACGCAGCGTGGACCAGATGAAGGAAATTTAGCAATAATGTCTCCGCGAGGTGGTTCAGTAAAACTTCAGAGGAACGGCTGGGCGAGACGGGGAGGTAACATCCTCTGTTGTGTTGTTTGCTTGCTGCTGGCTGGCTGGGAAGATCCGCCATGAGGAGAAGACGTGCTATAAGGCTGTCCAGACGAGCGAAGAGGGGCCGTCGGCTTGCGAGTACCAGGGTCCGCTCATGGTGCTGGCCCAGAACTGCGCCGTCATGCACAACCTGCTGGGGCCAGCATGCATCTTCCTGAGGAAGGGCTTCGCAGAAAACAGGCAGCCTGTACGTAAGTTACGCCCAGCCGGGCGAGACACGCACAAAGCCACGTGGACGCGAGCCGGGGGTGCAGAGCTGCCCGCATGCTCCGTCTGCGTGGAGCTCTGTAACCCCCAGCCCTGGGTCTCGAGCATCCCGGCTCCAGCTCCAAGTGCAAATACAATCACAGGCAAATGTCTAACCCGAAGGATGTGCAGAGATATCCCCGTGCATAAACACCAAGGAAGGAGGATTCTAAAAATGCATCTATGGAAGATAGATCCAAGCCTACACTCAAGTAGGCATAATCATATGGACTCAGGAGAAGGACTTAGGACTTCAGGACTGACATAATTATATGGACTCAGGAGAAGTCCAGTGTTCAAAGCTGTTATTCCAGCAAGACATCCACATCTCATTCCCAGAGGCTCAAATTAGCATTTGAGCCTAAATAGCCACTTAAATGCAAATCAGGGCATCCATGTTGAGGACAAGCTGTCCCACAGAGATGTCCATGTTTGATACTGTTCCTATCAGCTCACAGTGAGCACACTAGTATCAGCATAAGTAAGCATGCATCTGCCTCCTCACAGATACCCAAATCTCTCATACACTATCATACACAGCCCGACACTGCAGCAATCCCGGCCAAATAAACCAAAGAACATCAGCCTGTCCTCATATCTGCAAATAGTGCCAGACTACCAAATGCTATTACGTGTACACACACAGATAAATAGCAAAACTACGTGCATCCATCCCTAGTCACACCTCTTTGTAACTGTGTGTTCATTTGCATCTAATGTATGCGTTTATATACAAAAAATAAAAATACGTGTTTGTATGTATATTCAAATGTATACAGAAATACGCACCCCAGTATTGTATCTTTACAAGAAGTAAAACATATTTTTGCATGTAAACATTTGATTCCTACTTTAACATGAATTTAAAGACATACGCAAACATATTATTGACACACTTTTTATGGATATGCAGGAGTGAACATGTGCATTGTCAGATATTCACCCAGTTCCGTGTTCTTCTGGTGAAACAAAGCTCACCCCAACCTGGGAGTCAGAGCTTTCTTGCCTCTGTAAGAAATCTCTGTCTTACTCGTGCGTTAATATGGTTATCTACAGCTGCAGGAGACAGCTAGTTCTTCATCTCTGAAACCTCTTCTTCAACCAACAACCCAAAAAAGAGTCACTATTTGTCGGTATTGATCAAATAGCTTTTGTTCTTCCTAACCTTCAGCCACTAAGTGATGACATATTCCTTGGGCCAGTTCACTAAAACACAAAACGTAATATTCTCGCACAAGCACACATGCACAGAGCTACCCAACACAGGAGATCGGTCCAGCTCCCTACTGAAGGCTCACAGCTGGAGAGGTATCCCTTCTGTCTAGGCCCTGGAAACTCACAGTACCACAGGAAGTTTCCACAATAGGACTAGTGATGTCTGTAACTACCCTGATGTAGAATAAGTGCATCTGATAAACAGCTTTACTTTTACTGACTCTAGACCAACAGGATTTATTGTGCATAGAACAGAAATAAATGAGGGTAAGACCATTACGTATAATGGACTCTCTGAGGATCACCTCTGCTCGTATCTAGGATCTGAACTCTCTGAACAGTTTTTTTATTCTTTCCGTATGTTCTCCAAAAGCTTTAGGGTGAATCAATCCATTTCTTCCCAAGCTATTTTCCTCCTTTATCATTTTAGGGGATCTTCTTTCAAATTTAAAACAGAAAACCTCTTCATGACGTTAGTTATCGCTTGAGTCAGATTTTTGGAGGGACGTAAACCCTCCCCCTCCTTTTGCATTCGCAGTCTGTGGCTCTCTGGTGGTAGAATCTGCATGTGCAAAGATATGCTCAGAGCCCTGCAAATGCAAATGCCTTGGTGTGCAAAATTAGAGCCGGTGCTGAAGCCCCCATTTCTGACATGTGTCAGTCATGTCAGTTGCAACATGGTCTTCAGTGAGTGAGGAGGAGGATGGTCTTGTGACAGCTCACTGGCGGAAGGCCTGGGTCCTACCTCAGCCGCACTCACAAGACAGCAGTTACCACGGGTGAGTCAGGGCACCCTTTGCACCGTGGCGCTGGTAATCATGCCTCATACCCCTGCTGCCGCGCCGAGCCGGCAGTCGGCACACAGCAGGGTGTGCCGTACCAGGGATTCATGTTCGCGAACTCTGGAAGGAGGTGCAGACGGTGTTGGTACTGATCATGGGTGGTTTTCATCCACTATTTTATCCACGGCGGGGGGGCAATAATGCCTCCTGCATCCGGTCTAAGGAGTTTGAATTGTTTTATTGCTTGGTGTTGATGAAAGCAGAACAAATGGGATGACATGTTTGAAAATACCAGGTCTGTGAAGGATGAAATGGCAGAGCCAGCGCGCTCCGACAGTTCCATCCAGCACAGAGATGCCTCTGGGAAGGTTATGAGTGGCAAGCTGGTCATTTCTCTGGCACAGCCCACTTTCGCACAGACGTAAACCAGTGTGTGTCCTAGTTTGCTGTGCCCTCTGAGCAGCTGACATTAGAGTTTCCAGAGGAGCCTGTGGTTAAATAGCAAAGGATCATCCTTCTCAAACTGATCAAGGGCAGCGTCTCCAGGGACGTGTGGTGAGGCTGGAGGACACCTGGAAGGCAAGGAGAAACTCCCCACAGTTGAGGGGAAAAGCCGAGAGCGAGACGACAAAAGAGATCGCGTTTCTGTGTTTCTAAATTCTCAGATGTTTTGGATTTGCCTGGGAGCCATGAGAGGAATTAGAAAGGGCATTTAAACCAGAAAGCAGTGCATTTCCATGCTCATCTCTTCTTCCTGGTGCAGTGTTGGAATTTTCCTGTACTCTTTTGTAGCCTCCCCCTTCTTCCAAGAAATTCAGATTGGATGTTTGAAGTTGCAGTGTTTCCTGAACATGGTGAATCCTTGTCCTGTTTTGTTTGTAGATGACCTTGATGATGTGTATGTGTGTCTGCCTTTGTGCCTGGTTTCAAAATGCTTGTATACAGAGTTGAGGCTGGGGGGAAGGGGGAAGTTCCTACCTTTTTGTGGGGACTGACTGTAGGAGAAGGCACTGGGACGTTGGCTGCAAGAGAGCTCGTGGCTCTCGCTGTCCTGCCAGAAGGACAGGGATCAAGCAGTGATCCAAGCAGACGATGGTATAGACCTGCTGGTTACAGGGACTGCTTCCAGCTGTTTTGATCTGGCTGTGGCAGCGGGAGCTGCGGTAGGAGATACAGTCAGAGCTCCAGAGGAGATCGTACCTGCTGCAGGGACAGTCTCTGCTCCAGGACTTGGTGCTGGGGAATGATGTAGGAGCTTCATGAAGGTGCTCATAGTACCATCAGGCAGGGAGGCCACACGTGTTGCTGTGCCGGCCCAGGTCTCTTCTATTTTGGGGGAGCGCCCGTCATCCCCCTGTCCAGCAGATGAGAGGGAGAGGGGCTTCCACAGAAGAGGGTGCAGGCTCACACCCCTAGTGTTGGGGAGGAGACCTGGGAAGCCTTGATAGGTAGATGGTATTAAACATGTCATCACCTTCTTGTTTCTTCTCTCACTTTCTGGCTTGTCCCAGAACTGTTTGCACCAACAAGTACTATTCTGAAGCTATGTTTGTGGCAAGCAAACGGCTTTAACATAGTATGTTCTCTTTTTGCAGGATAGAGAGCTGCGTCCAGAAGAAATTGAAGGTAAAATTTGTCGCTCCTTCTGTGTCCCCTTTCTCCCTGCCCAGTGAAAACCTACTGGCTGGCCCTTCCAGGTTGGCCCCCCTGGGCTAAAATAATTTGGGGCAAATCAAGGGGGATGATTACTGGAATAATTCCTGGAAACCCCAGCAAAGGAAATGATATGTAAAATTGCAAGAGTGCTGACTGTGAAGGAATTTGCATCCATTCCAGCTTCTTCAGGGTGGGAGGATAAGTAAAGTAATGGGATATTGGCTGTCAGGGAACTGCTGTCCACCCCAGCTACCACAGAAAGTGTTGTAGAACATGGTACAATAGCATGGCTCCAGGGAGGCTGCTTTACCTGCTAATCCCTACAGTGAGGGCTATATAATATAGTGCAGGGGTAAAAATTGGGAAAACTTACTAGTTTCAGTTTCTTTAGGGAAGGCAGTTTAGCAATGATCAGTCCAAGCAAGCTTTCCTGTAAGGAATGGGTCAGCAGTGCTGCTTAACATTGCTCCAGTCATTGCCTCTTTGCAGGGAGATGTGCAGAGAAAATACGGAGTATCTTAGGGAGTCTGGCCTCATAAAGTGCTGCTGATTCTGGGGAGGTTTCTTGGAAAAGGTATTTCAAGCTGTCACTGACTATATTGTTCTTTTTGGATTCACTCCCACAGAATTAAGAGAAGCCTTTAAGGAGTTTGATAAAGACAAGGATGGGTTTATTAACTGCAGGGACCTGGGGAACTGCATGCGAACCATGGGCTACATGCCTACTGAGATGGAGCTAATAGAGCTCTCCCAGCAGATCAACATGAACCGTGAGTAATATCCACCTAACTGTACCTCCCTGTTGCTGCTGTGCCCTGCATCATTGTCTTAGTCTCTCTCAGTCTCCTGCTGTCTCTTTTCCTTTGGATTTTTCCCCCTCTTCTTTTGGTTCTCATTTTCACTCCCTATCATCTCTCCTGTTTGTTTGTGGTCCCTAGAAGTTGATGCCTTTGTTTCTTGCTTATCAAAGGGACTGTGTGGACTGTGCTGTATGGGAACAGTGAGTGGAAGGGTTGTCCTTCGTGCTTATGCTGTCTATAAAGTATAAAACTGCCCTTGATGTGGGCAGGTTAGACATCAGTGCACAGGTTGTGAGTCTTGTCATATTGAAGCTGTTGTCAGATGGTGTCAGACTGAAGAAAGAGCCTGGGAAGATGGAGATGCTTTGGTCAGATGGGTGATGGATGGGCTGTTCACTCTGCGGTGGTTGTTTGTGGATCTGCTGTGTGCCTGGGGATGGGCTGCAGGCAGGCTGTGCTGGCAGTGTCAGATGGGGGCATCTGCTGGAGTCATGGAAAAATGTGACAAACACGTCTGATTCACTGTAGCTGTGTTTGTGCCCCTTGTCTTTCACCATCGTTTTTTGTCACCTCTTGTCTGTGGCAGTGCAGGTATTACCCTCAGCCAGGTGGGAAAAAGGATATTTAGTGCATGTTATTTCTGACACATGATGATGTAAAAAGGACAAGTTACTTGGTCAAGGGAAGGAAAACAGTTGTGACATACGCAACCAGTCACACACAAAAGCAGCTGATAACCCTGGCACACAAGTGCTTAGGAATTTTAGTGTTACTGCCAGCTTTCAGATAGTGGACAAACAAGAAAAAGGACTAATACGATGAATAAACAGTTGGACATACGTTAGCTACTGCTAATGAAGCAAGACTCCATCACTGCTGCAGGGCACTGCCCAGGCCATGCAGGAACATCATGCTGTGCCCTTGCCGTACCCTTTGGCACAGGTGTAGCAGGGGGTTGTATAAGCAGTAGTATGATCAAGCCTCTAATACCTAGTACGTGATGCCATAAGGATGTGACAGTCCATGGCAGCCGAGGATGGAATAGCTTGGGCTCATTCCGCCTAGCCCACAATCCAGAAAACACAAAGACAGTGTAAAACTTCCTCTGCTTTTCCTTCCACTGTCCTGCACCTTCTGTGTTTCGCATCCTGGAGAACCAAGCCCTCTCTGGGGCACACAGAAGTGCAAAGTGAGTGCTGGGCTTGGCTAATATATGGAGTTCTTACACACAATCTTTCATCTTGTCCCAAGTGGGTGGCCATGTGGATTTTGAAGATTTTGTTGAGCTGATGGGACCAAAGCTGCTAGCAGAAACTGCAGACATGATTGGTGTAAAAGAGCTCCGCGATGCCTTCAGAGAGGTGAGTGCTCCCTACCGCGTGCCCCCCAGAGAGGTGAGCAACAGGAGACAGGAAGGAGAGAAGATCCACTGGGGAAGAGAAGAGGAGGAAGAGAGAGCAGCACAGTGGAAGACAGAGAAAGAGCCAAGCCAGGCATGAAACAAGGGAGAGAGTCACTAAGAGAAAGTCACTAAGATAAGGGAACCCTTGAGGCAAGGAAGAGGAAAGCTGGTGCAGACACAGCAGTTACGAGGGGTTTCTGAGGAGAAAAGACAGACTGGATCCAAAAGGCATGCAAAGGAGGAAAAGGAGGGACACAAAAGGAATGCAGGAAAAATAGGGCGCTCAGGAGCAGGACAGTACAAAATCCAACCCAGAGCAAGATCCATTTCCGTTAACTGTCTTTCCCCTGCTGGTATTTTTCATGTACTTGCAGTTTGACACCAATGGTGATGGGGAGATCAGCACCAGTGAGCTGCGAGAAGCCATGAAGAAGCTTCTAGGGCAGCAGGTGGGCCATCGGGATATTGAAGAGATCATCCGGGATGTGGATCTGAATGGAGATGGGCGTGTTGATTTTGAAGGTGAGAAGGGATGAACGCTTCTGTGCATCTGCTCTGGTGTGAGCCAGAGTTTCAGCTCAGAGGCGGAAGCGGAAGGGAAGATTTGCATGCTCAGGGCCCAGGTATCTGAAGTATGGAGAAAAAATCAAACGAGATTTTTTTTTCCTAGTCAGTTGAGGAAAATGGAGAACATTGGCCCACACAGGAAGTTCCTCAGCTGAAGTGTTCATTTGTGTATCAACTCTTGCTGCATCTCATTTTCAGTTGGGTCTCCGTAACGCTGGCATGGTAAGAGATATGCCCTGTCACAGAGAAGCAGATTCTGGTGCATACATGCTGTGCCAGCCTTCTTTTTATGGGGCATTTTCCTTTCTGTTAAATCTATTGCAAGAGCTGTGAGGTGGCTGGATTGGTTTGGAGAACTCGTTGCACCTTCCATTTCCTCTGGCTCACCTTGCTATCTGGGTTTATAGAGAATTTGTTTCTGTGCCTTTATGCCAGAAGATGGTCATGTGCCAGATGTGCTCACTAGGACTGCAGATACCTGATCTAGAGGTGTCATGTTAAATCCTAGAGATAATTCATTTCTTCT
This sequence comes from Calonectris borealis, assembly GCF_964195595.1. Classification (NCBI taxonomy): domain Eukaryota; kingdom Metazoa; phylum Chordata; class Aves; order Procellariiformes; family Procellariidae; genus Calonectris; species Calonectris borealis. The sequence continues at coordinate 4,619,760 of NC_134329.1, forward strand.
CCCACTTTTCATGCCAGAAGGACTTGGAAAAGAAAGAGTGGTTAGGCTACTATCCTAGCCATTAGCCATGGCAGGAGCAATATTAATAGAGCTCAGGGTTTCTGGCAAGAGAAGCAGTTGATATCAGACAGCTAAGCGGATATAAGAGCTGGAAGGTGTGACAGCATGGCAGGCTGCTTGTTTTCCTAGTGCAAATCCAGATGTCCCTTTGCAGTGAGGGTGAAGCATAGGAATTACAGAATTAAAATAAAATTGACATTATTTTTTTGGCTCAGAGGCATTCCTGGGTCTCCTACATGACAAGGAGTCTCAGTCCTCAGGATTACTGAAGCTTCTGAGGGCTTTGAAAATGCTAAAAAACTGGAAGTGTCTCCCTAGAAAGTATCTGGTAGCTGCAGTTGTTCTAATGCACCGGCTGATTACATGACAGTAGCTCTCCTTATTTCCCACAACTAAATTATGTTAGACAGCTAAAATACTTGAAATGCTATCCCAGTATCATTTTCTCTGTGAGTTACTGCTTCAGTTGTCAAAGGACAGCTCCATCAATGGAAAAGGAGAAGTCAAGGGGGTAATTTCCACTGCCCTCCTCTTTGCAGAGTTATTAGTTCCTCAGCAATTCAAGTGCAGAATGAAAACACACTTACATTTGATGGCATTTACACTCAATTTGAACAATTGTAATTGACTTCACAAGCTGCAGCGTGGTGAAGAAATAGATCCAGGGTATCCTTACAGTTAACCTGTATATTTAAAAACAAGAAGTCCATCCAAGTAAACTTCTCTACAAAAATGCTGGTACCTAACAAAACACTAGTGCTTTCCCACACTGGAGTCTCTGTGAAGTGGCAAGCTTACTAAGAAATCATACTGTGTTCCCAAGACTATAAATTCCTGAAGTTACAGTGAAGGGAGACAACACTTGCCGTAGTGTCTCACAAGGAGTTGCTTGTGCAAACAAGACTGTACACTGGCTGGGAAGGAGTCGAGGCAATAAATTGACCTGCTAGTGGGATCATATCACCACATCTAATGCAAGGATTAAAGCCCACAGACCTGCTGGCAGCATCTGGACTCTCGGTTTCACCCTGGCTGCATGCTATCTCCAGGGAACGAGAGCTGGGTTGGGGACCATGGATGCCTTCTGCTTCAGGGCTGTCTTTTCTTGTTGGTTGCAGAGTTTGTTCGCATGATGTCCCGTTGAAGATTATTCTCAGCTAAAGAAGAATCAGCACCTTAGAGAGGGCAGAAGAGGACCCAGATGGAGCATCTAGCCCCGATGTTCCCACATGAAGGTTTATCGGCTGGCTGCAATTGGGACATTGCAAGATGACCTGCTGCTCCTCCCTCATGGTGGTCCCCATGCCCCTCCACCCTTTCACACTGTGAAAGACTTGCAATTTCCTACAACTGGAACCATTCCTTGGAGGTGATTGCAGGAAACTGCAGAGCCAGGACTTGCCATGATGCTTTCATGGGATATTTGCAACTTTAGACTCCTCTTCCCCAGCTTTATTCTCCCACCAGCTGCTGCAAAGCAAGAGCAGGAGAAATCCTCTTGGCTTGGTGGATGAGAGCAAAGCCATTGGGACTGGTGGCAGCCTCAGGGCGTGCTCTGCACTTCTTGGTTTCCCTTGGTGAACCGTGTCTGTGTTTGCTGTCTGTGTGTGTGTGTCTATCTGTGTGGAGTTATTTATGCTTCCCCGGCACATATTCACATCTCCTGTGGTTATGTTTACCAAAAGTAAATTCAAATACATGTCTTGTGGGGGGAAAGCGATAAATATGCACGCTGAAATGATGTGGAGCCTGGATGTCCCTGGGAGAGGTGGTGGCTGGGCTGGGGGAGAAGGGCTGCGGCAGATGCACACTGCGGCGTCAGCACCGGGGTCCAGAGGCAAGTCCTTGCTGCGAGAAGGGGAGTCACTGCCGGCCATTAAGCCTGTGGCAGGGCTCTGCCTGCCTCATGCTGTCCTCACGGTGAAGGGGCTCCTCAGGGAGGGCAGTGTGGAGGGTCCCAACTCTGCATCCCCCTGGCTTGCAAGGGGGCAGGTGGCAAGGAGCAGCAGGGGAAAGGGCACAGAGGGGCGCTGGGTGGGAGGGGGATAGGCAGCAGCAGCCAACCCCCCCTTTTCAGACCATTTCAAACACAACTGTGAGTGTATGCACATGGGGGCCGTGCTGCGGGAACTGAGCTGTAACACCGTTGGTGCCGGAGGTTGGCCGGGAGCCTCCTTGTGTGGCAGTGCCCTGCTCTCCAGCTTGTTCACACTCAAAAATGCTGCACATGTCTGCAGCGGTGACAACAGCAGCCCCTGGGCCCTACCAGCTGCTTCCAGACACATCAGATGCTCATCCTCCTTCCCCTTTCCCCAAGATGCTCCCAACCTCCTGCTCCCTTCCCCTGCTCTGCCAGACCTACAGTTGTCCCCTTTCTCTATGCAGAGGCTCAGTCACAAGTTGCCAGGACTAATTTCTGCTTGGCTTCAAAGGGCATCATCATTGCTGTGTGTTTCTCAGTGTGACTGGGAGCTGTTTTCCTCTCAGTTGCCACCTTACTCCAACTGGGAGGTTAGGGACCAACACCCTCTGCTTCCTCCATCTCAAATCTTTCACTTCCCGTGTTCCCTTTCAGGTTCTCAGGGTCCACAAATCTGTGTCCCAAAGGAGGATTTTCTCTTCTGCTTTCCTGTTGCTGTGCCAACCAGCATAGCTGCAGCAGTGGCTGATATCCCAGCAGTGGAAAAACTATGTTTCTCCTTATATTTGTGTGTGTGTGTACTTGTGTTTGCACAGGCGTGTGCACTGGGAAAGGTTTGTGTGTGTGTGCATAAAATCAGGGAGTGCAGATAGGTAACTGGGAGTGCAGCAGTAGAAGAGTGGGTGTCTGCAAGTGGGTGTATGCAAACTCTGTGTGTGTATCTATGGAGCTGGTCCAGTCTTAGAAATGTGGGTGTGAGCCAAGAAATTGGAAAATTGATATTTACAGATCTCCATATTTATTGGTACAGCAGCTGTATTGTGCTTAGGAGATGAGGGTGATAAACTGAACGGAGTCCAGAGTCCTGGTAAGTTATATATGTACTTAGGATAATAATGGGGAGGGAGGGACCTGTGCAGGCTTGTGTCTGCCGTAGGGAGTGTTTGTACACAAATGTGCTTCACTTACAGTGGAGCCCGTTGAGGAAGAAGCGTGCGTGTGTATGCAGAGCAAGAGGACAGCTGCGCTGCTTGCCTTTACGTGGCAGAGTGACTGTGCCTGCCCACGGGGACCGGCGATGACTTGGGGCACATGCCTTGTGCCGTAGCCAGCATGCACAAGCCCGACGGACAGTCGGCGGCAACAGGCACGGTGGCTGCCTCTGCCTGCTCCTTCCCGGGTCCTGCACCAAGCAGCCACACCTTTTGCCCGCAGCGGCAGATGGCAGGACACGGTCTTAATTTACTTAAAATTGTAAACCCATTTCTAGAGGCTGCACTGATCCACAGCGCAGCATCACGGTGGCTGGGAATGTTCTCTGTGAACTACTGCCATTTTCACTTAGGCAGGTCCCTGAGTTTGTACCATGGCAGAGCTGTGTTTGTCTTCCCAAGAAATGCAAGGACATCGGTGCTAGGGGAAGGGTGGCCACAGACACTTTTGTGTCATTGCAGAGCCAGTCCTGGAGCCACAGCTACTTCCGAGGAAAGCTGGGTCTCTGCCAAATGATCTGTAGCTCTTTTCTGCCAGGTCTCACCATGATACAATGAACAGGTCAGACAGGGCAGGTCTCCAAAGCATTAATTTTTTTTCCTTCCAGCACAAGCTCTTGCTGCAAGCCTGGTTTTACTTGCACAACAAACTCCAAATAATCCCAGGGAGTTTTACTATTTCCTTGTGCAGACAGGGTCAGAGATTAAAGCCCCAATCTAAATAATCTAATTCCAGAGATAATCCTTTTGCTCTCATCTCCAATCTGGTACCAGGGAGGCTTTCAAATAGGTCCACGTGGCAGGGCAGAGCCGGTCCCATCTGGGCATCTGAGCCCCGTAGTGGTTTGGGAGCTGGCCCAGGCAGAGTGGCTGGCTCACGTTGACTTCTTAGATGTCTCGTTAACCATGAGGTCTGCTTCTGACCCACACGTCTTCGTTGCTCTTTTTGGACATCCCAAATCCTGATCCCTTTTTCCTGCAGGAAATGGCTAATACCCAAAACACGTGCCCCACACTGTGAATGATCAGGGCTGTAGACCAGGCAGGACTGATTCAAGACTGAGAGTCATTTCGGAACAGCTGCCAGGAGACAGGGAGAGATCAAGGGATTGAGAAGACAACCCTGAGCCTTTCACTTGTAGGTTACTGGTGTAAATCCAGCCTGCATCAAGGGACTGATGGCTCGGTGGATTAGTAACAGGATACAGAGCCTTTGACATCTGGGGCACAAGCTGGCATCAAGTTGTTGGTGACTGCAAGTAATGATTCAGGGGCAGCAGTGTAGGACATCGCGGACGCAGGCCATCGCAGCACGCCTGCGATCCCCTGCCAGCGGCTGTGGCCAGGCCGCGAGCTGGACCGAGTGCTTCTCCTGCACCCAGATGAGCACAGCCACTATCCCCCCTCACTCGCTGCTGCTCAGCTAATCCCTCTTGCTTCATGATGGGCTGCTGATTCTTGGGAAATAATCACCCAGGCTAGTTATTAGAAGATGCTCTGACTGGGGAGGCAGAGGAGGCATTGCAATGCTCAGTGCCTGGCCCTCTAAAAACGCTGAGTCCTCGGACGGAGGGGAAGGAGACGGGCTTTCCCCTCTGTTCAAGGAGGGGAACTCTTCAAGGGAACTCTTCAAGGAAACTCTTTTCTTTTCAAGGAAGAGTTGCTGGTATTTCGTTGTGAGATGTGCAGGAGCCCCAGGAGCCCTCAACAGGGACCCCAGGCTTGGCACAGCCACGAAAGCCCCTGGTGACACTCCCAAGGCATGGGATGAGCCGGGTTAGCTCCCAGCTGCCCTTGTACATGTCTGGGGCCAAAGAGACCCCTTCAGCTGAGGGACCTGTCTTGGTGATACCTAAACATTAGCTAGTAAATCCCTTCGTGTCTGAATTCCTGCTCATGGGCACGTTTGGTCTGGGCCGAGCAGTTTGATGCTGGGTTTATAATGAGGCCCCAGTCACCAGCTGCACGGCCCCTGTGCCCACCAAGGCAGCAGAGGTCCCGCCACTCCCCAGCTCACTGAGAGGCACAACAGGGTTTCAGCCAGGCTCTGCCCAGCCAGTGCTGGGGCCTCCGCTGCCATTTTGTGTGTGAGACCTGCGAGGGCCCTGTTGACGCGGGGGCCAAGGGGGCCAGTTGCCTCAACCCACCTGGGCCACGCCAGGGGCTGTGTGTGGCCCTCGGCGGGTCCTTTGCTGCCCTGGTGGGTCTCAGGACTGGAAATACGAGGATTTGCACCCATGGACATTGCTGTTTGTAACCTCAACCCCGCCGTCTCCTCGGCCCGCTGGCGATTCACACCGTGCCTCTTCCCACTTCACTTTTGCAGCTCATGGCAGTAACCTGGTGACACACAAAGCGTTTATGTGCTTTGAAGTTGTGCTCCTGACCCAAGTGCATCGCAGTTTAAACTGAGAAATCTCGAGAGATTAGGGAGGATTGTCTGTAATCATTACAAATGAGCTCTAATGAGGCCTCCCCTGGCCTTGCCAACTGGACAGCATTGTTCTGGCCATGGCTGCTTGCACTCCTTTGCTAACTGAACTTGGGGGACACCCAACAGGTCACAAACACAGCAGGAATATGGGAGATTAGTCCAGATTTGATCAGATGCTGCCAGGGCTGGAGTCTGTAATGCTGAGACGATTTGCCAGGAACCAGCGTGAGGTGGCTTAACCTGGAGAGGTGCTAAGCGTGTGCGTTTTACACTACTTTTCTGGAAGCAGTTTCTTAAGCCACCCTGCAGTTTCAGGAACCCCTTCCTGGCAGCAGTGCTGGCATGGGAACACGGCAGTGCCACGTCTGCCCCGGCCCAGTTATAGCACGAGCCCAGGAGCCGATGTGACAGCAGCAAGGACACGCTCTGGGGCCCGCTCCGACCTGGGCAGAGCACGTTAGGGGGTGGGTGGTTGCTTTCCCCTCACCAAACCGACTTCGCTTCTCCGAGGCTGTGTCCTGTTAAGAGGTCTCTGAGATGCATTACAAAAGCAACAAGCCCGTTTAATTCACAATCTGTAGCTCTAAGTCTTTATTTCTAAAGGCAAATGCATTGTGGAAGACTCAAATTAATAAAATGTCACTGGGACTTAGGAGCAGCCGCTGCTAATGCAGTTGGTGACCAAACGTGAGGCTTGGCTGGCATCTGAAGCTTTGAGGAACACCAAGATCAGACTGCAGGGCAAACACGGAGGCAAACATTGAGTTATTTGCTCCCCTCCACCGTGCAGGGAGTGAGTTTCATCCGATCTCCGTCTATGATGTCTCACTCCAGCCCCCCCAAGACCTCGCCAAGGTCCTCCAGAAAAAAACAGGATCTTACATTCTCCTGTAAAATGCAACACAGGGAGAAAAATCACCGGCCACGTAATAGTTAGCTCCCCCACCTTCCTCTTTTATTGGCTGTTCTACTTTTCAAGCAGATCATTGTGGTCCAAAGTGGTTGCACGCCACCCAGCTGTCTCACTCCTTACCGAGCGGGCCGGTAGCTGCCTTTTCCCACACTCCACGGCAGGGGCGAACGGGGGAACCGGCGTGTTTTGTGGACGCATAGAATCGGTACTGGGAGTTGCTGTTCAGGGTACAGCGGGCACGACGCTACCGGGATGTAACGAGGAGCCGCCCCCGGCGGCAGCGGAGCTCCCACTCCCCCAGCTCCGCTCCCAGCCGCTTCCCCGAGCACCGCGGCCGTGCCCGGGCCGGCTCGCACCGGCCCCTCCGCCCGCTGCCCGCGGGGCCCGGGCCGGTCCCGGGGCCGCTCCGGTCCGTCCTGCCGCAGCGCCGCCCGTTGCCTCGGCAACCCACCGGCCTCCCCGCTTCCCGCCGTCGTCCCACAGTGCTTTGCGTTCGGCCGCGCTGGAGCTCCCTGATTGGAGGGGCGGAGGGGGCGGGGCTCTTCCCTCCGGCGTCCGGCGCTGAGGGGAGCTCGTCGGGCTGCGTCCCCGCTCCGGAGACGCCGCTAGGACGCCTCGTCCGTCCCCGCCGCATCTTCCTGGGGGACCCGGTTCTACCCTCGCTGGCCTCCCCGAGCGGGCGGTACCGGCCCTGGGCACTCCCGGCTCGCAGGGACCGACTCCCCGCTCCGCTCCCGCCGGACACGCCTCCCGCCGCAGCGCGCCGCCGTCCCCTCGCCTCTCAACCAACCCTGCTGGCCCGCTCCCGCCGCCCATTGGCCCGGCGCATTATGAATATGCAGATACAGGCCTGCGGCCTCCGAATGGCAGACGGGCAGAATATTAATATTCACGTTGCGGCCCGTGGGTTGGTCGGCGCGCGCTCCGCCCCGGCAGCGGGGTAGGCTGCCCCCTGGCGGCGGCAGGAAGGGGCGGGCGGCGGGTGCGGCGCCGGGAGCCCGAGATGGTGGGCGCCGGGGCGCGCGGGGCGCCGCTGCTGCCGCCCCTGCTGCTGCTGCTGCCGCCGCTGCTGCTGCGGGGCGCGGCGGGCGGCCTCGCCGACAGCGTCGTCTGGGCCGTCAATGCGGGCGGCGATGCCCATGTGGACGTGAACGGCATCCACTTCCGCAAGGACCCGCTCGAGGGCCGCGTGGGCCGAGGTGAGGGCGGGGGGGACGCCGGTGCCGCGCGGGCGGCCCGCCGCGGGGATGTCGGTGGAGCTGCCCTCGGGGCCCGCTCGGCTCCGCTCCGCCGCGGGCGGCGAGGCCAGCCCGTGTCGGCGGGGGTACGGGACTCGCGTCCGCCGGCGCCGTCCCGCCTCTCCCGGGCCCGCCGCGGAGGGTCGGTGGGTCTCCCCGCAGAGCTGCGGTGGCCCGGGCAGGCCCGCAGGCGGGCTCTCCTCTCCCTCAGCCGCCCGGGCCCGGCGGGGGGCAGCGAGGGCCCGCGGGAGGCACCGGCCCGGCCCCGCACGGCACTTGTCACCAGCCGGGACCGCGGCCACTGCTGTCCCCCCGCCGGGCCCGGCCGGGGGCTGCACCCCCCACCCCCGCGGCGGAGCGGGCCGCGGCGGGATGAGCCCTGCGGGCTTCGGGCTGGTTCTCCCGGCCTCGGGCTGCGGGGTTGTGTAACGCCGGAGGGGAAGTCGCTCCTCACGGGCTGGAGTGGAATTTCGGTTGCAAAGGCGACGGGAGCGGTCGGGCTGCCAAACCGGCCGCATGCAGCCGCCTGGCACCTTCTTTTCCCTTTTCCGCTGACAGACCCCAGTTCCACAGCAAGATCTGCCAGTTCGGAGCCCGGCCTGCAGCGCTCCGGGTAAAGCGAGAGCACGCTTTGCCTGCTCTGCGCAGCTGAGTGAGTCGCTGGCGGTGCGCGGCGGTGCCTGCCGCCAGCAGCCTGGTCCCGGCGGGGGGGGCGCGGGCTGCCCGCTGGAGCCCCGGCGCTGGGGCCGGGCGGGAGGAAGGTGCCGCTGGCTGGTCTGCTCCACGGCTCCGGTGCTGGCGAGGTGTTCGCGGGCAGGGCAGGGACAGAAGCAGAAGTAGAGGCGGATGGGATGTGATCAGCTGCTCTAATGACTGAATCAGTAAAATCCCCCATCTACCGGTAAGGACAGGATGGAGAACTAATACTGCACTTGCGCTTGGGTTACCTTTTTCTGCTTCCCCTGGAACTGCTCCGGCTGTATGAATTTTGCCTGTTGGTGCACCAAAACTTAGTTGATTCACAAATGTATTGAAAAGTTAGCTGTGCTGAGCTGCTCTTTCTGGCAGTTACAGGTGAGTGGTGGAGTGCAGAGAAGATGAGCTATTTGTTGTCTTTTAAGTCTAACCTTCACTGTTTCTGTGTAGGATGGTGAGGATTGTCCTGTGCTGTACAGCTAGGACTGCCATTGCTTACTCTGCATGAGTGCCATCCCGAATGGGAAGCCCTTTGGGCACAATGGATACAGGGGAGGTCACATTTAAATACTAATACGGTTTGTTAGGAGTTTTTCACCCCCATGGAAGCTGGTGCCCCAATCACCCAAGGTGCCCTGATTGCTGTAGGTCAGCTTCCCTTCACAGACCTCTCACATGTGTGACTTGAAGGAGGATGTCCTTGTGGACTTTAACAACTTATTTTTGAGTTGAGGAGAAAAAAGGGTCTTTTTCAAGCGCACTGTGACATGCTCTTCCTCTTAGGAAAGCCTGTGGTGTCTCCTCTGAACAGCAGGCTGTTACAGTAATCCTGCTTCAGCCAGCGGTGTTAGGCACAACAGAGGAGACTTTACCCCTTTGAGCTCTCCCCTGCTTTTCCCTCAATGGCTTTTTATTGCACCATTGTTCAGTTTACTCTGGGCTCCTCTCTGTGTTGATAGGCATGTAATGGCTACAGCAGAAATATGTGGCTGACTGGGAGGAAGCGACCTAGAGATAGTGTTTCTGGGCTGTACTGCCTCGGGAAAATTAAAACCTTTTTTTTCAAGCCTCAGTTCAGATGCTGTGTCCTAAAGGACAAAACGTGCTGATGGCAATTACAGAATAGCCAGGTGCCAAACACAGCTGAGTTGCAGCTTGATGCGTACTGCTCGTCTCTTGGTGAGCTACCTCTCGGGACACCTAGCACGCTGTAAAATCAAGCTCACTTCCACAGCTATGTCAACAGACCTCTGATATGCAGGTGACGGGTCTTACTCTGCAGTTTCCTTCTTGGATATTAAAGGACTTTCTTCCTATGCAGGCTTTCCTCTAATAGGAGCTGACTTCTGTGGAGTCCTTGGTTCGCTATCACTGTAATCTGTGGCTGGCCAGAAATATCTGTGTGGGAGGACAGGTTAAACATTTCACCCTCTGTATTTCTGGTGATTAGTCTTCAGCCTTTGCGCCTGGGTTCAAATGGTAAAGAGAAGCAGAAGATTGCCTGAGTAGCTCTGTGTGAAACATAAGACTAAGAACGGGCATTAATTTCCTCTGGCTCGTTTGCACTTGGCTCCATCTTTGGCAACATGTGCCGGGTTAGTAGTTCTTGCTTTGTCTTGGCCAGTGCAGTGTCTGTTCCCATGGAAATGGGGATGGAAGTGGCAAGTGTCAGCAGAGAACTTCATCTGGATCAACTTCTCCTGCCTGAAGTACCAGTGGGCAGATGGTGTCCAGAGTCTTCCCTCCTGCCCCTGCTTCTCTGGGGAATTATTTGATTTGGAGCTCTTGAGGTATGCATCAGTTTGCATGTGTACAGTAACCCTGACACAATAAAATGTCAAGTCGGTTTAAGGTCTTTTGAGGGCGGCTCTAGAGGTGTGAAATAATGACTGAGAAGAGGCAGATTTTATGATTTGTGTTATTTTCTCAGTTATTGTCCCATTTGGGAATGTTGTTTGGGCCCTTCTCTGGGGGTTGTTCAGATACCTGCAGACAGCACCCATTTCAGCTGGCTGTGAGAACAGCTGATGAAGCTGCTGGTGCTCTTGAAATCCTTGTGTACCTTTCTTGCTTCCTTCTTCCTGTCTTCAAGCTGGCAGGTATTGCGTGGCTGTGGTGAGAAGAAAGGGTTTTGTAAGATGTCTAATGCTTTTCACCCTTCTGCTGTTCCCCAGATTTTCACTTGAGGAGGGTGAGTCTCTAAAACCTGATGCCATTGACTGCTAACTTCAAATCTGTTGAATGAATGAGTCGAGTTCAGTCCTGTGCTGACTGTTTTGTTTTTGTACTCAGAGTTAGTGATTTGAAAACGTTGTAAAAATATTCTAGGTGTTTTTCCTCTTTGAAGCAGGAGTCAATGGCCAAGTCCTTTGGCTCTGTGCCCTGTTTGTGAAACAGACTCTTCTTTCTGAAAAGGTGCGAGTGAGTTTACTGTGTCTTAGGCTCCAGGAGGTCCAGACCTGGTTTTCCACAGGACCCAGGTTCTGGGGCTTTGGCTACCTCTGCTTCTTCTCCGTTAGTGCCTCCTCCTGGTCAGAGCAAGGAGGAGAGATGGGTCTGACGAGGGCATAATGCCACTTCGGGAGTTAAGCACTTCAAGAGTATATAAAGTGTCTCTTCCATGTACCTCAGAAATTAACCCTTCCTCTCACTGTTTTGTGCTTGAAACCCAGCTTCTGACTATGGTATGAAGCTGCCAATCTTGCGATCCAATGCGGAAGATCAGATTCTGTACCAGACTGAGCGTTACAATGAGGAAACCTTTGGCTATGAAGTTCCCATCAGAGAGGAGGGTGACTATGTGCTGGTGTTGAAGTTTGCAGAGGTCTATTTTGCACAGTCTCAACAAAAGGTAAGCAACAGCTCCTTGTTTGTCTCTTTGATGCGAGTTCCTGGCTAAGACTGTGCATGTCCAGGTTGCCTCTGCTGCTTTGCATGCTGGAGAAAGGAGTAAAGTAAGGCACTAATGGTTAACTTAGTTCCTAGAGCTCTTATGGGCTCTGAAACTTCGAGCTCCCTTCCACATTCCATATATACAGTTGGCCTGGAAAATTACATTATAAAGTATTCAAACAAACATGTGCAACTAAACATAACTAGCAGTAGAGTTTTACAATCTGTTTGGGTTGTGCTGGCTTTGAGAAGAAGTGGTTTTGCCATTTTCCTGAACACTTGTTCCTGACCTGACAGCATGCTTGTGCTGGAGGAAGTATTGCACAGATTGAATCAGGGAAGTGATCTGTGTTAAATAACCTACTCAAAACATTTTTTACTAATGTAACAGGACTTGATACTGGTTCAAACTGATCCTGAAAACACAGAGTTAAATTCAACCCTCTTTATTGCTCTTTAGAGAAGAATAATCCTTGTCCACTTTTGAAATCCCTCATGTACAGACGTGGAAGCAGAAGCACGAAGAACTCAAAGCCCTGTGATAAATTGGGAGAGGAGTGGTGTGTGTTTTAGTCTGGCTTTCCCCCGACTCCATCAGCTTCTTTAGAGCCCTGCTCCTTAAGCACTGTGCTGCTTTCCTGCCAGAGAAGTATTTCAGGGAACAGAACTGGTAGGGCTGGCTTACAGAATGGATGCAAAAAGCAGCCTCAGATTAAACCGAAGGGCTGAGGCATCTTTGGTTCCTCTTCCTTGATGTGGTTCTGCTGGGATTCCCCAGGTGCTGAGTGAAGTTTGAGTCATTACGGCCCTGAGGAGGACTTTCACTCTGAATTCACAAATGTGGTTAGCAGTTCAACATTTTACCTCCTTCAAACCCTGTGTTCTTCACCAGCTTGTTTCCTCTGCTCTGCTCTGCTGCAGGCTGTTAGTTAGAAATGGCTTAACTCCCTGGGGTGTGGTGTGCCGCATCCACCCTGGGGTGGTAGGAGCAGGTCCTCAGCCAGTAGGTGAAAGAAAGTTGTGAAAGAAAAGTATGAATAAACCAGAATAAAACTGCTGTCCTCAGTTCTGAACAGCAGACATGGGGGTTATTTTAAAAGTTGAAGGCAGATTTCAGGGTATTTAAAAGCAATGTTAATGCTTCAGTGTCTTTACCTGGCTGCTTTTGGGCTCTCAACCCTTCCCAAGGGAGTGGAGTATGTGTGGTGGGACAATGCTTTCTGGTCCTGGGTGCATAACAAGCAGAGACCTTTCCTATTCTGTTCCCCTTTCAACTGTCACGTACCTGAATCTGTTCTGACACTCTGTCATTTCTTCTGCCCTGAAGGTATTTGATGTTCGCTTGAATGGCCACGTGGTGGTGAAGGACTTGGACATTTTTGACAGAGTTGGACACAGCACAGCTCATGATGAGATCATTCCCATGAGTATCAAAAAGGGGAAACTGAGTGTCCAAGGAGAGGTTTCCACGTTCACGGGGAAGCTCCACATTGAGTTTGTAAAGGTAATAAGCTTTGCTGGGCAGAGCCCTGATCTTCCTTTTCCCCTTCTTCCTCAGCCATGTGATGCACCTGTGTGCTGGGGGAGGAGAGGTGATGGTAGATGGCGGGGGGAGTACCTCTTGCCTCAAAGCTGCAGCACTGACTTCCTTCTTTGCCTTCTCTAGGGCTACTATGACAATCCGAAAATCTGTGCCCTATACATCCTGCAAGGAACAGTGGAAGGTAAGCACAGTTTTTGAGCCGGAAGGCTCTTCCCCCTTGGAGAGCAGCCTGTTGCTTCTCAGACCATGAGATCATAGCTCTTGCTGACCCACCTCTGCCAAAACTGTTTCTCTCTCAGCAAGTTCCCACAGAGTGCAGTTGCAGAATGAAATAAGTGTGTAGTGTCCTCCTACTCCTCCAAGTGCACAAAGCTGTGTCATCTTTGGAATAAGAAAAATCAATTTGGTTCAGCAGTTCCTGCATATGGGGTAGAGGAGAGGGGAACACGTCTGGTCAGTCTTATACAGCTATAAGGTGTAGATAAATTCCCTCTGGCCTTGGATGTCAGCAGCAGCCCTGCAGACAAGTAATTTGCAGAGATCTTTTAGCTAGTAGTTAAGTGTTTCTTACCTGGAGCTTTGTTTTGCCTTCTCAGCTCGAGGACAAGGCAGTGTTTTTTCCCCACATACCAGTTCGTCTGGATAGCAGTGGGGAGTGCTAGTACAGTCCTTGCTCTTTCATCACCCTCTCTGTAAGTCTGGAGTTGGAGCCCCTCTAGCTCCTGAACAGGGGAGGTTTAGGACCCCTCTCTGATCAAAGCATGTTTACTTTACTATTGGTCAGGGATTGCCAAGTGTTGCTGAAGATTCGGTGCGTAACCTTGTGGCTGGGTGGCATCTTGCTGTGCGGGGACCTGCAATTCAGGCTCCCGGCTCAGAGGGCTGGATTTGAGTGGGGTTGGACCATGCTGCTCTAATAGGTCTGGGTTTGAGGGGTGCAGTGATGTGAGGTAGGACCATTTGTGGAAAGGGTTGTTCCCCTTCCTGTTTGCACCTGTATCTGCTGGTCCCGCAGGCAGCAAGTGCTTGTTCTTGACTAGATCTCACTGAGCAGCTGCAGTATCTGATTCTGTATGCTGTAAGTGTGCTTTTGTGTTGTCACTTCTGTGTGACAGGTAGATGGGGTAGATAGATGTCATTTTCTTTGCAGGCAGGGTCTTTAGATGCTCTTGCGTCATGGAGGAAAGAAATAGTGGTGTGAGCCTCTGTGAGAGAGGATGCTCCTATTTCCTGGGGTGCTCTGGCCGTGGTATTGATGTGGTGTCAGGTGCCCTGTTGCCGGTGTGCATGCTGGATTGGGCAGAGGGGGATGGAGTGACTTGGGTGATTTCCCGGGTTACATCCTGCCTCCTTGCAACCTTTTGTCTTGTCCAACAGATGTTCCAAAGCTGCAGCCTCACCCGGGTCTGGAGAAAAAAGAGGAAGATGATGATGAAGATGAATATGATGATGGCTCCAGTGTTAAAAAACAGGCAAATAAGAATCGGGTTCAGTCAGGCCCACGCACACCAAACCCCTATGCCTCGGACAACAGCAGCCTCATGTTTCCTATATTGGTGGCCTTTGGTGTCTTCATTCCTACCCTCTTCTGCCTCTGCCGATTGTGAGAGCAGGCCCCACAGAGCATCAGCCAAGGGGCTGGGAGGGAAGGAGTTGGACCAAACACGGTTGCTTTCAATTTCTCCATATTGTTCATAATTTAAGGAAAAAAAAAAAAAAAGAAAAAAAAAAAAAGATGATTCATTTGGAATGAATAACAGGTCCAGGTAAGAGGGAGCTTACCTTCCCCCTGCCAGCAAGCAGCGAGGCCCTCGCCTTCCCCTTCGCACCATGTGCAGCCTCCAATCCTCCCTGGGGCATCCAAGAGTAAACTGAGTCCTGGCTGGCTGTGTATGGGGCTGTTGGAAGCTGATGCTAGCAGTCCTGGGCCATGTCCCACGCGATGTGCTGCAAGATCTCTGCCTTTGCTGGGTGGAATTCGGTTCCTTAAGCAGGGAAGTAGCTCCTAAAACCAGGCCTGGGTACACGTTTTGTCTGGGAGCATGGAAGTGTTGTGGTGCTGTTGGGTGACTAACAACTATGGCGGATGGAGCCTGGCTCAGCATCTCCCTGAATGTGTGCAACACGATGTATGGTACTCGCCTGCATAAAGATACCAAGACTCAGCTAGCCGCTCAGCCTCTGTGGAGATGTTCCCCTCCTAAGAGAGCAAGCTGCGCCAGGAGCAGAGGGATTTATCGGGCCTGATTTGCTGCACCAGTTGGGAGAGACTTTCCTGGTTTGACAATTGTAATGTTAGATCCATTGCAAAGGGGTTCTGCTGTAGCCTGCGAGAGGCTGACGTTGTTGGCGTCTGATCAGATGCACTTGTTTTCTGTATTGATTATGGCTTTTGTTTCCTTTAATATCCTTTTCTTTTCAAAGGTTTAATTTTAAGCCCAGTTCCTTGTTTTGCCCTTTCTAGCAAGTAACCTCTCCTTTGGAAGAAGCTGAGAATCAGATGACCTAGAGAGGAGGTTCTGGACTTGTCCCTTGGCCTTCTTAACGGTTAGCTCCCCTCTCTGCCCCGTGACTGTGACTGTGAACAACCTGTGCTGTAGGACAGAGCGGAGCAGCGTCAGGATGCTCCCGTGAGCTCTCATTCCCTGTCGTAGGGACCAGGCCTGCCTGCAAGCGGTGAGAAGCGCAGTGGAGTTGGTCAGTGTCTCAGTTAGCTCGGCCTTTTGCCTGTCAAGGCATTGTGGTGAAGGGGCAGATGTCCAACATTTCAGTACGGTAGAGCAAGGTGGTTTGTTGCCCTCCAGAGATCTGGAAGTGAGCAGAACACTGGAGACAAGGTCACCCGCTTCCCCTGGGGATGTTTCTGCAAGAGGCTTCTGTTTCCACATGCAGAGCCTGTGCCTGCCTGACAGAGGCTGAGCGAAAGCCCTCGCTGCGCCTGCTGATCCAGAGCTGCCGGCCCCGAGGAGCTGCCTTCTCACAGTTGTGGCCTCTACACGTTGAGCGCTTCTGGCTGGCGGGAGGGAGATGTTCTGTGTGCCAGAGCAGGATCTGGCCCAGGCATGGTTGGGTCCTTGCGGGTCAGCTTCGATCCTGGTGAGCTCTGGGCTCACAAAACACTTTACCTCATGCTGCCTCTGTTCTCTAAAGCGTGCTTTCTTTACCCGTAGCAGCTGCACTGAGCGGTGTCCTCCTTGGTGCTGCTCCTCGCTGGGCCTGAGTTTTCCTACTGGTTGTTCTTGGGTTTGATCCCCTGCAGTGGCTCAGCCTTTCTTTGAGCTGAGAAGGGTCAGCAGAATTCCCTAGTTTCTGGAAAGGAAACCGGAGGAGCAGCCTTTCTGCTCTGCTGGGCCCAAGCAGTTGAAGCCTCCTCTTCCTCCTAACCCCCAAGCTGTGATATGAGCTGCCAGCTCACAGGCTCCACAACAGGAGCTGGGGGACGTGTCAAAGCACTGCTCTGCACAGCAGTGGCACCGAACCTTGCCTTTCTGATCGCATACATCACTGCTATAGGCCTGACCCTGATTCTGTGTCTGTGAGCTAAAAAGCAAGCAGTAGGACCTTAATTACCTTCTCTCCCATTGCACAAGTGGTAACAGCCAGTTTGGGAGAAGAGGGTCCCTGCCACACCAGAAGGAGAAGACGGGCTTTAGAGAGAGCAGATCTTAAGAGCAAACCTTAGGATGAAAAGGCAGTAAGCTTGAAGTTGTCTGCTTCGTCTTCTAGCTGCTGTTAAAATCCTAGTTCTTATAAAATATGAGCTCTGTTTTGTTTGGTGACGGTGCCTGCAGAGATTGGGATTGCTCTAACTGGAGCACAGAGACATTTAGATCTTTATCAGTTTTGAGAAGCATGAACTGTGCTGATTTGTTAAGCAAAGAACCTGGGCTTGAAAGCAAGCTTCTCTGTAAGGAGCTGTTCTCCTCCAGGCCTTTTAGGTTGCATTTTATTTGGGGATCCTTGAAGCAAGGAATCACTCAGCTTCTTGTGGCTCACCCAGTAATCTCTGCACCTTGCCGAGCATGAGAAAAAGGGTGTGCATTTAGGTGTGCAGAAGTCAGAGACAAGTCTTCTTGGGTAGTTTATCCCTGCCTCTCCTGGCAGCCAGGGCACCCACTTGGTGCCATCAGCCGCCCTAAGGCAAGGCTGTGCAAGGTATGATCTGCTGTGTTCCAGTTGCTCAGTTCAAATGTATTTCTTTATTTAAATAAGAATAGGGAGGAGGAGAAGTTCATCCTTCGTGGCTTCAGTTTAGTTGTTTTGGCTCTGTTTTTAATCCATTTTTTTCATTACAAAGCTGGTGTCTGGGTGGTTGGGGAGTTCCTGACCCTGTTATGGTGCTATAAGAAGTTTTCCTTGTTGGTCTGTCCCCTCCTGACAGGTTTGCCTTGGAAGGAGCCTTCAAACAAAGCGTGTGGGAACGCAGGAGGATGGTAGGGGATAACCACTCAGCACCTTGCTGTGAATGCAGTACTCGGGCTGGTTCGTCTTGTCATCTCTCTCTGGCACCTGCAAGCCAGCCAGATGGGTATAATAAGGTACCTGGTCCTGACCAGGGAAAGAAAAACTTTGAGTTGGCTGTAGCTTTCCAGCACGGGTGTTTAAGGGAATACCCAAGATGTTGTTTAACTGAGACAAGCCTGTTTGTGCTTTGTTGCCTCCAGCCAGCAGCAGGCAGATGAAGCGCGTGTCCCTGTGCAGCAGCGTGGGGAGCTGGGTCAGAACAGAGTCTGGCTTGATTCGTGGAGCAGTTGCGTAGAAAGGGGCAGATAAGGCAATTTTAATAAAGCTTCCACTTAATAAAGGGGAGACAACACCGTTGATGATGTTTTGGCCCTGGATCCAGCCTCAGGGTAGTGGTTCCAAAGCCTGTTTTAATTACCCCCTCATCAGCCCCTCCTTTCATACCTTTAAGCCAGACCATTTTCCCTTTCTGTGTGTGTGACTAAAACAACAGCTTTGACCCTTTTGAGTATCCCAGGTGGCAGTGAGCAGAAAGCCAAATGAATTCCTCTCTCTTTTTGGTGCCTTTGTCTCAGGCTTTGAATAAAAGTCTATTTGAAGAAGCTTCTTTTTTTTAAGGAGCTTCTGAGTTGTTTTTCTTTTTCCCCAAGGGACAGGCATTCCCTGCCCTTGTGATCAGCTGGGGACTGTCTCACTGTCCCTGGATGCCAGCTCTAGAGGTCACAGCTGAAGCAGAGAGCTGTGAGCGAGTATCTTTGGTTCCAGCCCTTGAGGTCAATGGAAAAAAAGCCTAGCAGGGGATAGAAGAACTGGAAGAGCTCCTTCAGGTCTGGTCTCCCCCAGAAATCTCCTGAAGGCAGGATGGAGAACTTCCAGACAGTCTGGTGCCTGCGTGTCTGTGCAGTTCAGAGCTGAGTGAGTCACAGCTGGGCCCTGGTAGTGGTATCGTGCTTACAGCTTCTGGGTGCAGAAGTGTGGCTTGGGGGGTCCTGCCCCCCAAACTTGCTCGCCGAGGGCTTGCCCTGCACTGTTTGGGTCCGAGCAGGGAGCAGACACCCGAGCTTTGTCCCTTGGCCTTTGGGGTGAAATGGGATTGCAACAGCCAGGGAAATGTCTTGATATGGGAAGTCTGGGCTGAACAGGCCTGTCTGATGGAAAACAGCAGGAGGAGGGAGAGCAGCTTCAGCCCTTGATGTAAGACAGATTCTGAGCAGCTGCAAAGTACCAAGTGTTTCAGGCTGTTTGGTGCTCAAATGTGGGAGAGATCCGTCTGCTTCTTGCACTTATGTGGCGGGGAGGAAAACATCCTTGCTGAGAATCCAAGGGAAATGGGAGCTGGGCCAGCACTGAGCTAATTTACCTACTGGTGCTTCTGCATCTCCACAACAAATGCCAAAGTCTAATACAATTCAAGGATGCTTTTTTTAACGTCAGCCTGGTTCCACCAGTCTGTCTTCACTGGCTGGTCCCAAATAGGCTCAGACAAGTATTCTCAACAGCACAAACACAACACCAGGCTGGAGATGTGAAGGCTCAGAGACGTGATTACACGAATAGGCCTCCTGTGCTGCGCCCCTGCTTCGCGCGCTGCCCAGTGGGGCTGGGGCACGTGCGTTTCACCTTGGATCCGAACGGGTTTGTCCCAGGAATATAGTAGCAACCGCATTGAACTGGTGCTGGGCTGGACAGGAGAGGTGAAAGCAGGTCCATGTCTTCCGGGGCTCTGGCTTGCTCAGAGTTTATTGCTGTATATTAAATACTATTTTTGGAGATTGGGGCGAAGATGTGGGAGGGGGAGGGATGTGGCGGCGCTGTCCCCAGGCTGATCAGTGGGACACTACTGCAGGTTATTGATAGGTTTTGGTTTCTTTTTTCCCAGAAAGTGCTTTATTTAAAAAAAAAAAAAGAGACGGGGAAAAAAAAAAGAAAAAATAATCAACAACACAGAAGTGCTTTCTTCCCTCCTAGAAACAGTGCTGGCTGATTAGAAAATGTGAATAATCTTTTGTAAACATGAAAGGTCTCTGCTAAAGAGTTTGTGTGATGGAGATTTCAAGGCAAGGGGCAAAGTACAGCTTGAACCAGTTTAACTGGGGAGAGTGTGAATCTAGGAAATGCAGGATCTCTGCCCTGGAGTTGTTCCATCACACGTAGTGGGGATGTGCTTGCCTGTGCTACCACGGCTGTTCTGTCACACTGCAGCAGTTCCTGAGCTAGGGCGTTGGAGTGAAGCAGTATCTGGAAACTTGCTGGCAAGTAGGGACTTGAATTTTTCGTGGTTTCTACAGGAGCTTTGTGTGTTCAGGGCTTTCCCGCTCAAGAAGCAGCCGGGTTGGTAAAGCAGCCCCGGAGAACGTGAGAGCAGAGGCAGGATTTGTGCTTCGTGCCGGGAGGCAGCAACCAGGACTGCAAGATGCTGGGCAGGTGACAATGATGTTTGGTCCCCTCGGCATAGCAGCTTTCAGCAATGGCAAATGGTCCCACTGCTCCATAGTGCCCAGCTGCGTAGGCTGGGACGCATGGAAGTGACCTGTGCTGTTGGCATTAAGCTCATGTCACAAACTAGTTGAAGCTGTAGGTCTAAGTTGTCTGTAAAGGCTAACCAGTGTGGGGAGAGATCTCCATCTGTACTTGTCACCAGTACAAAGGGTTTTTAAGGAGAACTTTATTTTACTGTCCATTGCTTTGTGTTACAACAACTTGCAGTGACATTTTTTTTAGTTTGTTTTGCAGCAAGCTTGGGCCCTGGGTGAAAAGCACAGATGTCTATTTCTGATTGCATTGGCTTTGCAGGGACTAGTTTGGGGGGAAAAGATGGGTGTGGGGGTGGGTTATCTTATTTTTGGTACCTGGTAGCGGTTTTATTTTTTGATTTCCCCAGAATGTTTGTTTGAGGGAATGTTCTGAAATCTACTGTCTGGCAGTTTTAACCAGCAGTGTGTTAAAGGAAAATAAACAAAATTATATTGTCACTTGGATGAGGTGGTCCCTCTTTTCTAGTGGTGGGGATGGGGGAACCCTCTCTGCTTTACGGCTCGCGGTGTGGGAGGCCAAGACTGACTGCACTGCGGAAGGGACTGCAGGCTGCTGCCGAGATGCAGTTTAACATCCCACCACTGCTGCAGCTCAGAGCCTCTCCCTGCCGCTGCCTGCCTCCGGTGCAGCTCTGGTGTTCTCTTGCCAGTTGTTTGGGCGATTAAGTGCAAGTTGAATGGTACAACATCCTCTTAAAAGTGCTGATGTGGACCTTGTTGCTTCCTGCTCAGATCAGGAACACCAGAGATGTAATCTACCTTCTGGGGTTTTGCAAACTGCCTCGATTTCAGCTTGAAACTGCGTCAGAAGCGGTCAGAAGGGGCTGTAGCTGGAGCAGAGAGAAAGCGGCACCTTCCTCTTCTAGGTGCCTGCTCTCGGGGGACAAGGGACCCTGGCCCTGTGCAGAGCAGCCGCTCTTCTGGACAGCCTGGGTCTTTGGTCTGTCCTTCCTGGGGCGCAGGATGGAGGGACCAAACCCGGTGCAGCGAGGAGGATTTGGGAGCACTAGCATGGGCAGGCTTGTTTAAAATAGCATTCGGTTGGCAGTAGCAGGCGCGTGCTGCTTACAAGCAGCAGCAAACGTCACTAACTGCTGCTCTAAATCTCTTTCCAGTCACCTTGAGCATGTTGAGTGTTGGCTGGAGTCTGAAAAGAGGAGACAGATGTTTCTTGTTCTTGCCTCAGTTCCCTGAAGGGCTGGAGGTGACTGTTAGCAGCTCTTAAGTGCCCACTGCAGGCTGGTGGGCAGCCAGCCTCTTCCCCCTTCTTTTGGGAAGAAATGCATCCTTTCCTCGGTGTGATACTCCCGTGGGACCTCCCCAGTCACTCCTGCCAGGCTCAGGAGACTCGTCCGACGTCTGCCGCTGTCCCTCCGATGTGAGCTCGCGGGGGCCCGGGATGGGGGTGGCAGTGGCACGGCTGGGAGGCTGGCTGGCCCGGGGAGAGCGTGGCAGGGCACAGGCGACCTGGGCGACCCTCCTCGGGGCACACGGTCCTGTCGCTGTCCCTGCCCGGAGCTGGGGGCAGCAGCTGGGGTGTCCCCAGGCGGGGCAGCAGTGGGGTGCGCACTCCATGGCATCCCCGTGGCGACGCCGCGCCAGCTCCTGCTGCTTCCGAAGAGTGCTTGCCATGTTCCCTAGAAAGACTGGGGCTCTCGGGGGACACCTGCTCTCTGTAATTACCCGCTGCGCTGTGGGATTCAGACCGTGATTTAATTAACAGGAGGCCCAGGTGCCCCCGCTGTGCAGCGAGAGGGTGATCTCCCGGTGTCCTGAGTGTTGCAGCGGGAGCGGGGCGCGGGCTGGGGGCTCCCAGCGCTGCCGGCCCGGGGGGCAGCGGGAGGGGTGCTGCTCGGGTGGGGGGTGGGTTTCGTTTGTTCTTTGTGCTTCTTTTTGTCAGGTAACTCCCAGCTTTCCCTCCCGGCCTGCCCCACTGCCACCAGTCCGCTGTGCGCGGCCCCGGCCGGGCGGTGCTGCCGCCCCGGGCCGAGGGCGCCCGCGAGGTGGGTGCTGGGTGCCGGGGCTCTGCGGGCGGCAGGTCGCGACGCGGGTCCCGGGTCCCCCCTCCGGCCACGCACGCGGCGGGCCCTGCTTAGCTTCGGGCCCCCCCCCGCGTTGCTAGGCAGCGCCCGCGCCCTCTGACCCGCCGCCGCCCCGCCCCTCGCTCCCATAGCTACCGAGGGAGGCGGCGGCCATCTTGGCGGCGGCGGGGCGATGAGCGGCTCGAAGGCGAGGGCGGCGGCGGCGGCGGGGCCGGAGAAGAAGCCGCCGCCGGCGGGTGGGGGGGCGCTCAGCCGCCTGCGCGGGCAGCGCGGCTCGGCCGACGCGGCGCCGCGGTCGCCGTGGACCGAGTCCGAGCTGCTGGCGCTGGAGACCGTCCGGCCCGAGCACGTCCTGGGGCTGTGCCGGGTGACGGAGAGTGAGTGCGGGCCGGGGAGCGGGCGCCTCGGCCGGGTCCGGCTGGCCGCGCCGTCCCGGGCGGACACCCGGCCCGCGCTGCGCCGTTAGCCCCCCTTGGGCCGCGGCGGAGGGGGCTGTGCAGCGGGGTGGCGGAGCCGAGCTGGTCTGTGCCTCGGGGCGGAGGAGAGGGCGGCGGGGGGGAGCCCGAGCGGCCCGGATCAGCGCTGCCGGCCGGTGCGCTGGCGTTGGAAGCGGCTGAGGAGCCTGCGCGTTGGCCGGCGCTGGGTGCAGCAGCGCGGTGTGCTTCTGCCTTCGGCTCTGTTACAACTTCCAGAAAGTTTGGGGTGTTCTGGGGTTTGGGGTTTTGGGTTTTGTGTTGGGTTTTTTTTTGTTCTTTTTTTTGTTTGTTTTTCCTCTGGGCTGCTGATCTCCGCTTTTCTGTCCCGATCCCTTCCCTTTCTTGCTCTGCTACCTGGCACCTAGTGTGCCTTTGTTTCTTCTAGCCTCAATTTTGTCCCGCTTTCATGAAGCTTCTGCAAAACAACTTGCAGTACGTATCTTAACGGGCTGGGGCTAACAAAGACATTCCTTTGGTAATTGCTCAGAGACCTTTTGAAATGCTACTATATGTTTTCTCTCTCTTCTAGATTATTTATGCAAACCTGAGGACAACATTTACAACATTGACTTCACCAGGTTTAAGATCCGGGACCTTGAAACCGGAACAGTGCTGTTTGAAATTGCAAAGCCATCTGCTTCAGGTATGTCATGCTAATATTGCAGGGAGGCTAGAGAGACTCGGAGAGCTGAGAAGTTGCAATGCGGGACACATGCAAACCAAACGGAAAGGTCCTTTGATATGTCCTGTCTCCTTTAAGCATAGGACTGAGTTTACCTCTGCTGAGAAACTTGTTGTAAAAATGTGAAGTGATTATCTTGAGATGGGGGAACACTATCAACTGCACATCTTCCCTTCTTGGCTGGTTATGGTACAGAGTTTCTTTCATGTGCTTTGGCAATTGCGAGGGGGGATATCCTGTGAGATTGAGCGTGATTTCAGCGCTGGAGCCATCAAGGCTGCGCCGACTGTCATAGCAGATCTTTTCTTTATTATGTAGCGCCAGTATGAGTCTCAGACCAATTATTAAACACCTTTACATTCAGTGCCTAAGTAATAGCCAGCTTGTCCTGATACACCTACTAGCCTGTATTACCTTATGTGTACGCTATTAGCAGAATAACTCTGAGCTGGTGTTTTTTCTAGAGCAAGATGACGAGGATGAAGATGACAACAGTGAACTGGACGCTAGTGCAGGCCGCTTTGTTCGTTACCAGTTCACCCCAGCATTTCTCCGTCTTCGGACTGTTGGTGCAACGTGAGTATGAGTTCATAGAAAGAAGGGAGAATCAGATGTCTACAAAGTGTCACTTGACAGTTTATAACAAAACTGAGTCAAAGACTAGAGAGA
This sequence comes from Calonectris borealis, assembly GCF_964195595.1. Taxonomy (NCBI): domain Eukaryota; kingdom Metazoa; phylum Chordata; class Aves; order Procellariiformes; family Procellariidae; genus Calonectris; species Calonectris borealis. The sequence continues at coordinate 4,643,535 of NC_134329.1, forward strand.
ACCCATTTGACACTACAAATATCAAAATCTCTCTTTCTGGAATGATCTGTTGGATTCTTATGTAGCTTCGGATCCAAGGCTCTGTTCCCAATAGGAAGAGAGGTATGTGGTCTTAGCTGTTTTTTCCTACTTTTTGCATACAGAGTGGAATTCACAGTGGGAGAAAAGCCAGTGTCAAACTTTCGAATGATTGAGAGACATTACTTCCGAGATCGCTTGCTGAAGAACTTTGACTTTGATTTTGGCTTCTGCATCCCCAGTAGCAGGAACACGTGTGAACACATTTATGAATTCCCTCAGCTCTCAGAAGACCTTAGTAAGTATCTCCTTTCCCACACTGAGTTGTATTTTGTTTGTTTGTGTGTGTGCATATGCTCATTTTCTCCCTGTCTCTACTTGTGAAAGAAGTTGTGACTGGGGTGGGGGGGGACAGGAATAGATAGAGGTTCGTGGTTTAAGCGGTGTGTAATCTTGACTGAATTATGGATTTGTGCTGCAAATTCTCCTTCTTTGAAAATGAAAGCCCAAGACAACCTGTGTGGTCAAGTCACAGGCTGCAAGAACTGATCAGAGTCACAGGGCTGATGTGCCTGATGCCTAACAGTGTAACCCAGAAGATAACAAAACCCTGAAAAAGCGTTCTCTTGGTAGCCATGCTTTTGTTTTCAGCACTTGCTTGTTAAGGCTTGAGCCTCCTGCTTTGGAACAGAACTGGCTCTTCTCCGAGAGGTGTGTTTTTGAGCCTGCTAAGATCTCTGCAAATATACGTTGCGCAGGGTATGTTTGACCTCAGGGGGTGGATAGAGCAGGAGCACGTGGGCCCTTCTGAGGCGCAGAGTTTGTACCCCGCCTGTGTACGTGTGGGGAGTGCCGCCGCTTTTTCGTTTGCGGATTGCTGCCTCTCTGCTTACAGACGTGATTGCTGCTCTGCTCTAGTGGTGGCTCTACAGCTTCTATGGTCGTTTTGTGTGAGATTACTTGGTCCCCCTTTGTTTGCTTTTGACAGCACTTGTCCTGTGAATAGAAAGAATAGGAAAGGGCAGGCCAGAGCTTTTGAACCGTGCTCAGCAGAGCAGTTTGCCTCTTTTACTTGGGTAGGGCAGAGCATCAGCCTGGTAAATCCAGCAGAGTGACAGAGTCCTTTTTACTCTGACTTGGTGCTGTCCAGTGGAGTGTGGCAGGCTTTTGAATGTAATTGAGCTTTCTCTTTCACAGTCCGTCTGATGGTTGAAAATCCATACGAGACCCGCTCAGACAGCTTTTACTTTGTGGACAACAAGTTGATTATGCACAACAAGGCCGACTATGCTTACAATGGAGGACAGTAATCATTCTGCGTCCACTGGATGCTGTGCAGCCGTTAACTGTTCCAGATGTCCAGGAGTGGACTGGAGTTGCTGTCTCGTGCAACAAGGCTTCTTGCCAAACCTTTTCTCCTTGCATGAGGCTGAAAACATGAAGCAAAGACGACAGCTCATGAAAGTAAAGGAAATCTCCCTGCAACACTTCTCTATCTGACACTCAACATATCCTGCCTCTTGTTCTCTATTTCTGGTTACCTTCTGGTACCTTGGTTAGGTCATGGATCAGAGGCACTGTTAGAAAATCATTGCTGTTACAGTCTTTATAGTTAGGTTGCACTTTTAGTGCTTCTGATGTTTCACCTGTTGGGTGACTACCCTCTTTCAAGAGGTCAGATTGTTTGGGTAAGCTATTTCTTAGCAGGAAAATTTTCCCCTTTCAAGTAGCCAGTGACGCCTGAAGAGCAGATCTCTTCTTCAGTTGGATAGATCATCTCTTTAGTGCACAGTGGTTTAGTCTGTAACATGGCTGAGATTGCTTTTTAGGGTGCATCCCAGTATTCTCCAGTGGGAAAGATAAAATAAGAGACTAATTCAGCTTCTAAGCAGTGTAAGAATCTTCCTTCTGCCTCCAGGGGCCTGAGCTGTCCCTGAGAACAGCTTAATCTGTGTCTTGCCAGAGATTTCACTAGAGATACGAGATAGGGAAAAAGGGGCTTTATCTGGGTTGGTCATTGAGTCAGTCTGATAGCATTTCCATTTGAGCTCTTGAGAGCAAATTGTTGAATTTTGGAGCTCAGGGGTCAACCTTAGAGCTGAAGTTAATCTCACTATATTTACCATTTCTCCTGCTTCCCTTTGTGTCGGAATTTTGGCTCTTGCTACAGAATGTATTGCTTTTTAGATCAACAGCACATTATCAGTCTAGCTGGGGTGAAAGGGAGGTGTCAGTCTAGTCAGGGGCTTAGGGGAAGAAGGGAGAATGTGGAAAATCACTTGAAAAATGTGTAGGAAGCAGAGCTTCCTAGGCATCAATCTCTGTATACTTTTAAACCTGAATGATCTGTCAGAGGTGCTGGGAGGAGACGGTTGTGTTACCAGCTCATTTGCTTTGTTTCAGTTGAGGTATTAGCAGCTAAAAGCTTCCTGGGTCAGAAAACTCACTGTTATGGAGTGGGAGTCTTACAAAGTGAGAATTTATATGATTTCCTTTTGAATTGTTTGAGTTCCCATCACTGCTTTGCCTACTTAGCTGCTTATTTATGGTTTAGGAAGTTCTGCTGAGTTAGTTACTGCCAGAGCAGAGGGTGTATTTCACAGCTGCCTTTGGATCTGGCGATAGGAAGTACCATCATCCGGTGGGAAGAGGAGACCCATGTCTTCCCAGCAGCCATGCTGGAGCTGGGCTCCTGACCATGCAAAATCTCAGCTAACAAAACCCTTTTCTGTCTATTTTGCTGGCTCTCAAGACTGGCGTTTTCCTGTCCCCAGCTGGGCTGGTCAGTCGTGTCTCTTGTACATGGGAATTAGGTTACATCTAGACTAGAGACGTTTGGTAGTATTAGTTCCGCTTGTTCCTTGAGACAGTTGAAATCTAACTCCTTGGTGGATGCCGTTGGTTACCTGTTGCGTTAAGTAAGATTCAGCATAGTGTATGTTTTAGTAGGATTAAGTGGGGTGGGCATCACAGCCTGGAGCCTGTTAATGCGTAGACAGCAATAGGAAACCACTGCCTTTACCTCACAGATTAATGATGTTAACTTTCGTGTAGAAGATCAGCTGGCATCAGGGTAAACAGTGAGAGTATGTGGGGTGGCAGCCGTGAAAGAATCTCCAGCTCTTGGGAAGATATTTAGTTATGATTAACAACAACAAATGACCTGTTCTGGGTGGAGCATTAATCATGAGCAACCACAACAAATGTCTTGGGAATGCAGAGGGACAAGGTCTGCGTGGTTGAAAGATGAAGAACAGTTCTGCTACCATCAATCCCCTCCAGCATCTCCAAAGGCACTTAGGCAATCTTGCTTAGTTACTTCAGAATTAGTTAAAGCTGCTTGTAAGATGGAGCTTGAGATGCCTCTTGCAGTGATTGTCTTCAAAAGGCCTCATGCCGTGCTGGTGAGGTGGGAAACATTTGTTTTGATGGAAGAACACGTAGTTACTTGTGACAAGGCAGAACTGCCTGGAAGTGTGTTTTTCATCCCGAAGTGTTCTGAGATGCTCAGGATAGTGTCTGAAGAGCCTGCTAGTTATTCCCTGGGAAGTTTTAGCATATTGAGCTGAATTTGTATATAGTATAAATCCAGGTGCCTTTAAATGTTACTTATATCTCATTTTCTGTATGAAGCAACCTCTTGCTTTTCTTATGAGTATAATGATTCCCATCTTTTCAATGACTGCGTAAAGGTTCCTAACAGGAAGATAGATTGTTGCCAGAGTGAGCAGCAGAAATCACTGTGAGAGCTGTTTGTAGCCGTCAGCGTGCAAATACCTCTGTACGGTCGGGGTATTTGTAGGGGTGTGGGTGCCATCTAGCTGCTGCCTTGCAGAACGTGACTGAGAGCAGGAGAGCACTCTGCCAAATGTAAATGAGGCATTTGATGCTCATAGGAAAGTGGATTCCTGTCTTTAGTCATTACCTCTGCCAGTAGTGATGAGAAAAAAAGCATTGGAAGCAGTTGCTTTCCCATTGGTGAATGTATTGGCTATTCAGCAATACAAAAAGGAAAACTGGAGGAAGATTGGAAGATTTGCAGGCAGCACTAGCACCCCTCAGCTTCTAGCTGGATTTGTTTGCTTTGCCAAATTAGAAGGTCTTTGCCCAAAAAGCATGCTACAGAAAAAAGGTCTTTACAAGAGGGCAACCCAGCACTGAAAAAGTTGATTGTAATCCAAAAAGTCAGGGATTTCCAAACTCCTATCCCCACTTTGGCCGCTGCCCTAAGGTTCCTTTTCTCTTAGATGCTTTCTATAAAGTGTCTTCTCTTTGTGGCAGGGGTGATGTCTTTGGTAAACATGGTTTAACAGAGCATCTTTCTTCTGGATTGTGTGCTCTGATGCTTTAATGATGGGTCAAAGCTACTCATGCCAGTGAGCTAGGAAGATGCTCCAGTGGGATCTCATCCTTGCCAGAGGGATGGTCTGTCCTAGCCAGGTGCTGAACACAAGGGAGATCCTTTCACTGTCGGTTAAAGTTTGAGCAAGGGGAAGGGTATCTGTGCAGACAGCTTCTCTCAGGTCGTGTGCTGAGTTGGAAAGAGAAAAGATTTGGGATCATACTGTGTTCTGCTATAACAAAAAAAAGGGACCAAACCCACAAACTCATGTCAAATCTTTCCAGTATTTGTCCTCTTAGGACCAGGACCTGTTTTTCACATTTTTGAGGCGAATGCTTTGGATCCATGCAAGCAAGCTTCCTGGACAGCTATTTTCATGATTGACTGAGGAATACATATTGCACCTTGTGAAGGAAGGTCATCTCTTGTCATATGGACTGGGTACTGCTGACCCTGTCCTCCCTTTTTGGTAGGAAGTGTCTTCCTTTGTGTGTTTTCCTTAGGATTTTCAATGTCTCTTGCTGCAGCGAAGCAGCAGCAGCAGCAGCCTCCTCTCTGGTGCTTAAGGATGCTTATTCCGCTTGTCCGAGGGTTCAGGAAGAATAAAACAAGTGTTTAGAAGGCAGGAACGAGTGAGGAAGGTGGTGATGGTGAAGCGGTAACTCTACGTCTCAGCTCTGTGTTTCATTACATCCTCTTCAGCTGCTTCCCAGTGTTGGCCTTCTGCCCTGCTGTCCTGTCACATCGAGCTACTGAGCCTTGTGCCACCCCAGAGCGTGGCCCGGTATCGGTTGAACTTCTCGGACTCGAGCACTGCCCTCTCCTGTAGCTTTGTGGTGAGGACAAGGCGAAGGGACGGCTGCCTGGCGGAGCCACCACCTCTTCCTCTGCAGCAAAGGAAAAAACGAACACCAGCAAGCGCCACCTCCGTCTGCCTGCATCTCGGTGCTGTTGCAGGACTTGTGTTTCTGTCTCTCAGCGTGGCCTTTGGGCCCCTCCTCCGTGGCCCTTCAGTCCTTCTCTGGGTCCCGGCGCGGTGCCCGGTGACGATGTATTTGTATAAAGGCGATTTTGTCACCAGCAATAGGAATAAAGAGAACTCCCCTTTTCGCACAGGCGGGGCCCGGCGGGGGCGGGGCCCGGGGGGCGGGGGCGGGGCCCTCGCGGCTCGCGCGTGCGCCGTTTCGCCGCTCCGGCCGCCGCTTGAGACGACGGGCATGGCGGCGGCCTTCTCCTTCCTGGCGCGCGGCGGCGGGGCGCCTCGGGGTGAGGGCGCCGGGCTCGGCCGCCGGGCTCGGCCGCGCTTCGCCGCGGCGGTGGCGGGGCCCGCGAGGGGGATGGGAAGGGACCGCGGCCTGCGCGGGAGGCGGCGCCCCGGTGCCCTTCAGGGCCTGAGGCGAGTCCCGTCGGCCGCGGCGGGCCGGCGCCGCCCTCCAGCTGAGCCCCCGGCCCGCTGTGTCCCGCCTGCAGTCCCGGATCCCCCGGCCCCGGCCCCGGCCCCGGGGGAAAAGCGTCCCTCCGGGGAGGCCCCCAGCCGCGTTCCATGAGTGCCGCCCGCGGCCGGTTTCAGCCCCCTCCCCGGGGCCTGAAGCAAAACAACGGCGCTTAATTCCTTTCCCTCATTCAGCACTGGCCCTTGGCTGCCTGCGCCGGCTGCACACGGTGTACCAGACAGCGGAGCTGCCAGAAACACACCAGATGTTGCGGCAGACGTGCCGGGACTTCGCAGAAAAGGAGCTGATGCCTCTCGCAGCTCGGCTGGATAAAGAGCACCGCTTCCCGGCCGAGCAGGTGCGTGCTGCTCCCGCCGGGAGGTGGGCACGGGAGGGGTGGCCTGCCTCGTTCAGCGCCTGACTTAGAGACATAGAATCATTTAGGTTGGAAAAGACCCTTAGATCATCAACGCCAACCATAAAGCGTAAACCTTGCTTTAAGTGCAAGCCCAATTACTTAAACCTTACAGTTTCCTCCAGAGAGGGAAAATGCATTGCTTTCAAAGGTACAGGACAAGTGCTTACACAAAGCGTGGTAAAATCCTGACAGCGAAACAAAGAAGAAAATCTAGGTGCCCTGATCTCCTGACTTCCCTCTGCTGCTGCAGCAGGACCACCTGGGCCTGAAGCAAAATGTACATTAAGCTCTGGCTTAGCAGAAGATTGAAGTTTAGACCAACTTGTGGGCGAGTTCTTTGGGTGCGAAGGTTGTAATGCCCACAGGACATTTTGAGCTCTTGACCTTTACTTGTGTTTCTCTGTATCTGGCTTTAGTACCATTGAATTTTCAGTTCTCTGACTGCCTTTGCTGTGGGCTGTTACACAACTGACTTATAAAATCAATGAAATTCTTTTATAGACTGCACATAACCATAAAAATAGTTTATAGTGAGGAAGTGTAGATGACCCGAGTGCATTTCAGATGGTGAAAAGAAGTGATTGGGAGATAGGAGATGCGTGTTGGTCATCCTCTAGGGCTGTGAAGAAATTGAGATTCCAATCAAACCTATGACTTCTCTTGTGGAAAGCAGTACAGACACAGCAGTACATTCTGTGCCGTGTTGAGCAGACTAACTCACCTGTTTCATTGCAATGAAATACTAAGCTCCGGAAAAATATATACTGTTAGCCAAAAGGCTCCAAGCAGGAGCTGTCTATTAAGGAATACGGAAGGTAGCCAGGAAAGTCATGCTCACTCTAAGGAAGAAAATACTTTCCTCTTTACTTCACTGTTCTTACCTGAGAATTTTACATTTGATTTTGAGTCTTTTCACTTGAATGTGTAGGGGGAAATTCAAAATGCAAACAGGGTTTATTCAGATAAAGCAACGTACATAGAAGTAGTGGCTGTGTTTTGTTAATCCTCTGGATTTGATGTGAAGGACTAGTGTTTTGGGTGCCCATACAGGAGGGAGAATATTTGTTTAAAAATTTCCCTGGGTCCTATTAAAGCAAGCAGAGGCTGGTAATACGCTTATTTCTGCAACACCAAAAGCTTGACTTCGTAAATATAAAAACAGAGGAAAGCTTGTTTTTCCTCTTGTATGTTGCCAAATGTTAACAAGAGACCTAGAGTGAGACGGTTGGTGATCTGAAGAGCTTATGGGGGTCCAGCTGAGGAACTTGGGGTAGAATAATTTGGAATGTAACCAACAAGGGAAGCAAGACCTGGCTTTAATGGGAATGAAAAAAATCACCTTCCTGCAAACTGTTCTGTGGGTCATTCATTCTGTAAAATTCTTTCCTTGTGCAGTCCTAGGCTGAAGCTCAGCAGACTCAAAGGTAAAGTTCTAATGATTTTTATCAGCTAGATTTCCCGTTGAGAGCTTCCTAGTGATAGGAGGCATGCAAGGGGAGAAGCTTTGGTGGGAGGCTGAGGAAATGCTGGTGGGGTTGTATCTCCACATTTCACCTTCAAAAGGCTCCCTCTTTCCCAGTACTGAAGAGAGCTCTTTAAATAATCAAGAGCTTCATTTTAGGCAGCCGCAACTGTGTACAGCTCTCGTTGAAGTCATCGGGACCTGGGGACACTTACCAGTTTGTGCAGTCAGATTCCCATTTCACCAGGAGTTGTGCGCATCTTTTCCTCCGTGTGTAGCCCTGCTATGACCTGTCTTTATCTCCATGCATGTATTTGCTGGGACACTGGTGGTGCAGAGGATCTTAATTCTCTGTTTCCTACGTGCAGGTGAAGAAGATGGGTGGCTTAGGGCTGCTGGCTATGGACGTGCCGGAGGAGTACAAAGGAGCAGGCCTCGACTACCTGGCCTATTCCATTGCTGTGGAGGAGATCAGCAGGGGCTGCGCGTCCACGGGCGTCATTGTCAGCGTCAATAATGTAAGTGTTTCAGGTTGTGTGTGAGGGACAGGCGTGGAACCGAGTCTAGCATCGGGGGTTATTGGAGAGGAGTGTATGGGAGAAGTGGGATCTGTTCCTGTGGTGGGTTCTGGTGTGTTGGAGAGCGCTTAGACATTAGGGAGTTACTGGCTGGCTTGTACCTCCAAGAGGCACTAACTCAACTTCAATTCTTAAAGTCTCTGTATTTAGGGCCAATACTCAAGTTTGGCTCCGAAGAACAGAAGCACAAGTGGATCGCTCCCTTCACTGGTGGAGAGAAAATTGGATGTTTTGCCCTTAGTGAACCAGGTGATGAGACTGTTACCATTCCTGTTGCAAAGAACGTAGGGTAGCTTCTTTCTTTAGTTCTATGTTTCAGATGGACTTTAGGTCTGTGAAATTGTAACAGTTTGTAGAAAGGTGGTTTACAGCAATTCTGTGCAAATGAAGTCTCAGTGCGCAAGGTATTAACTGCCATCCCCGTGGTCCACACTGAAAATTTTCATCCCCTCTGTATGAGCAGAGCTCTGGAGATGGACATGTCTTAGACACACGGGCCTGTCCCCTTCCTGTTCGGGTCCTCGGGGAGGGCCAGTGCTGACACTAGCGCAGTTACAAGAGGTGCCGTGAGCTGACAGTGGGGGTGCGGGCAGGGGGTGGGTTTGCGCCCCAGGCTGCCACTGATTGCCTGAGTTTTGTCTGCTGGTGCCTTGCTTAGGAAATGGCAGTGATGCAGGTGCGGCATCCACGGTAGCACGCCTGGATGGTGACGAATGGGTTCTGAATGGCACCAAGGCCTGGATCACCAACGCCTGGGACGCCTCGGCCACCGTGGTGTTTGCTACTACGGATAAATCCCTGAAGCACAAGGTGCGTTCAGTGGGTCAGTCAGGAAAAAGGGCTGGGAGTAAAGGAGTTGTGCAGGAGAAGCACTTTGAAAAGGCTCTGGGGACTCTTACTTAGAGCCATGCAGGTGTTCAAGAGAGGAGGGGCTGATGTGCGCTGGCTTTCTTCTGTCTCGGCTCTCCCGTCCCTTCTCACGGTTACCCGGACATGTGGCTCTTGTCAAAAATGTTTGGAGGAAGCCTGTTGACACCTAGGTAAGCTGGTACCATTCCTAAGAGTTTGGGTCTTGTTGCAGGGCATTAGCGCGTTCCTGGTTCCTATGCCAACTGCTGGGCTGTCGCTGGGGAAGAAAGAAGACAAGCTGGGAATCCGAGCCTCTTCCACTGCCAACCTGATATTTGAGGACTGTCGGATACCCAAGGCCAACCTACTGGGGCAGCTGGGAATGGGCTTCAAAATCGCCATGGTAAGAGATGGATCAGGGTGCACTGTGGTTGTGTAAAGCCGTAGTTCCCAAGCTTACCATTTTCAAAACCATTTTCAGACTTAGGATCCCTTTGGTGAGAACCGCTAGCATAAGCTATTCTCTGTAACATTAAGCAGTTGACCTCTCTTGCCAACATGGGAGAAATCATTCATAGAGCTTGATGAATCATTAATTTACCATAGATCCTTGACAGGACTTTTATTACAGACTCAATCTGGCAGTTCTCAGATGAAGGAATGCCGATGCTGCTGAGGCACTGTGTGAGCAGGGTTGGTGTGTTTTAATTTTTCTCCTCTCCCAACCCTCTATTCCTCCAGTTTGTACCTGTAGATAAAGGGAAAACATGGCATTTTCCCTAAATACTTCAGCAGAGGAAAGCTGTCCTGGAGGCACAGGACAACCTCTGGATAGTGTCTAAAGGTGGATGAAATCTGAGTTACGGCACGTGTGTGACTTCTGAGGAGGAGCCAGGTAGCCATGGAACAGTGTGTTCCCTGCAGTGACGCGCTCCCCCTTGGAAGCGTTCGCTGCTCTCTCTGCAGGGGCAAAACACCATTTGTTAGCCTGACTTTTTGGCCCCTTCCATTATGTCCACAACTAAAAGCATGCATCAGTCACCAACCACTTTTTTTAAGACACTCAGCCCAGGACTGAGAAGATTAAGCCTTTTCTCACTGTGCTGTAAATTATTCCTGTGCATAGTGAGGCAGGGAAGCAGTTAAAAGCCTGTTGGGCAGGTGTTTGAGGTAAGTAAGGTTATTGACTCAATCCAGTAATCATTTTGAAAAATGCTTGCTTCAGTGTGTGTAATGACGAGGGCAAAGAGGAAAACTGACCAGATGTCCATTTTTTTTTCAGTTAAGTAAAATCAGCTGCACAGTGAGCCAGGGGTCTGGCTGAAGGGTTCTTTTCAGCCCCTTCCAGAGCAGATGCTCCTCGTGCTGTTTCCCTTATTTTGCATCCCCTCTTTTTTTTTCTCCAGCTAATAAGAAGCAATAGCTCTCCTTTCTGCTTTCCTTCTTGTACCCCTGGCTTTTCTCTGCAGTGCCCAGTACATTTTATAGCTCTCTATTCCTGCACAAATGGGAATATTCTGAATCAAAGAGGTCTGACCAGAGGATACTGAGGCTACAGCAGCTTCCCAGCAAGAGCAGAAATGCAAGTGTACTATTTTTAATCAAGCACGATTTGACTTAACAGATATGTTTTGTGTCTTTCTCAGCAAACTCTGGATGCAGGAAGGATTGGTATCGCCTCACAGGCTCTTGGGATAGCACAGGCAGCTCTGGACTGTGCTGTGGATTACGCGGAAAAGAGAATGGCCTTCGGGTCGCCCATCACAAAGCTACAGGCGGTGCAGGTACGAGCTCAGCGGACGGGGCAGTTCCAGACATTGCTGGTGCTGGTGGAAGGTTCATGTGGGCTCTCGGGCGTGGCTTCAGGCATGCTTTGCACTGTCTGGGAGAAACAAGGTAATAATTTCTGTTTTCCAACACTGTTAAAACTGATTGTTGGGAGGGAGGCACTCCTTTTCTAGCAATATTGGCCTCAGCGGTGGGAGACTTCTGCTGTACATTCTTGTGGGGGCAGAGGCTGCCACCTGGAACAAAGGCAGTGTTTGTTGTTGCAGTTTAAACTAGCAGATATGGCTGTGGCCTTGGAGGGTGCGCGCTTGCTGACCTGGAGAGCTGCTATGCTGAAGGACAATGGGAAGCCCTTCACAAAGGTATTTCCAACCTTGCATTTGTCTAGCAGTGACAGCGCTGGGCACAGGCTGAAGGCAGGAAAACCGCACTATGTACAGCATGGCGTTCAGCTCTTGCCCAGCCAGCGCTGTCGGTGTTTAACCCACCAGCAGACACTGGACTCTGCTGTCTAACCTCAGGCAGCCTGCTGCGCCGAGTCCTGGTTTTAGGCGAGGGGAGAAGGGTGGCCACTGACAGCTGGTTCCAGTGTCCAGTCCTGTCTCTCTGCCCAGCTGGTCTGTGAGTGCTCAAGCTCCTGGTGCAAGGGAGGTGTTCCTTTTTGTGATAGCTGAACCCTCAGTGATGTTTTCCTTCCCCCAAAGGAAGCGGCAATGGCCAAGCTGGCTGCATCAGAAGCTGCAACAGCCATCGCTCATAAGGTAATTACTTCAGTTGACATACAGCATGGTGAAAGGGAGATTGTGTTGTTGCACAAGTGCTTGGGGATGGAATTTACTAGTTGTTTTTTTTTTTAAAAAACAAACAAACCCATATGGCTGAAGCTGGTTGGCACAGCCATCTTGCTGGATTTTGGAGTGGGGGTGTGCAGGGATTTATGCTGGCCTGTGGCAGCTGTATTATAAAAGTCTTCTTGTGCCTGCTGCTGTCCAGGGCAGTGTCAAAGTTCTGAGCGGGATCCGCGATGTGGCAGGGCACACTGGTGCACCGGTCAGGACTAGTAGTAAGTTTGCAACATAGTGAGCAAATGGGGCAGGACCTCTGGTGTCTGCATTTATTTTCCCCTGTCCTTAATAAAAGTGCCTTAGCTGAACATGGATCACTAACAAATACCTCTGACACTGTTCATTCTCTGTCTGGGACCATCAGTATTGCTCTTACCGAGCTCAAAGCCTGTTTATTCGTCTGATTGCAACTGGGCTGCAGTCATACCCATGTGTGTCATCCCTCCCCTCCTTCCCCCCTGCCACGGTTATGCCTGAAGTGGGCTTAGCCTTTTAAGGTGGCTGGGTTCTGTAGAAAATGAATTCCTTGACCCTGCTTGCTTTCTAACCTGCTACCTCTGTTTCAGGCCATCCAGATCTTAGGCGGGATGGGCTACGTGACAGAGATGCCAGCAGAACGCCATTACCGCGACGCTCGTATCACCGAGATCTATGAGGGGACCAGTGAGATCCAAAGACTGGTGATAGCAGGTCAATTGCTGAAGGCCTACCGCAGCTGAAAAAGCTGACCAGAGCAAGACACTGCCCCAAAGTGCCTCATAATGGTGCACAACAGTGATCACGTGTTGGCCCTCTTGACAAGGCTAACGTTGGAAGTTTTCCTCACCGAAGAGTAACTGATGCTCCTGTTGAAATGTGCTGATTCTTCTTTGGACAAAGTATGGTGGATGGGAAGCCATATCTAGGTTTGTAAGTGATGGCTGTGAGTGCAGGAGGGAGGAGGCAAGCTGTCCTTGTAGGGGAGCATAGGTCTTTTCCTAAGCTGGAGCACTGTTTTGGTTTGGTAGCGGCAAAATGACTTTGCTATTCAGTAAAGTCAGCAGCTCTCCTTGTGCGCTTCGCAGCCACTGCCTGTTTTGCAAGGATTTGTCACTACGTGGTACTTGATAACCAGTGCCAAAGTTAGAGGCACTGAGAGAGATGACCCCTAGGCCCTGTCCCAGCCTGCAGGTTACACTGCCTCTTCTGATCAGACTTTGATGAATTTCAGGTGTGGGACACAGCTGTGTGTGAGCTCCTAATGGGATACAGGCTGTGCTGAGGTAATCCTTGCAGCAGTGCACTTTTCCCCACTTTCAGCAGGAATGGAGCCAGATGGGAGGACACAGGTGCTACCTACACACAAAGCTCTTTGTACAGCCGGTGGTTGCTGTCTATGTAGATGTAAAAACAAAGGCCAGAAAAAAACTCCTCCATCTTGCCCAGCAGAGCCCAGGAGCCTGCTCACTCAGCCACTTACAGACGTAGGTGTAAAAGCAAAGGACAGAAAAGCTACAATGCCTGTGACTGATATTTAAAAAAAAAAACACCGAAAAAACTCTGCTCCCAAAGCTGCTTTTACTATACCAACAACTACCCAACAGGAAAGAAAGTGCATGAAGTGGCAGTAACAGCCTTTAATCTCTACATGTTTTGGGCAACAACGAGGAAATGAACAGATGACATAGAAAGCCTTACCAGGAAGCTTTAGCAGTAGCACATATCCTCAATCAGTTATCTTTGGCAAGAAATTAACTTTTAGAAGATTCAACAGCCAAAAGAAAAGCTCTAAACTCAGGAAAAGATGGAGAGGATTAAGACTACAGCCTGTATGGTCCCCACCTTGTCCAAACGACGAGTACACTAGAGGTAAATGTTATTTTCTTGTAGTGCCATTTATTTAGATTTGTGTGGAGAGAAAAACAGGATTCTATTGCACATAAGAAAGCAGAGAAGACAAATAAAACCTGATTTAAAGGACCACGAGTCCCCACTTTCTTTTTTTTAATGCAAATGAGAATTCATTTAGAATATTTTCTTCCAGTCACAAGAGACAGGAGTATAAACCACCAGGGCTTGCATGCATGAGCGGACACCGCTGCGAGGGGCAGCGAGTGTTCGCTAGTGCAGCCGTCCCAGCAATATAAACAATCCCTTTGCAGGTCGCTAGAGGGCAACTGCATGTTGGGGCGAAGTCTTGAATTTCTCCTTGCTGCTCTCACAAACCCAAGGATTAACAGAAACAGAGCCAGGCAGTGAATTCAACGGGAGTATTTCTACTGGAAAGCCATTCTAATGACTGTGTGTTGTAAACTATGGAGGGCTTCTAGGACTGAGACACACTTTTCTAGCTTGATTTCAGCCCGTATTGCCGCTTTGATGATTGCTGAAAGCTCCTATCTATGATTGTCTCAGAGAAAGTGATACTATTCTACACTTAATTCTCCTTGCAGCCACTCGGCTAGAACAGGAGCTGTAGGGCTGCTCGCTGCAAGAAAGTGAGGACTTCGGGAATGCAGAGTTCCTGTTCGGTGCTCGTCTTCACTGACCTCATGTGCTGAGGTCCAGCTGAATCCCCAGTGACGCAGAGCAGTCAGTCACACTTAGGCCATGCCTGCTGCACTGTTTCCCCTCTTCATCTAACTGCTTCTCTTAGATCGTACTGTCAGCGCTTTCAGACTGCTCCTGTTCAACATCCCACCTCCTTCATTTACCAACTCTTAAGTGACTGCAGCTTCTCTTCTCCAGAGCAGAGTGAAATTGCCCCTGTACACACATGGCTGACCTAAGGGGGAGAGGAGTGATGACGACCTCAGCTGACAGAGAACACACCTGAATAACCTACAAACTGGATGTACCAAATCCCATGTGGACCTTCTGCAGAGAATACGGGGGGCAGCATCAAGTAATTGACTGTTCTTGGGGGAGCCCTGCTGCTGTGCCTGTGACCAGAGCCTGCTTTTGGGAATGCCTGGATTATGCACCGCATGCCTTGTTAACAAGCTTCTTGCTAGCTCTGACGTCAGCACAACAGCTGACCTGGCTCACAACTGCATACCCGATGCTAACTTGCTGAGCGCTGCACCTCTGCCACAGTCTCTATCAAATTACACTGCACATCATCAAATTACAGACAGGGTGGAGCTGGTCAAAAATCACTGGTCTAGGTACAGTGCACCAGTCAAGTTCCCGAGCCTAGGAACATCTTAAGATATTCTATTAGAGCTCCCTTTTGCTATTACCTAAAAACACGCTTTAAGGGTGCAAAGTCTCTCAAACAAAAGCTTTCTAATACCTTCCTTGCTGCCACAGGTCCAGAGGGGGGTCTGTAACCTGTCACACAGCACTGTTCACAGCAGTGCTTTGGGGTAAACAGCACAGTTACGCACAAAGCCTGCCCAGAGCTCTGAGAGCAAAGAGCTGGCTTTTCTCAGCGCAAGATACTAAGAGCTTCCTCCTCGCTGCTGCTGGCTGAGAGAATTTTGGCCGTAACGCATATGCGTCTGCTCCTCAGGGCTGTTACAGACGAGAACTGCTGAAAGCGCAGAACACAAACAAGTTTTGCAGCATTAAATAGGGAGCTCTTACCAAGAGCCACCCCCAGACAGCACTAACCTGGCTAGGCATGGGTAGGGCCAGGCTTTCCTTTGAGAAAAGGGTCTATTTACAGGGGAAGCCAGAAGTTTTTATCAGTTTACAAACTCAGCCAACATTGCAAAGTTGGGGCACTGAGATGGGAAAATCGGGTCATGCATAAATTAGAAAGAGGTGGTGAAGGAGATAAGCCACAGCTACTCTTTTCAAGGACATTGTGGGGTTTTTTTGCTCTAAGTGTATGTGAAACTGGTTACAAGGCAGACTACTGGGAATGAAGCAGGGGGAGCCCTAACTATAATCCTTTTGTAGGAAACACAGTTAAGTAATGAAGAGTTACTTCCCTGCCCCCCACCACCGCCTTGGATTTGATATATTTTACAGCGTATATAAAGCTCACAGTCTCTTCCTGTGAGTTCCCAACAGGCTAAAGGAAGAGACGAGCTATTCTGGGCTATCACAATTAAATACACCCAGGTGAGAAATACTTAACTCTTCCTGGGGAGCACAGACATGAGCCACATCCTTCTTGGCCCGTCCCCCACGAATAATGAGGAACTGCATAGAGCCTGGATTCCCTTCTGAAGCATCCACCTTTCTTGGAGCACAGTGGGATTCTCAATTTCACACAATTTCGGAAAAAGAACAAGCACCATCTCAGCCTTCCAAGTTTAAGCAGTGTATAAAATGTTTTACAGGACTCAGCTGAAATTGCTATAGCATTACTTTCACATCAGAATAGTCGCCTCTACTAGTCTTTTCTGACAGTGTTATCTATAAGAAAAATAGGACAGATTATTTTGATTTTAAATTAAGACTTTTGTTTTGCCTGAGAGCCCTCACTATACACACAGATCTGGTAACAGCCACACATTCAGGTTACGCTGGGGATCTTGTAAAGCATGAAAAATACCAAATTTGAAAGATGTCCTGAAGTAAAAAAGCAAAGTACCTATAAGAACAGGAAGAAGAAATGGAATAGAGATAAGAAAACAGGACAGTGTCGTAACTTGAATAAACAATGCTGTTACTATTGTTTCGCTAAAAATTAATTTCAAATTCCTCTCACTCACTACTTGTATAAAAAGCAGCATACGTGGGAGCCTTCCCTCCAAGGGAAGCTCAGTACTGAGGTGGGGACGCCACCCAGCTGTCAGTAGATATTTCCTAATTGCCTCAATGACTTCTTGCCCTTCTCTCGCAGAACAATACCGTACTTCCCCGCTCCAGACAGGAAACATTCCTCTAGCAAAAAGGCTTCCGAGTGTCACGCGACTGCAGCTGCAGCGCTGGCCACCCTGGCGTGCTCCCGAGCCTCTGCAGGCAGCACAGTACGGCCTCGCAGTCGGGCTGGGCTCGGATTTGACAACTTCCCGGGTTGCTCCCAACAGGGCAATACAGACACAGAATGAGCAGCTTGCACTTCTGATACACTAAACCCATACTGGCCAGACAACCCCAGGTCATTTCTGAGCTCATAATATTTGCAAGATTAAGTGTGACCTTAGAGAAATTTCAAAATACAAACAGTAAAATTTCTAAGCTGACTATTCCCAAAGCCGCAGCAGAAATCCAACTCCAGAACTGTTAACAGCTTTGTACATTAAAGTTCTGGTCCGTGTCCTGACAACTTTGCGATGAACACGCAGTCCAGCACTTTCTTGCCGGTATCCTTTTACCTTCCTGTAAAAAGGCTTATGTTAGTCAAACAATTACTGATTTTTTGGTTTTTTTCTGGTAACTTTTCAGAAGAAAGGGCAGGTGGTTTGGTGATCTCACTGCAGGACTTTGTGTCAAGTAGTTTATTAAGGAGTTCAACAAAACGTTAAACCAAGAAGGCATGAACAACCGTGCCAGACCCCACAGGGACAGGGAACCCTAGGCCCTCACTGGGTCTAGGATTTCCCTCTGGAAATCCAAAGGACCCAAAGCAGCTTGTACAGTTTCGTCCTCCAGCTGAGAGGACGCGTAGTCAGCCAGGCTGAAGAAAGGAGGAGAAAAGGTGCATCTGCGCAGAGGGGGCCCAGCAGCTGAGTAGCGAGGTAGGAATCTGCTTCTAATCCCCCCGAATGCTGAGGTTGTTCTAAACAGGAGAGCTGTGGGACAAAGCTTTACAGTTTTAACTAACTCAGAAAACCTAGGAGAATGCTTTTCATTCTGCAAGTATAATAGATTTGTATTTAGAACAGTTATGCTTCAGTTAACCTCTGCAAAGCACCAAAATCCTTTTCCTGCCAGTGGTGGCTGCTGTTCCAGACTGAAGGGGCAGCAATCGCTTTTCAGTCCGGTTTTGCTCACCCTGCAGGTGCAAGCTTCCTCCGGGGAAGCAGGGCAGTCAGCTCAGTGCAGCAGGCACTACCTGTGGGTTCAGAAACAGCGTGTTGCACTTACAGCTCCGTCTCTCACCTCAGTGCAAGTCAGAAGGTTGCACAATGTGCAGGAGGGCAATACAGTTTAGAAAGGAAGGCCAAGATTTTTCTAGAAAGCTAAATTAATTCTCATTAAGCATTTGCACTCAATTAGCACTCCTAGAACTTTTTCCAGAATCCTTTTTAAGTGTAGAAGATCATTCATAGGCACGCTTTCCTGGCAGGGACTAAAAAATGCCACTGCAAAACAGAGAAAGGACTTTTATTTTAATTCCAAAGGCAGGAGGCAACTGTCAAGAAGCTGAAAGCACCTGGGATGTGCATTGCTATTAGGTGGGTGGAAGGGCTGGGAAGATAAAGCAGTAGCAAACTGGATCTAAAGATGTTATTCCACTGCTTGGAACCTCTGGGCAAAACAACCCCCCCAAAAGTGTCTTTTTTTCTTTCTCTGAATAGCCTCATCCATCATAGAATCATAGAATAATTTGGGTTGGAAGAGTCCTTTAAAGGTCATCTAGTCCAACCCCGCTGCCGTGGGCAGGGACATCTTCAACCAGATCGGGTTGCTCAGAGCCCCGTCCAACCTGACCTTGAATGTTTCCAGGGATGGGGCATCTACTGCCTCTCTGGGCAACATGTGCCAGTGTTTCACCACCCTCGTAAAAAATTTCTTCCTCGTATCTAGTCTAAATCTACCCTCTTTTAGTTTAAAACCATTCCCCTTTGTCCTGTTGCAACAGGCCCTCCTAAAAAGTTTCTCCCCATCTTTCTTACAAGCCCCCTTTAAGTACTGAAAGGCTGCAATAAGGTCTCCCCGAAGCCTTCTCTTCTCCAGGCTGAACAACCCCAACTCTTTCAGCCTTTCTCCATAGGAGAGGCGTTCCATCCCCCTGATCATTTTCATGGCCTCCTCTGGACCCGC
The DNA here is from genome assembly GCF_964195595.1 of Calonectris borealis. NCBI lineage: Eukaryota > Metazoa > Chordata > Aves > Procellariiformes > Procellariidae > Calonectris > Calonectris borealis. The sequence goes on from NC_134329.1 coordinate 4,662,132, forward strand.
TCCAGCAGGTCCATGCTTTTCTTCTGCTGGGGGCCCCAGAGCTGGACGCAGGTGGGGTCTCAGCGCAGCAGAGCACAGGGGCAGAACCCCCTCCCTTGAGCTGCTGGCCACGCTGCTGGTGATGCAGCCCGGGATGCGGTTGGCTTTCTGGGCTGCGAGCGCACATTGCCGGCTCATGTCCAGCTTTTCATCCGCCAGTACCCCCAAGTCCTTGCAGCGCTGCTCTCCATCCCTTCATCCCCCAGCCTGTGTTGATACCGGGGGTTGCCCCGACCCAGGTGCAGGACCTTGCACTTGGCCTTGTTGAACCTCATGAGGTTCACACAGGCCCGCTTCTCGAACTTGTCCATCCCGTCCCTCAGGCGTCCCGTCCCTCAGGCGTGTCGACCACACGACTCAGCTTGGTGTCTGCAAACTTGCTGAGGGTGCACTTGATCCCACTGTCTATGTTATTGATGAAGATGTTAAACAGTACTGGTCCCAATATGGACCCCTGCGGGACACCACTTGTCACCGATCTCCATCTGGACATTGAGCCGTTGACTACTACCCTCTGAGTGCATCCACCCAAACCAATTCCTCACCCATCAGACAGTCCACCCATCAAATCCATACCTCTCCAGTTTAGAGAGAAGGATGTTGTGGGGGACCATGTCAAAGGCCTTAGAGGTCCAGACAGACAACATCTGTAGCCCTTCCCATGTCCACTGATGTAGTCACTCCATCATAGAAGGCCACTAGGTTGGTCAGGCAGGCTTGCCCTTGGTGAAGCCATGCTGGCTGTCTCAAATCACCTCCCTGTCCTCCATGTGCCTTACCATAGCTTCCAGGAGGATCTGTTCCATGATCTTCCCAGGCACAGAGATGAGACTGACTGGCCCATAGTTCCCCGGGTCTTCCTTTTTTCCCTTTTTAAAAATGGGGGTTATGTTTCCCCTTTTCCAGTCAGCGGGAACTTCACCGGACTGCCAGGACTTCTCAAATATGATAGATAGTGGCTTAGCAAGTTCATCCGCCAGTTCCTTCAGGACCCGCGGATGGATCTTACAGGGTCCCATGGACTTGTGCACCTCCAGGTTCCTTAGATGGTCTCGAATGTGATCTTCTCCTACAGTGGGCGGCTCTTCATTCTCCCAGTCCCTGCCTTTGCCTTCTGTGGCTCGGGTGGTGAGGCTCGAGCACCTGCCGGTGAAGACCAAAGCCAAAAAATCACTGAGTACCTCAGCCTTCTCCGTATCCCGGGTAACCAGGTCTCCTATTTCGTTCCGGAGAGGGCCCACATTTTCCCTAGTCTTCCTTTTATCCCTGACGTACCTGTAGAAGCTTTTCTTGTTGCTCTTGACGTCCCTGGCCAGATTTAATTCTATCAGGGCTTTAGCTTTCCTAACCTGATCCCTGGCCGCTCGGACAATTTCTCTGTATTCCTCCCAGGCCACCTGTCCTTTCTTCCACCCTCTGTAGGCTTCCTTTTTGTGTTCGAGTTTGTCCAGGAGCTCCTTGTTCATCCAATACAGGCGTTTTTGCCCGATTGCCTCTTCGTTGGGATGCATCGCTCCTGAGCTTGGAGGAGGGACCCTTGAATATTAACCAGCTTTCTTGGGCCCCTCTTCCCTCAATATTTTATTCACCTTAAGTATCAATATCAATATTTTATTCACATTAAGTTTGAGGTGTGTGGCTGAAAACTGATGCCTTTCTGTTATCCCAAGCTGACTGCAAGTCTGGGACCTAACACCTGCTATGAACAGTAAAAGCAGATTTTTAATTAAAAACTACTTACTTCATTAAAATGTGACAGTTACCTGACAATGAACATTGCAGGCACATGCTAGAGGAAATGCTTTCAACTAAGTGAAAGATATCAACTAGGGGTGGGGGGGGAATTAATAAAAATAAAGTCACAACATCCCCCCTGCCACATCCACCCATCCACAGTTGCTAAATCTTAGAGCCCCCCGCCCCCCCGCATGGCTGTGCTGCTTCTTACTGTTTCTTCAGATGTTTTACCTGTCTCGGAGATCTGTTACAGCCAGTTCAGAAGCCATCAGCCCCGTCAGCCCCTCTGCCCGCGAGCAGTGGCACACCTGCCTGGGAAGAGAGGAAGACGTTAATTAATGACAGTACACACATGTGGCTAGACAAAATTACTGTGCTAAATATGCTCTTCTTGTAACATCTGGCAGAGCAGAAAGGATCAGACATTTCACTGAAGCTTCCTTACCCGTTGTAACGAAACCGTACCCCAAAGTAATGTTACTGTTCAGTCAGGTTCATTCTTAAACATTCCTGTTTTCCTTCTGTCAACTAACAGTTATCAGCATCTCTCCAACTAACACGAGCTATGACCTTTCAGGAGAGTTCCCCAAACCCAATTTGGCAGAGTATTTTGAAGGACAGAAGTTCTAGTTACCTCAAGGAAGCCTTTCAGTCAATAAAATAACAGAAGTGGAACTGTTGGGGTTTTTTTTAAAAAAAAAAAATAAATCCACATTTTAACAGGCTACAGGTACAAAGCAGTCAACACACAAACTCCAACCAGTCACAACAGTAAAGGACAGTTTTCTTTTTCTTTTTTCCTTTTTTTTTTTTCTTTAAGGGGCAGGGGCATGGAAAAAATACAGCACACTAATGAAACAAAATGCAAAAAATACAAAAAAATAGAAAATAGAAAAAATGTATTTACAAGTGATACATTACTATGATCAGAAAGCACAAAGACAATTGCTGCTATAATACATGCACTGGGTCAAGAAGGAACTACTAAAAACCTGCAAGGGAGCTGTTTGTAAAAAAAGAAAATTAAAAAAAAATAAAAAAAAGAAAAAAAGACACTCCCCACCCCCTCCCCCCTCAAACAAACAGGGTTAGGTTTGAAGTTTTTTCTTCCCTAGTTTGCTACACTGATCAAAATCGAGTATCCCCTAAAGTCCATGAGTACAATCGGTACAAATACTACACTTGTTGTTAAACTGCAGGTTCAGTTGTAGGAGGGGTTGAAAAAACAGCAGCTCATTGTAGATCCATATACAAGAAAGCCATAGTAAACTGCTCTACATGCTAAAAATTACAGCAAGCCCCTGTCTGCTACATAGCATGATCTTAGCAGGTTTTCCTTTTTATTTATTCATATATATATCTATATGTGTGTATATATATATGTATAAAAATCGTGCCCTTTTTCACTGCAACATGACATCTGGGTGGAAATGTAACTTGTTACAACAAATTTTTATATGTATACTGCAAGAAGTCACTCAACGTCTGTGGATTTAATAAGTAACCTCACACCACAGGAAATATTTAATAAATCAAAAAAACCCAATGTTGTGACAGAAGACCTTCTGTCTCAGTTCTTTTCAAAACTGAAGTCCAGCAGGAAACTGGTCCCAATGTCCACGAGGGGTTCTCTGAAGAAGCTTCAGTTTGCTTAACTGTTTTTTCTTTTAGTGTTCACAAGTTTTTGAACGACTTCAAGCCGTTTTCAGTATCAAGTCTGTCTCTTCCTCTCCCGCAAAGGTAATAGTCTGGTACTAATCCATCTGAGTGAGGAAAAGAGGAAAGTGGCTGCAGTTGCACAAAGGGTCCCCAATTCCACATCTGCAGGGAGATACGGGGTCACACGGAGCTCCAGGATCTTAGCTTTTTTTTCTTGTCCTCCTTTTAATACGAAGTCCTTTCATACAAGTCCCGTAATTGGTACCTTCCCAAGTACCAGCCAGTCCAGCTTTAGGAGACGACAAAGCCACAAGTTAAAGTGAAAAGGACCAAGGCAGAAGTTCAGGTCACTTTCTATCTGTTCCATCATACTTCCAGGAAGCGGGAGCTGCTGGACTTGGAGTGGAAAGGCTCGGACCACATGCGACGTAGATCGCCCTAGGCAGGAAAACAGCAGAAGGACCATGCCCTCAGAAACTTTAAAGTCCATTTAGAATTCAGATTTTAAAATGCATATGTAATTGCAAGCATGTCTTAAAGCAAATCTATTCTTCACCTGTTTTGCAAATTACAATAAAGACAGTAAAAAATAAATCCTTTCTCTGTCAGGCCAGAACGTCTGTCTTTGGCAGCAGATCTACCCAAAATGGGTTTCTGATGGGAAGGAAATATTTATGCAGGTGGAAAATTCTGTCATTTCTTATGCTCCACTCTGCAGAGTGCTAGATGTGTGTTTCAACAACAGCCCTGTAACAGGAAAGGTTACATTTTAAGATTTCAGTTCAGAACAGGTGACTGGAAAGAGGTAAACCAGGATCTGCCTCTCCAATCTCTGTTTGACCTTTGTGCACGCATTCTTTCATGACCAGCTGGGCGAGGACAAATTCATTTATTTAATTAACACAGCATTTAATACTTCAGAATTTGGTTAGTTTCTAATTACTGGTACTTTAGGCACATAAATCATCTTCTATTTCAGGAACACATCTCTCAGTTACTTAGTCCTCCAAAATGGAGATTCACCCAACAGCAGCAGTACCTTAGTTCTGGGCCAGGGCTGTTAAGGAGGAGTAAGGACACGGGTCATCCTCACGAGAACTGGTGCCCAGTGCAAGAACACTGAACCCGCTTCCAGCTGACGCCCAGAGCTTCCTGCTGCGAATATATAATCCTGTCTTACCTTTAAATAGGCCATGGTGAGGAGCGGCAATAAAGTAAATGGTACCAAATAGAGCAGGGCAGGCTGGGCTGCCCGGTGAATACGAGACGCTACTGTTGCAGTTAACAGACCTGTAAAAGAAAAAAGTGATTATAAGTATCTTTAGGTTGCATATGGATGTTCTCATCATTTCATCCACACACGGCTCCCTTCCCCACCATTTTAAGAGACAGGCTGTGGAAAAGTTACTTACCTGTGCTTCGCCTTCCCCGAATACAATTGAAATGAACAAAACAGTGAAAAATTATTTTAGTATTAGGCTGTGTTGAGCCACTTGCTCCAGTTTTGAATCCCAAAGACTAAGCTAAGAATAACTCAAACAAAACGCAACAAAAGGCAAAGGGAGGAAGTTGAATGCACCACGCTGAAGTGCTGCTGCCTCTTGAGACTGCCAGTCTGAGGCCCTGAGCCTGAGAATCGGGGGGCTGAGAGGAAGGACTGTACACACCAGGAATGATTTTCCTGGATACCTGCCAAAAGGGAATGTAGGGGGAAAGACGAGGCAGGGAGGAAGAAGGCTATTGGTAGGAAATAACCTTTCCTTTCCATCCTCAGAAGGACTGCAGGAGGTCAGGATATGCACACACATGTCCTGACCTTAGGGAAAAATCTATTCTATGTTAGGGAGGAGAGGAATCATAAGCAGCATTCCAGTTGTGACTACTTACTGTATGTACTAAAATGTCACAGGATCATAAGCATTAACAGTAGAATACAAAAATGCAGGAATTATCTAGATGAATTACCTAGATGTACTCTTGCACAGCATAATCCATCTAGAAACTCCCGTATGTTTCCTATAATCCAGGTATGAGCTAGCACCTTCTATGCTAGTAAAGCAAAGTTTAAAAAGTTGCTAACAAAAATACACTGATAGTCTCCTTCATCCTCAAAATACAACAAAAAAAAACCCTTGAAGACTGTAAAAGGGTTTTTCTCCCTAGACCATGCCAATGAAACCCATAGAGAGGAGGATTAAAAAAGAACATAAGCATTCTCTTAAAGCCTCTTTACACTTGCTTTCATCATCTTTTAAACCTACTACAATCCCACTTCTGCTCACTAAGCAGCTATTCATATTAAACCAAGTACTCACCTACAAAATATCCAATAAGTGTGCAGTGAAAGTAAGAGACCTTCTGCATACGTCCAGAGATGTTCCCTGGTCCTGGGGCACCACAGGAATCACTGTTGGCTTGCTTTTTGTAGTTATCGTAACGCAGGACAAAGCAGAGCAGAAGACCTGGCATCACAATATCTCCGATCCCCAGCATAGAGAAGTGGCTGCCTGTGGAACTAAAGAGCAACTGAAATTGAATTCATGCCCGAGACAAACGGTGACAAGCTCTAGACTCCTCCACTTTGGTTTTGAGCTTCATTTTGCACATCTCTTCTTTCTACCGGCAAACTTTTATGTAGTAGAAGCTAAATGCTGGCTACTGAAGATCATTTCTTCAGTGATTTCACCACCACCTCAGCTCGGTTTTAAACATACCGATTTTGACAGTAATGAGATGTTGCTCCAAACCAGTTTATTTCTACCAGTAGTGTTTGAACTGCTTTTGCTCTTAACTCACTCAATGAAACAGATCCACCAACTCAGTATTTCAATCTTCTCTCTTCTAAATATTGATGGGAGGTACCAGCTGACCATTTTATCAAACTGTTTGATTAACAGTGATAAGACACTGCACCTTCATCCCCGTGTACCTAGATCACCTCTAATACAAGGCAGTAAGTCAATTTATGGACTTCTCAGATATTTGGCCTCATTCAGACAAAACACGTAGAAAACTATAGTGTCTCACCAGACTCCCAAAAAAGAACAAATTGCTAAGTAGATTAAGAACTAAAATTGCCCATTATCTTAAATCCAACATCTTTTTCATGAAAACGAAGCCAAATTAAGTTATCACAAAGTTGACAAAAGGAACAATTTTGGTTTTATCATTGCAGACAATCAACTCCTAATCTTTGTAATTTCAAATCTAAAGAAACAAGAATAGAGTAAATATGCCAACATAACCTACTGCGTAACCGCTGACGCATTGGAGCTTACTGCCCAATCAGGCCTACGGATATCTCGTTCAAAACCTGAGACATCAAGGAACCCCTGCAGTAGAGAGATGTGGAATAATCTCCTGCCAACACAGCACTTACCTGGTAAGCTGTCCTTGCTTAGACCAGTTTCTAACTCCCTTCCCAATCACTTGCAATTATGCAGTAATCAAGACTATTTTGATGCTATAATAAACATCAGGTCTTTGCTTTTAAGCATTAGATCATAAATCCTACAATAGCAGTCATTAAACTCACACATATGTCGAAAAGCGTATCCTGTTCTGACAGGCCACCTTTTAACCTAATTAGGATCGTTTCTGCATGCTATGAGTCAGCAAATGCAAAGTGTCCAATCCTCACTACTCATTATATACCTTTTTATCATGCAGAGGGAGTGACTAAACAGGGAACTAAGCTGGCATTTTCCAACAGAATTAGTGCTACTAAAAAGTACAGGGAAGGAAAATTTTTATTATATAATACAATAAAAGAACTGCTGATTTTACCTTGGAAATACAAGTTTACCAGGCAGCGACAGACGGGGAACATCTCTACCCACATTTGGTCCCAGGTGAAGTTTCCGGGATAAAACGTCAAGGGGATTATCAGCTGGTTGTGTGGCCACTTTCACCATAACATTGCTGTTAAAGATGTAAGCAGAAAAAAAGACCTACGGAACAAGGAAATCATGACAAATTACAAATTGCAATTACATAGCAACTCAAAGCTGCGTGTATTTTTGCTTTGCTTATTCAAGAGAAGAAAGGATATTGTCCAAATTTTCCATATACATACGTTGTATATATGATGATAAAAGGCAAAATGTATTTCAAAAATTCAGATAAGGTTTTTTACACTATTAATCCTCAAGAATAAGTGAAATATACTTTCTGATATCAAGATATTGATCAACATCTTGAGATCCTTTGGCAAAGGATCTGTGCCGACTACAAGTAGGTAGTCCAGGACTACAAATGCAGGTAACAGGATACTGAAAATACAAGAAAGCTTGAAAGCAGAGAAAGGTAAGTGCGGTGCTCGCTCATAAACAGAATGATGCAACACTTGTTTCAAACAGGCTCTTACACTACAGTTCATCACACCAGGAAATGACTGGCTGCCAAAGCTGTCAGCAAGCGCTTCCCTGGATCAGTGCTCGGTGTTATGCAAAGGAAAAACAAAATCCTTTCAGTATTACAAAACATATTCTGTTAGGTTTCTTGTAAAAGTGCAGTAAGATTTTATGCCAACCTTACTGGCTATAAATCAGTTTGCATTCCTGTTTTGTGGATTTCACTGCTAATCAGAACTTGGCATGTGCGTACTGTGCAAGCGTGGATAAGGCTTTGTGTTTACTTGGAAATGCTTGTTCTGATCTTCAGGTTTTCAAAATTTGAGGTCGAATTTCTTTTTTTAAATAATATGCCAAAGTTGAAATATTCTAATCATGTTTCTGCTTTTGTCAACTAATTAGTGAGGAAATCATTCTGTATCCTGCTGCAGACTTTAACGTCTCAGAATGGAGCAATGAAGCTCATCTTCTGGCTTTGCCAGATTTCATCAACTTCATACTAAGTACAATTCATGTAAAAATGGCCCAAGGCCAATTACAAATCCAAAGCATAATAACAGTTTTAGCAAAACCAAACAAAACACTTACCCAAAAGACATCATAAATTAGTAACCCAGAGAGTAGCAAGCAGGAAACCTTCAGGCTCGGCAGCCGAACAAAGGCTATCATTGCAACACACAGGCCCATAGCCAGAGCTACAAAATGCAAGCACATAATTAGTTCATTAAAAATAGCAAAACAAACAAAAAAAACCCAACCCCAAGCCAATACCTCCCCCACAAAAAACACCCCAAAGAAGCCTCTGTTTGCACCTGTGCAGCACTGCATGCACTAGATGACTGTCTACTGTTTCCAGATAGTGAAATTCTTCGTACCAGCGTTAAGAAAAGTCAAAATACATTCAGTAGCAACTGCAAACTTGTTCCCATGGAAGCAGAAATCCCTCTCCAAGCACAACTGCCCATTCCACTTAACTTCCACTACCCACCACAAAGAAATGTTTTCAAGTCTTATGTCCTAGAGACTTTATCTCTACTGTAAAACACTGACTACCCAGTTAAAAATAGAAGCAACAAAACAACTTTGAACTCTTTGTGCCCCAAAACATAAACCTCTACTTTTACACTGTTAGGAGGTTTTCTAGTAAATGCATAAAATAAATAAAATCCTTGACTCTTAGTTCAGAAATAGCATGGTTACGTGACACGTTAGAACGTGATAAGACAAAAACCCACTCAAACCAATCTTCTGCTTGGGCGAGATTGTGTAAGACTGCCTGAACACTAACTATGAAATATTATCGTTTAGATATACAGGGATTTCCCAATAACAAAAATCTATGTGAAAGCCTACCTACCAACAGGGAAAAAAATATGGGAAAGTCTTTTCCTAACCCCTCTCCCAAGGGTGAGTTTTCAGCCAGATCAACAAGCTGAACGACATGCCCCAGCTGAGATGTTAGTTCTGTTCCAAGCGGAATTTTGTGAGGGTAGAATACTAAGATGTTACACTAAAAAAAAAAAATCCCAGTCTTCACGTTCGTGTGATTTCCTGCTTCTTCAAGCCTAGCCTTAGCTACCAAAGATACTCAACTGATAATCAAATATATTTCAACTGGTTACAAGCAAATCCCTAAAGAGATACTTAAAATAAAAAAATAAAAAAAAAACTTAAAAAGTAAATCAACTTTCATCTACGGTATCGGTATATTTACAAGGAATAATGGAGCCCTGTTGGGACCAAATTACACTTAAGTATGCAGACATTTGTAAATGAAATGTATTTGTCTAACATGACACAAAATTTGTAAAAAGTTATAATCCTATTTTGACCAACTGAAAACGCAAGGAAAATTGATTCATTACATACATGCCCACCAGTGCGACAACTTGACTAGGCCAAAATTTACAACTTAACCTTCGGATTCTCACGCTATAATTATGCAACTGTGAAACTACCTTACGCTTGCATTTCACCCGAAAGATGTGGAGTTCTTCCATCAAAACACTAAGGAAACATTTCCATACAGATTCAAGGGAAACAAGTGCCACCAAACGCCTGCCAGCGTGGCTGCTTGCAGTGTCCAGGGGTTGCATCCCAGCAATGACTTTGCCAAACCCACCTTATCTTTTGAGAATTGACAAGCTTAGCACAACACTAAGTGTCATGGCTGCCAGTTTTAACAAAGTACAGGAATTACTCAGATAAAAATGTACCCCAAATCATGCTGCATAACTGTAACTAGCTGTAAAATGTAAGCAAATTACTGAGGTTTAAAGAATTTGACACAGCAAAGCAGTGAGAAAAAGAACTGCATTCAGTAATTCAATATAGCCTTCAGTTACAGACTTCCTCTGGCAGAAGAGCAAATACAAGGGAACAGTCTGTCTTAAAGAGGTTTCTCTAAAGCCAATGTTAATAATAGCTCAAGCAAGCCTATATTTAGGAGAGGATTTCCAGGTTATAATTAACTAGAAGTGGAATGTTTTAACCAGCGTGAAGTTTTATCTATTGTTCGCACACTCCATTTCTCTATCACTGAAACAAACACAGGCAGACACGCAAGACACTTTCATCAAAGCAAACACCGGGTAGAAAAGGAGATGGAAAAAAGTCCTTTAGATGACAGTGAAATACACATGCTAATAATTCCGCAGTTTTGCAACTGCTTTAAGAATTATTGGTAAATTTAAAAAACAGAAGGGAAGCACGAATGCCCGAGAGCAAGTACAAGTAATATAGGCCAAAGTGCAGTCAAACCACCAAAAAGCTTCTCTAAATGGAAGCCAGCTTCCTTTTCCAATGAAAAGGTCCAGAAATCACATGAGAAACAAAGTCATACATAACCAAGCTCATGGATGGTGTTGACAAACTATATAAGGCAGATCTCCATTGAAATATACTCCAAACCATTTAAAAAAAAAAAAAAAACCACAACAAAAAAAAAGAGAGAGAAGAAGAAAGAAAGAAAAAAAGGTAAAATAGCCACACAAACAGTAGCTCTGGGTTGGAAGTGCTAGGCAGCAGGTTCACAGAGCTGAGTAAGAAAGAACTAACTGAAAGAGTTAACCTTCAATTAACAGAACTAATTAACTTCGCAGTCCCTGCAAGCACACTCCTTTCAGAATAAGGATATTCTGAGGATTAAGAATATTCTTGCATATGTGATTAGACTCCCTGGATACAGCGTATTTTTCAGCTTTACTGCACTACTGCGTCCAGAACAGATGAAACCACCAAGATGCTAGTGGTGTGGTGTCTGGTTCACAAAGCATTATGCAAGCTGGCAAGGCTTAAACTTCCCCCACAGGCCACCAGTTGACCTTTGAAAGAAACAGGTACTGAAGTTCTGATCTAATCATGTTCCTATAAAGCTCTCAGAGTGTATTTTAAAGAGTGGGAATAAGAACACATGAAGTAGCCTCTGCCCGATCACCACAGCAGTTAGGGTCTGCAGCAGTTCCCGAGGTATCCGTGATTGTTCAGTTCACTCTGTAGCTATAGATAGACACTGCATACATCTATAGCATTCCCATTGTACATCTCCAGCTATGTCCACTATTTAGGAAAGCTTTTAACCAGGCTTTACCAGGGGACAGTGACCATCCTTGATGATTCATGATCATCAAACAATCTGCTCTGAGAAATAAGCATTTCAAGACCTATAAAAGTACATCATCACATGCCAGAACAACCCCCTAGAGACAGTATCTGCTCATTCTATCCTGTAAAATGTCTCTGGCTTCAGAAACAGTTCAACCAACTACTGTGCAGACGGGGGAATTGTAGTATGTGAGCAATGAAGACTGTTCTGGCAGGAACTGCCATACCTCGATTTTGTAAGGACTGGAAATTACCATGAAGTATTTCCCCTCCTTTTCACTCAGCTCTAAAGTAGAAATACTCTCTCATGAAGAGAGAATCAACTGCACAACAACGAACCATACACACAAAAATCGAGGTGTACTGTTAAGAAGAAACGCCTGCCCCACTTCTCCCTCCAGCCACCCGCCCAGGCGATGTGAAGCACGTTCCCAACATCTGTTTCATTTTCTGCCGACAGCAAAACAGAAGATCATCCCCGAGCAAGCGGGGAGGAGGAGTTGGATCACAGCACACCCAGCAGCTGGCAGGCACTGGCTTAAAGACGAGCAAGTGCTCCGCTTGCATATATTACCAAGCAGTACTTATTGCCCACATTTCGCTCCAAACAAGATTAATTGGGGTCTCAAGTATTCAGTTACAGAGAAGCAAAGGGTAAAGGCAGAGATGATGTGATTCCACTTGAGTAGTATAATATGAGGAATAAAACTGCAGTCTGTTTCCCTGACGAAGGCCAATAAATGCTGTTCCCTGTTCAATGTCACTGACAAACGTTGATTTAATTGGATTTGAACAAACGACAAGAGGCTTACCTATATAGTACAAGCTCTCTTAATATAAACTACATAAAATACTCCAAATCTAGACAGTATCAACACGACTCAGTAAATCATAAACAACCACCAAAAGAAATAAAACCCAGAAACCACTCTGCACCAGTAGTTCAGTACTCTGCAGATTAATTACCTCAAAGCCCGCTATTTCAGACTGAAGTGCTCACAAAAATAGCTATTTTTAAGTAAATGCGTCTGTCAATATCTCAGTGTAGACAAGTCTTTTCAGATTTTGCCAAAATCCACACTTGACACTCCATTTAGCTTGGTAGCTACTGCAGATCAAAAATCACCCTTGATTTCATGGTGGGCTACTCTGCTTAACATATCATCATCTGCATTTTTTCATTTAGTATCTGGGTACTTTAAAAGGTACAACAGGGGGAACTTTTAAAGCAGCAAAAAGCATGAATGAAACATAACGCCTATATACAAAAGAAATAATCAAGGTGCCATGAGAGGTTTCAGTGCTAAGGACTTTCTGCTGCTGCTATCTCATTTAGGAGGAGCTGGAAAGCTGATGGAATGTATGTTTTCTCTTGCAACAAACAATTTCAGGGGCAGGTAATGTTCTCCCAGCTATTTTTCCTCAAGCAATCACCACCTCAGGGTGCCATTTCACGAGATGTCCTAAGCCAGTTTAGCTGCCTGACACTGCTGAGAAGCGGAGGTCCTGCTCCTGGCTACCTCTTCATCCCTTTACTATCACACTCACTCCATCCTCTCAGATCCCATCATGCTGCCACTTACCTTTAGCCAAATTTAGCACATACCTGACTGCACAATAATCCAACTCATCTCACTGCAACAGCAGAAAAATACCCTGGCAAAAAAAGAGTACACTGCCATTCTAGTGAGCTGAATCAGTTTACCATGTGATTAAATGAGTGCCAAGGCTAGCACAAGAGATTTGGAAGGCGGGGGGGGAGGAGGAAAGCTCCTTTTTGGAACAGTAAGCTGTGAATTCAGTTCAACCAGCATGAGAAAAAAAAAAAGAAAAAAAAAAAATCCCACCTTCAAGCCAACTGGATCCCTGCCAGCTTCACCCATCTCACCATCCTAACTGGCAAGCATCAAAGAGATCAAAGACAACCAGCTACTGTGAACTGTCTCACAACAAATTATTTGATCATCTGAACCAAAATACAAGATGCACAGCAAAAATTAACCAGATTGTTAAGATCAAGTTATGATTCATAAACAACCACTGTCTCCACACATCTTTAACTAAAACTGACCACCCATCCTACACCACGCAGGTGCAGAATATCTTTCATGAGTGTTCTGGCACTTCCTTGGAAGCTTTTACAAACCAGAAAAACAGGTGTCCCAAACATTACCCTGACAGTGGTTGCTTCCAGGGAGGCTACCACACAATATTACAACTCAGCAAGCCATTGATATTAGCAAATTTCACCAATCGTCACCAGGTGACTGGATGTGTCAGAACAGGCACAAACCAGTAGTAAAATCCCTTAATTCACATACTCACCATCCATAAGGAGCCAGTGGCCAGTTAGGACCCAGATAAGGACAAGCATCACAGACAGAGAAAATGAGAGCAACTCAGCAGCAGTGAAACGCCCACAGCAGCCAAAGGAAATCCTAGAAACAACATATAAACATTAGCTAGAAGACTTTATGTTTCCATTTAAAGAACAGAAAATGGACGCTGTTGGAACAAGGCTCAACTGCTGATGAAAGATGCCAAGAACAACTGAAGGGAAGTTCCTTTGCCACAAATAGGTACCAAAACAGCAACAAAATAAAAGCTTTCCTCACATTCAAAGAATGTGTGTAAAGCTTGAACTAGAGAGATGGAAAAAACCTTGTAAATCCTGGCACCTCTCTTGAAATTGTTACCATGAATGCTATTTCCTAGTAGCATCTAAGATAGTGCTTTTTTGCAACATGAACTCCAGTTACAAGGTAAAAAAAAAATCAGTTTCAAAACACGACATGAACAACTGTAATTTTTACCAGTGCAACTACAGTCTCTCAGCGAGCCAGCATTAAAATCCATAGTCCAACGTTAACAAACATAAAAATCCAATACCAAATCCCAAACTGAAATCTCAGCCAAAATAAGCCAAACTTCTTAGAAACCACTGCTGGGAAATCTAGTCCCCTGCAATGGTACTGCATTTCCCTGGCTGGCAAGCATGCATGACTTGCAGAAATTGTGCTTCCTAGTTTCAAAGTGGAAACATGGTGTTGGCACAAAAAATACGCACAAACATCAGCCCTGAAGCCCTGAGGTTAATGCTCGTAACCAAAGACACTGTTAAAGAATTCTCATTAAAAGAAATATATACAACATACAAGAAGAGGAGCAAAAGGTTTCTCAAGTCCTTACTTGTTTTGAGGTGAACAAGGCCGTGTTAAGTACTGGCACATCGGGAGCAGAAGGAAAGCGAAAGCTATTGTTGCAAGGACTAGAAAAAGAAGAAAAGGTAATATTAGTACATTCAGACCTAACTTCTACAGTACACAAACAAGCTTCTCCAATTTGAAAAAAACTCTTGCAACAATGCCCTATTATCATATGCTGCAGTATTATTAAAGCAAGAGCAGCTAAAAGCTCCAAGGTTTTCTGCAGAACTTCTATTGTTAGTATGCTTTCAAACTTCAATCAAAATAAAAGCTCTCAAAGGAATGCAATGCCCCATTCCCCAACCTTAAAAAAAAAAAAGTCTTAAAGCTATTCATGATCATGTCAGAAAGAAAAACAGTTTTCAAATATTCTGAGTCAAAAAAAAAGAAAAGAACTTGCTACAAACTGGTAGAGATTCTTTTAAAATTCTTCAACATATGACACAGACTAAGTCAGCATAATAAAGGGTTTTCTTCCACTTTTTAACTAAGATAGTCACTTTTTTAACCCCATTTCACTCAAAACTCTTTATTCATTACTGAAACACTGTACAACTTGAGTTATATCCAGTAGCTGACAACTTAAATTTTTTAAAATACGAAGTGCTTTATGTTTTTGAAAACAGGATGATAAAAATACATAAATATCCAAATAGACTATTGTCATAAACATTTTCTTTTTTAAGAAGCATACTTATCCCACCCATGCATTTGTAAAAACATTTAGTAACTGGTATTTATAATCATTTTTCCTGCCATTTTTTTTTTTAAATACTAGCACTGAATTTGTACTAAGGACCGTTTAAAAGGCTGAAGAGTGAGGAGACACAGACATGTCAGCAGCACGCATCCAAAGCTGCTGTAGCAAGAACAGACTGAAATGAAAATGGAAGAGTCGCTCGACATTTTCTGCATGCTGCAAATCAAATCTTTGTGCTGTCTCTACTCATTCCTTAAAAAATTGGGTGGTTGTTGTTGGTTTTTAAAAGGGATTTTTTTTTTCCTCTTCTCAAATGAAGATTATGGCAAGGAATCAGTTTCTTTAGTACACAGCTTAAGCCAACTGGAGAAAATAAATTAGTTTGGTCAAACCACACCTTTCCACCCCTAAATTCTGCCCCTTCTGGTGCGAGGAAGATTTAAAAAAAAAAATAAAAATAAATTAATTTAAAAAGAAAATTTTAAAAATTGTCTGTATGCAAACAGCACCATGGAAACTCACAGTTCTATCAATATTTCAGAGAGGAGGAAAAAAAGGAGAATGGGTAGGGAAAGAATGAAGAGTGTGGCAACTCTGCACACGTTGAACTAGGACCCTTTTCAGAGGTGCCTGGCAAAGGACGCTACACAGCAAAACCTGTGCCCCTGTTGCCCCAAGTCCTGCAGGCCTCACTGCCTGCCTGCCCCGCTCCTCGTCCGCCTCCACCACAGTGGGACTGACCCTTCCTCACGCAAACCGACCCTCCTTGCCCTTGGAATCTCTCCTTCCCCTTTCTCCCCTCCAGCTCTTCTCAGCAGGGAACCCTGCGCCTCCTGTCCTGGTGTCCCCAGCTGCTGCCACCCAAAGCTGGGCTCATTCAGAGAGCGTAAGAATCACAATGTAACCCCACTAATACACAGTGCCCACCAGCACCCACTCTCAGTCTCGCTCCTGACTGTCCAGGCTTCCAGTCATAAGTTTTCTCTTCCCTCTGGTCTCAATACCTATTATTCAGTTGGCAATCCCTCGGCTTAACTCCTGTCTGCAGGCAACGTGCCAACCCCTCAGCTCTGCCCTCTGCTTAGCAGCTGGTCCTGGCCTTGGGCTGTTTGCTGTACCCACCCTCGCTCCTGACTCTGCCCTGAAAGGCAAATCTTTGCGGGAGGAAGACTTAAGAGGGGTTTAAGAAACCAGACATCAGCTATAATTTAGAAGTCCCTCCACATCAGCCTCTAAAATAAACAAAAAGAGAATGTAAAATAGCACTACTGGAGCTTCAGGGGACAGAGGGACCAAGTCCCACAGTTCCCAAGTTCCCAAGTCCAGCAGGGTCCACATCCTGCCATATAGCCTCTAACAAAGCTTTGCATTTTAGAGGTTCCGAGGCCAAAGTCCCCTGTGCTTAATGACACCCTCTGACACAAGGCCAAGCAAAAGCACAAAAGTATCATAAAACCAGGTTCAAGAATAAAGATACCCAAGTGCACTAATCCAAGCAGACTCAATCCTCTTAAACCTGCAACAAGCCCCAACTGACAATATCGTCTAATTATACGCCACAAATATTACAAATAAAGCTACAAATGTCGAGGTCATTTTGGAAATAAATGGACCAATAAGCTTGACAAATTAAAATGTCTTTTGTCATAAATCTTCCCGTATACTATCTGATATATATGTGTGTATATATATTCCCCTAATATCTAGCATATACTAGAATTTATATGAAGTAATAATTTATTTTTAATAGGAAAGAATAGGTCAAAGTTATAAAAGCAGTATTCAGCAGACCTCTATAGGACTGTGCCTCCAAGAATTAGAGATAGGAGTCTCAAGACTTGTGTCAAGAGCAGAGATTTAGATTTCACCCATCAACATCAGCCCTGTTGAAGAGGCTGGAGAGGATGCATAGTTCAGGAGTTAAATCATGAGGGAAAAGCCTGCATTGCATATACATGAAGTAGGAGAGGATGAGAGGTATTTAGGGGTTTAAAAATCTTCACAGACTCAGTATGTGGACTGAGGAGTACAATTTTTAAAAGCTGCTGCAAATTTGGAGTGGTACGAAGAATCTTGCAGCTGCTGAACAGCAGCTGGTCTCTTGAAGAACTGCAAAAAGATCAAAAGGCCAAAATTTTCCAAAAATCAAAGCCCTGGTATTTACTTACATGACAAAATGACATTTTTGTTCTAAATTCAAGCAGTGCAAAAGACTAATACTCAAAATGCTAATGAGACCAGAAGTACCCCTGAAACAAAGAAAAACTGCATAACAGCAAAAACCAAAATTGAACTAGGAAAAGAAGTCTCTGGATAGGATCTCCAGTTATGCTATGATCCTATAAAGTACCTGAATTATGAAATACCATGTACAGTTCTGAGCACTGGTTTATAAACAAGTGAACTTTACACAAAATAATACATCCAGCATCTTTCAAAACTTGGCAATTTATAGTTCAGTACGTGTTGCAAATCTCTAACTGGAAAACACTTCTCAAATAATACTTGTCACTTTATTCATAGCTACAGAGACCTGAAAATACAACTCTGAAACCTGATGAGCTTTTTTTTTTAATGTACTATGACATGTATTATAATTCTTATCAACAATATTTAATTATATCAATGCTTTCTGTTCTATTCCAATTCTTATAAATAGAAGAAAACTTAGTCACCTGCTGTGCATATTGTAAAGACAACTTGAACTGAATCAAAGAAGAAGAACATAACTAGGAGAGACACAGACGCTCCGATGGGCAGGAACAACGCCTGGGTAGAATCAATGGTTTGAATACCTGCAGAAGAAAGAAAGTGACATTTAACTTGGGCTATTTCTTACCACCCACATATTGACACAATTAAGGACTCTGACAACGTATTCCATTTCAATGCTGGTGCAATAGATGTTTACTCTGAGATCCCTGTGCACTATCATAACCAAGCACTTTTTCTTCCCTGGAAGAGCAGCAAGTTGTCTAAATAACGGGTTACCTACACAACTCATAGTTACCAATGTATCCGAGTATGTCAAAAAACCTCAAACACACCTGAAATACACTCATTACAACTTAGTATCTGTTGTAAATATTTAACCATTTCCATAAAAGACAAGCTAAACAATGAGCATGGAAGCCACAACACTTGCACTGTATGGTCATTTATTAGTTCAGGTCATGGATCTATTATTCTTAAACATAGTTAGCACAACATATTTTAAAAACAAAAAGCAGAACTACTCAGTCACTTGGGATTTCTATGTTACTGAGGTCTGGTACAAAAGGGTAAAGTACAATATAGATAGTCCAGTGATGACAGTGCAAAGACACAGAAATTCTTGTGTTCTAATCTGTGACTTAGATCTAGTTCCTTCTGCTTTGAGAAAGAGCATTTATTCACATGCCCTTCAACTTCCCAAGGGAAAAAACAAACAAAACAAAACCCCAGAAATGACACACTACAAACCACCTTGGCATTTGGGAATTAGTGCCTGCAGTGTTAAATGTCAAAGTTCTTAATTTCATTTCTGATCATTTTGACAGCTAATCGCCTTAATGTGCTTATTCCCCAGCCTCAGACTGTCTTCTCTTACTTCCCAGATGCCAAAAGCCTCAACTGTTCATTGCTGAATCACCAAGCACAGCAACCTCTTTGCTCTGCGTTGTCAACAGAAGCAGTGCTCTGACAACCATGTAAATTCCAAGAGTCTATATTTAAAAAAAAAAGGCAAAAACCCCAAAAGACACATAAAACATAATATATGTTATTCATTTCATAATTTTTAAGCTATATTTCTTTCTTTAAACAAAGCAACCTTAGCATTCAGGGTTTTGTGCACTAGGCTGCTCACATACCTCACTCCTGTCTTCTAAACCTGCTGAAACTATTCATTCTAGAGCCTAATCTCAGAATATATAAACTGTTATAAATTAAACTCAGGTGTGAATTTACAGCACATTGTGTACAACGCATTCCACTCCAACTGTTCACATACATATTTCTACCTGCAAAATAGTGCATCTCAAATGGCCAAGCTGCCTGGAATCTATTTATAGATTACAGAGGGGACAGTCACCACGTAGGAGCTGACGTGTTAATCCCCACTCCAAATAGATTGTGTGTAGACACATATTTTGTTATCCATTATAAACGAGTTGCCCAAAGCCATGTGAACTCTATACTTCAATTTCTCTATTGATAAAGCTGAATCATCCTTATGGACTTGTTAGCATACCATCATCTTTCTCATTGCTTATGGACTGGCTAATACATCGTAGTGATAAACTCCAGACAAAAAGAAATTACATTCCCTTCTCATAACTGTGTGGTGCTTTTTTTTAAAAGTAAAACAGTTTCCATTTTCAGTAAAACATGACAAACTGTGCAGCATGCAATTTCTATGCATTATTGAAATGTTACGTTGATGTTTTAAATTTAGCTTCCATGGACGTGAACTAGATAGCAGTATTAGTGCATAGCAAGATGGCAAGTGCTGAGACAAAACAGTTTCATTATATCAAGTGAATCTACAACCCACGTAGCTGAAACATGCGTACGGATGAAGCAAAAGAAGATGCAGCACACTGAAGTGATGAAAGAAAGATAAGGAGTAAAGCTAACCCTTACTGTTATTGGTGCTGTTGCCATTAAAAGACCCAGCTGCGCTGCTGTTGTCTTTCTCTTTGTCTTGATTCTCAAAGTCCATGTTAAGAGACCTGCAGGAAACAAAGCAAACTTAACAGGCAAGTTTCAAACTCCTATTTGGGCTCATCAGCTACAGTCTCATTATCGTTCTATGATAGTACCCTCTCCCTAAAAAAGCCCTTTAATATTGGTTATTAGAAAAAACACCATACACACTGGAAATCTAAAAAAAAATAATGCTTATAATTAGGAATGAGGCACCAAATCACACAGGTTCCAATAGTGAGACTAGTCACCATAGTGTCTGAACTGGTAAGTGTTAACAACAAACTGCAACAAAGATATTTATCTGCATTACTGCCATGTGTAGAACATGATGGAAATGCAATAAAATTTCAATTCTGTGATGTACCTGAACTCTTTCCAAGTTCTCATTTTCATCCTTTTCATTGAAATTTAACTATCAGGTTTCATTTTTAAAACAATATTATTTCTTTCCTCTAAATCCTGTTATGAATGATGACCAAAACTAGTTTGTAAGTACCTGTCTGCTGAATGTAAGATCTTACTTAATTGAAACAGTTTCGGCAAAGCCTAGAAAGTAACCAGATACATATTTTAGAAACAGGCAGAACAGATGACTAGAGGAAGCTCTGAATAAATAGTACAAATTGATACAACTTAATTCATCCATAGGAGCTGACAACATTCCCCTATGTACCCAGCTCAGCTCTAATTGATTCATTTTTTCATTTTGATATACGCACTTTTAAAAAATTCCAAAATAACACAGTATTCTACCCCTTTTACCACAGTCTTTGACTTTGATGCAATTTCTAAATTATATTCTAATAAATTTTAGCGTAACTTTCTGAAACGGGGGAATTCCATTTAAGGTCTTTTTTGGCCAGTGGTAATTTCTATCGTTAAATTCTAGGTTGTTTTATATAAAAATACTAGCAATCAAATTTACCATAATAGTTTTTCATTCTGATACACGCATGTTATCCATGACATAGCTGCACATTTATTTATTCAAATAAGCTATAGAGAAGCACTGTACAACTTCTTTCTTATGTTTACAGCAGCATCAAATAACAAGTATTTCAATAAAACTTCCAGGTCAACAGGCATTAAACTCCTTTTCAAGTTGGGCTGTGAGTAATCGTACTACGCAAAGTAAACAAATTTTATTAATTTGTCAGACAAGTAAAAAATACACCACAATCTTCTATACAATTCTATAGGCATCAAAGTTATTTCATTTTAGTGGATAGGTTACCTAATGCAATGCACAGGTGAGCAATTTTGTGCTGCAGTCATACAACCTGAAATCAAGCACATATAGGTCTATAGTATCGAGATAGGTGTGGTGTGTTAAAGAAAGAGGGGTTGAGCAGTATCACTGTATAAAACAAAAACAAAAAAACGCTCTTCCAGTCTAAAACGGCTTTGTTTCTTCTGCTTCTATTATGCAAGTGCTCCCAAACAGTAGTATGAAATTCAAGCAGCTTTTGGGCTCAGGCAAAATATGAGGAAGCTTCAACCTCAGACATACAGTATTTCTACACAGACTGTGGATCATCAACTAAAAAGTTATCAAAAATACAAAGAGGCAATGGAGAACACTAAAATTCTAACAAATTAATCTGTTCTTAGCTCATTCTTCTAAAGATCCCTCTGCTCTGCGTCTTGTTTGGAGTGCCTTTATCCTTCATTCATGCTTGCTTTTTCCCCATTAATGCATTTCTCCGTTGTAGCCTCATAGTTTTCCTCTCAAGCTATAAAAATCCAGGAGGAGGCTGACAACCCTCCAGGACTTGATCCAAGATTCAGCCAAACAAGATAATTCTTTTCTCAGAGCAGCATTTCATTCCTCTCTGAATTAGCACAGTTCAGCAAGAACTTCACACCATCGCTCTCCCAGTGGCATCAGGCAACTCATAATTTAAGGGATTGCTATCAGCAAAGAAAAGTGGAAGAAACTATTAGATCTACTGCTCATAAGCAACTTCAGCCCTTTTTCTTTCATTGCAATAGTGTCAGCAATTATTATGTTATTACCTATAAACATCCCTACCTCAAAAGCAAGCATAAATTAGGAAATTACTTTCACTTAGCAACACAGCTGTTCCAAGATCTGAGACAATTTCTGAATAATCTCCAACCATTTTATGATTTGGCCCTTTCCTTTGCTACAAATTATCACTAACATATAAAAAAATTGAGAAGTGATCACTAAAACATCCTCCAAGAAAGTTAAAAATTATATTATAAAACAAGATACACTGAAAACTACTGGACTGTAAAGAAATAGCAAGCTGAGAAACATTTGCTTTTTTGTTCAAGTTTCTGCTGGACTTCCAAAGGCAACATTCAGCCAGCACCTCCCATCGGGCAATAAACTACACAGTTGTTTCTTCTGTCGGTCCTCACATTTCCAGTTGGTAGGATTTCCAGCACAATGTTTCAAAGCAAGCATGGCTCAGCCTCCCACAGGGAGCCACTCAGCAGGGTTACGCCAAGGCCAAAGGAATGAGTAAGCTGCTGGCACATTATTATCATGAAAGTTCAGATTCAACTATGGATCACTTCCACTGCAGTAATGCTTCAGGAAACCCTGCAGGAGAATATTCTTATGAAAGAATGGAGGAAATACGAAAGCAAGTACGTATCTATAGAGTTGCTTGCAGATGCAATATATTCTTGCTCTACTTAGTGAGGACAGTCACCCATCTTAAGAGCTCTGGGACTATGAGAATTGTGGGTTGCCACAGAATTGCCAGATTTCAATTGCTCTAAATGAAAAATTACAATTAGAATCAGTCATTGACGTGAGTTTAATTCAATCAAATCTCAATGCATATTATAGAGAGAACCTAAAAGATGTTGTGTGCTCTAACATTGCTACAGTCGCTATAAAACATTGCTGTGGGATTAAAGGTCAAGTTCCAATGCAAGATCTGGAGTGGGAATAAGAATAGGGGAAACAATAGCAGAAAGTGCATGTAAAAACTTTTTCACTGCCTAGATGGAGTAAGAAGGCCCAAGTCTCATGTCTCTGATAAGAACATCTCGCCTTCAGCAGCTATTTTATGTGTACCCACTTGTGCATGCACACGTGCAGACAACCTTCGTAGCACTCAGTGAGAAGGTCTGTCCAAATCCCCGATTCCACCCTGCCAGCGCTGCGGCTGTAGATGCTTATGAACTCCACAGCCTTTCTCTTTAAGTTTTATTGTGAAACATGTGTCCTGATTTCTGTAAATGTCAAGTCGTAAAGCCAACCATAAGGACACTGTTTGAAATATTTTCTATTTACACACGTATTTTAGGCACCCAAAGCCTAGAGTTAGAAGACACTAGTTTCACCCCATGCTTCTTGGTTTGGTTTAAAAGGAAGATACTTGGACAGGTAGATTTTGGGTGAAATCAAGCTTTACATAAGCTAAGAGACCATGTCTGGGTATGTGACAGGATAGAAAAGGATTTAGCTGTTACCTGCCTGCAAGGTAACCCCACATTTAAATCACAGAGAAGCACTTGGACAAGAATAGGTGGCTGTCTTGCAAGAACCCATAGGAAACACACTGTTTCAAGCTAAGCTCACCTCTTTAAAAAAACATAACTAACATATATATTGCATGCTCCAGTTTACAGCTTGTAACAGTTTAAAAGATTACACTTGCCCCTTCGGCAGTCAATAATAAAGTACATTAAGTTCAAGGACTGAGACAGTCAGAATGTATATGCGAAAGATGTTCAGAAGGGCTTGAAGCTAAAACTCCTGACCCAGCACAAACATAGGAAGGAAACGCTCGTTCACCCACAGTAAGAGAAGCGGGAACTCAACTCTATAAACTGTACTTTGTTCTGGATGCGGACTTTACCCATGATCTATTAGACATTCTTCTGAATACTTTGGGGGCTTCTTTTGTTTGTTTTGTTTTTGGACAAACGCTGCTTGTATGAATAAAGACAGTGGACCACGGCTTTCCTTTGTTCCTCTGAAACCTCTTGCATTAGATTAGATCCACCACGCATGTGGATTTTATCCTAATGACTCACCCACCCAATTCCTTCTGACTCTATTACTGCAATTCTGTTTAAGTCATCTGCCAGCAATACCACAATAACTCTATTTGCTTCTTTTCAGACTGAAAATCAGAAACCGAACCCACTTTCTGCAGCATGAAGGTTAACTGAGGAGTGCTATTTGCTTTTTTTCTTACGACAGCTCCATTTGAGACGAAGCACTCAAATCTAGATGAAGACATCATTGTTGTCATTTGAGAATGAGCACCTTAAGCTGTAACTTTCGTCGTTCTGGCAAGTCACTTTTCTAAGAAAATCCACCCACTTTGCCAGAAGTGTTTATTTTACTACTTATTTCTTAAATAACTTAATTGTATCTTAGACCCCTTTGTTAACACCACTGTACAGTCTTCTGTAAAAAACTGCTTTTGACCTCACTCGCTGACCAAACAGAATGGGAATTTGTCCAAGTCGCCATCATAACTGTGGGTTTCAGCTCAGACATCTGCTAAAGAAACTACATATAGGAAATTAATTAGAAAATCAATTTTAAAACTATGGGACCCTATCTTGGTCTGTAATAGCTTGCATCTTGGGGTCTTCACGATACATGCAAAGGAAGTGGACTAAAACAGGGCATTTCCTCAATTGATTTGTATCCATCACCATTCCACTACTTCATCCAGTAAGTTAGATTGTTCTGAAGTTTGCAGTCCTTGTTACGTGAGTAGTTTTAAATGTAAATCATAGGACAAGATGGTAAAAGAGCATGTGTATATAAAGAGCAAACAGCAGGGGAAAATTTTTAAGAGCAAGGAGCTCTGAGAAGGGCAGGCAATTTAAATTCAAGCACTCCTGCTGTTTTATATTGCATTATGTTTTCACAATTGAATTTTAATAAATGCTATGGCTTCTTGCAGTCAGATGCATAGCTCCTTTTTACACAACTGCATAAATTCAAGTAGTTAAAAATTGAATTAGACCCTCAATTATATGCTAGACTGACTCAAAACTTGAAGAAAAAACTAAACAAATACAACCTTTTATTTCTTTTTTTTCATTTTCATAATCTCTAGATTTTGTCTTCCTAAGGCTTTCTATTTTAATTCCATCAGCAGTGCCGTTACCTAATACTTGCTAGCAACAACAGACAGCCCTTATCAAAAATTGGCTCTTTCATTATATGATTTCATTAACTTACGAAGGCGATTTAAAACCTCTTATCCTAACAACTGTGACTTACATCATATGTATAACCATGGCTATCATCTACTTCAGGAATACTCATAGCAGTTCAGAGACTTCATAGTGAATGCATGGCTCTTATCATAGACTCTTTAAATGAAGCAATACTCTTCAAGAAACAGGAAGAAAAACATGCTGTACTTGAAAAAGTAATACTTTCATGCTGTGATTAATTATTTTTTTTTAATACGTCAGTATGAATCTCACTTCTTATGTGCCACTACATTAAAAAAATCTGTATAATACAAGCTGCAAGTCTAAAGGGACAACAATGTTTTCTCTATACTGTACTCAGGTCTCCTAGAGTGGGGCAAATTTGATTTTTGAAGATTCAAACTTATCCAGCAGTTCTCAGACACTTTGCTGGAATTCAACACTGATGGTGTTTCCCACTTCTCTGTTAAGCTGTTACTCAAGTAAATAGCACTGGGACTCGGGAATCTCTGTTTGACAAGACTTGTTTGCAATCACAACAAGGACATGCTGAATCGACCAACACTGAAACATTATATATAAAATTCTATTGATAGCATTACACTCCTATCTCTCTCGACAATCCTTTTATACCCTCCAAAATACAATTTTACAGAGTTGTCTTGAAGGCCTAACTTCTAAGTTATCTTATATATGCTTGTAACTTGATGTACTATCATGTCTTTCAGAAACCCCAGTTAGCTATTTTTTCTTCCTTTTCCATTTCCTTTTGAGAAGAAATATTTCACTTGCATTAGCCATCAGTCTGACAAAGGTACAATGAAACAAAAGGCATAAACATAAATTGTATTCAGTCACTTGCCATATTTTTATTTGAAAAAGAAAAATTCTGTAGAACCTTAAAGAAAAATCTTACCTGAAACTGCCATAGACTATGAGGAGAATAGAAATCAGGAAAGTAGACACTTGACTGGAATCCACAAGGGAATATGCCCTGGAATTGGGAAAAAGAAAGCAGGTGTGTCATCACAAGTGTCCATTTCTCCACTACCATTTGCAAATTCTTTTTCTTATTATAATACAGACGGAGAATTGGATGACAAATCTTTATGGCAGCTCTTTCTAAAGTTCTCGTATCATCTAGGAATATAAAACCTGCAGCTTGTACATTAACTTTTTATATTCAAGACGTCAGCATGCAAAATCTGTACAACAACTAAAGGACAATTCAAAATCCTTGTGGTAATTTGTTCTGAACTCATCACATTCAGATTTTTTTTCTCAAACACATTAAAATTGCTTCAATTGCAACTAATGCAACCTTGCATGTAAATAACACTAACCTATTTTCTGTAAGACTTCTTAGGTCTTAACTGATAATAGTTAAGTTGCAATATGGCAGTCACGGTTCACTTAGTCCAGGGTTAAAAAAAACCAAAACAAAACAAAACACAAAACCCCAAACCCCACAACAAGCTGCAATATGCATTTATTAAACCACACACAATTACTTCCCTATTTCATCTTGCAGACCACTTGATAAAGGATTCCCCATAGAAATTTCAGCAGGAGACTGAAAACTCAGCACTATTTAGACAGATTTCCTGATACAACATACCTTTGTGTGTAAAGCACGGAAAAATAAATATTAATATTCACCGATTTTTTCTCCTATCCTTGACAGACCAAACCCTACTCTGTAGCTTATACTGAAACTTCTTTTGATCTGGACATTGGGACAGAGGGAGCCCCAGCAAGTTCCCAGCTGACAGACAGCTGGGGAGAGTGGGGTTGATACACTAAGGAAGGAAAATCCTTTAAGAGGGACCTTGAGGAATGGACCAACAAGACGACGACAGCTCCCAAGTCAAGAGACATGATCACTCCCTCCACTTAGCACTTGTGAAGCCGCATCTTGAGTATTGCCTACAGTTTTGGGGGCCTCAAAAGAGAAAAACACTGGCACACTGGAATAAGCCAAGCAGTGGGCCACCACGTTGGTGGAGGTACAACATACGAGGAGAGGCTCCCAGAGTCGCACTACACCTTCCAACAGTTTTTCAACAACTTGCGCTGAAGTAATGGAAAAGAATAATGCCCAATGTTAACTGCATTAGTCTTACCCTACAAAAAAGACAACTAAACATTCCTAAAACCAACCGAAAAGCCTAATTTCAGCAAGACTATGGATATGGAACAAAGATAACTGAATTACATGATAGTTCCAAATTAAATATCGCAAAGCAAATAAAAACTAAAGCTACAAGACAGTTAAAGAATCACTCATCCCATTCCCAATTTAAAAGCAATTTAGAGAAAATTACCAAACCACTAGACACACACTTTAAAATACTTTAATATATAAACACAAATGTGAACCTTCTGCTATAGAAATTCAATATTAAACATCACCGAAAAACAGACTGCCTCTTTTAGATGAAATTATATACTTGTTGAATCAGAAATGAGAAACTACTTTTGCTAATTACCATAAATAACATCAACATCACCCCACACTAAAAGTGAAAAACAGATGTCTTACTTGCTCATGAAGTTGGCCAACACATAAAGACGATCCTAAGCTTTATAGTTTTTTTAATTTCGGTCATGTTTGACCTCTCGTTTCCAGGCTGTGGAACAGAAGTCTTAAAAGCATCCATGAAGATCAATATACTGAATTGCAAATACATGCAATATGTAACTAAGCACTTACAATCAGTGTATATATAAATGCTGTTTAGGTTATACTAGTTTTATGTCCTGTTACTAGCTTCAATTTCAGGGAGAAGCATTCCCTCACCCAACCTTGAGTGAAGGGAAAGGGAAACTTCATATCCTGTTTGGGTTTGAGAATAAATAGTGGAATTCATCTATTTAAAGAACCTTCAGGAGCTCCAAATGTATAAGAAAAGCAAAATGATAAGAGTGGAATTTCAGCTGGAATTAATCACGTCCAGGGTTATGCACTAAACTTTATTAACTGATGTTCATAAAATTGTATCTTCATAAATTGGCAAATACTTTTGAGATGAACAATGTTTTCTATATAATTCATCATGCGGTGGCAACTTTGGAAGCTATGATAATTAAAATGCCATTTCATCATAATTACTAAACATTAGTCAAAGGCTGTAAATGTTAGAAAGATTTATAAATCAGATAAAATAAGGATGATACATGGATCATGGATCAGCCCTGTGCATAATCCATTAAGTTTTGTATTAAAAACTGAGGGCTCTTTGGTACAATGAAAGAAACTGAATACCTGCAAAGCCATTCTAAACAATGATCTAATACACCATAACCCTACTGATAGGCTACAGTGATGATTAGGACAGCTATCTACCAATTCTATGCAAGGGAGAAACAAGAATTAAAGTCCTTCCATCCTGCACAAGAAAAGTGCAATAGTGTAATTATGAACTCATCGCAGACCAGTGACGTTTCCTGACTTCTCCACACAGAGATGTTATAGCAGGATATCGCGATTATGGTCTGGGAAAACTCATGTTCACGCATACCCCAGCAAACAGGGCCAAAGAGATACATTCACACTTTCCTTCTTCCTGAGGCAGCTGGACAAAGAGCAACGCAAAACACACACAGCATGACAAGTCTACGAGCAACTGCACAGTGGGAGTCAAGCGAGTAGCTCAGGCATGTCCAGATTCCATCCGAAGTTTCTAACACAAGCAGTCCACAAGCAAACTTCAAGAATAATTTTTTAATGTTGAAGTGAATCTCATCGTAATAAAACCCTGAATCTTTTTAACAGCTAATTTCCCTACATTATATAAGGTATTGCACAAAACCTGAAAGCAGAACTGAATCCTAAAATCCTAACCATTGGACAGTTCATTAAGAGACTAAAAACCCTTGATCCCAACTAAACACTTTCTAATGCATTAATGTAGACTAGAGATAATAAGCAAATGACAGCATCACATGAAAGAATCAAGAAGTAAGATTACTTCAAAGTTTTGAATATTATTCAAAATGCCAGACAGTGATCTGCAAACCCATTTGTATTTTTAACTGAAATTTAAATGACCTTCTACAAGTCCAACAGAGTCCATATGCATATAACTGGATTCTCCTATAAGCACATTTCAAGTATGCAAGTTCGCATACTCCCACAGCCAAACACGGCATCAGTGCTACGTTCTTCTCAAATGGGATCAGCCAAAACCAAAACAAAACCCCACACTTACGAAATTTTTCAAAGCTGGAGTATACTTTGTGCAGTCACATTTAACCAGTCTTCCACATATAAAAATGAAATCATCTTCCTTTTACAAGGTACTTTTGTAAAATTACGTATTTAATGTCAGAACAAGTAGTGGAAACTTATGCACAGAAAATCATAGAATCATAGAATGGTTTGGGTTGGAAGGGACCTTAAAGATCGCCTAGTTCCAACCCCCCTGCCGTGGGGAGGGACACCTTCCACAAGCCTGTGCATAGCTGTCCTTTGACTTCAATACTGATTTTAGAAGCAATTCTTAGTACTTACTACATGACAATCCATGAAGAAAAGATCGTTATTCTTCATTCTCATTCTGAAAATTAATACTGGATAAGGCCATGCTAAAGACTGCTGTCTTTTGAAGGACTGACTTTAGTGCAGTTCATCTCCATGTTACATTACAAGAACAACTACCAACTCATTTTTAAATTCTAGTATATATGCTCAAAATACAAAGACACCATTGGTTTTCCCAGGTAAGTACATTTTTTAGGATTCTTACACTATCACACCTGAAATTCAATATCCATGTAAGGAAGTTGTTTTAGAAATAAGTTATTTAAACAGGCTATCAGACAGATTCTTGCTAACTCAGTCAAATAACTAATAACTACTAATAGTTATTAGACTATAATATTAGACCCATATATTAGATCCAAGTACTTTATAAAACCAAACACACCGATGGCTTACTTTTGTCTGTAAGCTCCTTTTCTCAGCCAGCTAGTGAGAGGTAACTTGCCAAACGCCTTCTCTACAACTTGAGATCTCACTGTGAACCTGCATCTTTACACGGCTGAGATCAATTTTAGCAAATTCTCTGCCACTAGGCATCTATTTCTGGCAGCTTCATGGGCAAGTGCTTACAACACAGAGCCTGCTAAGGCATGCCAAGACAGAGACACAGCAAGCACTGTTCTATAACATAATCTGTGTGTCAGCCCTACAGCTATACAGTGAAAGTATTGTCCAGACAACAATCCAAGCAGCGAGCTCTCCAGCCTGGCACAGACTGCTCCATAGACCTTTACCTACAGAACAATTCCAGGGATGCCCAGCCACTGCGACACACCACCACTTCTACCCATCCCAAACAGTAACCATGCAAAATATGCCACACCAGTTACAGCTGGCGTTCCAAGCAGCACTCTCCCTTCTTCTGAGAAAAAATGAATAACTTCTGTATTCCCAAGGGAACAGAGACACGCCTCATTCCCAGCTAGAGAAGATGGTAACCAGCTAATAAAAGCTGAAACAACAACAGTAATAGCGTTACATTACAGACACTTGCAAGCTCTCTTTCCTCTGTATCAGTAGCTGCAGGTCAAGCTTTCTTTTCCCCTGTGGCCACAGGTCCAAGCTCACCTGGCTTTGACTGTGAACCTTCACTCTACAGGGTCTCTGCCATCTGACTGCTTAGGAATTTCTTATAAAAACCCCTCTTTTAGCCCTACTATTCTCCTATTACATACTTACTTAAATTCCTCCATTTTTGTTATTTCTTTTGCACCTCCAACTCAGGAAAATCACCCAGTCAATGCAAGCACTGGTTTTCATGTTTCAGCTCTTCCTTATCACCAAAAGATAAGCAGTTTGTTGGTAAGAGTCTCAACAGTCCTTCCAAACCAGCAGGAGTCCCTTAGGCAAAGCCTAGTACTTCTTTCTATCCTTCGTGTTGAGCAGTAAGTATCTGCAACTCACTTTGTTCAATGAAGAGAAAGACAGAACTAGGAACCATGTGTCTCCTGATGACAGCACAGAGCATTACCCTCTGCATAACCTACTCGTCATGGGCCAGTCTGACATGACCACAAGCCAACATTGCCTTACAAAAGCAACTTCTCACTTTTTACCAGTCGCCTATTCTCGTTCTTCATCCTGAGCCAGCACCACCATTTGCAAAACTAGAGCAGGGGACTTGTCTGCTTGAATAATAATGCAGAATGAATGAGAAGGTTTCTCAAGTGATTCAGATTCCTGATCTGGCATGCTTCTGGACATAAAAATCAAAGAGGAAAGACTTTTCAGTGGCAGCATTGGCTTAAGTACCCTAAAACTATCGCCTCAGAGATCAGGGAATTGAAATAAAAACCTCCTTCTATTTGCACAAGAAGCCTGCTAAATGGATGATCAAAGAAATTCAGCCCCTCAATGTTTCAGTAGCAAATATCACTCCCCGGATTTCCAGGTACAAGAGAAATTATTGTGAAAAATTCTGCCAAGGGGGGAAGGAAAAGCCTGTGCTTTTTTTAGCAAGGCACGTTAAAGACCTTGGATGTGAATCATTCTCATACAAAAGCTGTTATAACAGCAGCAAGGTAAACTTTCCCTGCATTTACTGTACATATATGAGAATGCAAACAATAGAGCAACAAATAAATCACATCAACTTGAAAAGTGCAGTAGATGAACTAACTTCACTAAAGTTCACATGAAGAGAGAAGATTGCATTTTCATCAAGTATTTTTCTTTATCAGTGATCATAATATCCAAGTGCTTTCAAGATTAAGGAAAATAAAACCATAAAAGGAAGGTAAGCATATGAGATAGGCTAGAGTAAGGATGGATTAAAATAGAAGAGACAGGTCTTTTACTTTGTTTAATGGGACCAAATCTACAACTTGCAGACATCTATCACAGAATCACAGAAATTCACACTGACAAGAATGTCAGGAGATCATTTAATTCCTTGAGTTATAATTTGATCTTACTTTGGGGAAAGACAGTCAGTCAGTCATGACAGATGTTTACCTCATCTGTTGTTTAAAACACTCATTGGTAAAATGAAAAGACTTTTCTTGACATCTAAGTCTTTCTGACTACAATATTAGTCCATACTTTTTCTCCTATACAAAAGTGCTTCAAAATTCACGGGGACCTTCTTGTACCAGACACAAATGGAGTAAACTGGATCCATATGTTAATTCACCTGCATATTTCAGATTCTGAAAGATGTGGCTGCTTGAGAAGTGACCACACAAAACTTCAAATACTCTTCAGCCCACATTAAAAGCGACAACTATTTATTCAATCAATATGGTACTCTTCATCTACAATTAAAATATCAGTTTTATTATCAAATGTCCACTGTCTCCTCACAAGGTCAGTGACAATAATCCATGCCCACCAAAACATGTATCCCACTTCCCCAATTTCCATTCTCTTTGAAAGAAAACTCCACGTGGGTAGGTACCAGCATTGGAAAGGTGACAATGAAGCATCTCCTTCCCTGCCCTATTACTCATCATTCATTTTCAGAACTTGCTGAAAGCACGCATTCAGTTTGAGGGTCCCATCTCAGCAGACAGTCAATTCTTTCAAAAGGAACCAGAAAAAAATAGAAAAACTCCAAACCCCAACAACCAACTTTTGCTGGAAATCTGGTGCTAAATGACAAAATCAAGGATGGAGGAGGGGGAGGCGGGAACTTTCTCCAAGGGTTTTATATATTTCAAAAGCTATTTAATACTTTTATTACATCAGTGATTGCTATAGCAATAGAAAAACAGAAAGTCAAGAAATACTAGTTGGTAAATTCAAGACAAGTTGAAAAACATTTTGCAACTCACTTCCCCTGCCCCACCCCTGGTTTTTGGAGCTATCAGCTGTAGGCAGAAATCAACGTTCACCTTCACACTGCTGCAATGACCCTATGCATCTATTTTCTTTTGATCGTGCAAGAGTATGCCACTCATGAGGAAAATGTTTTCTTGAATAATCCACTTGTCTCTGATATTTTCCAAACATTCTATTAATTATTTTATTCCTTAGAAGAAGTGTGAGAGAATACAGTTATCAGGACAATTTATTGCTAAGCGCAATTAATTTTTGATGCTACAGTGCAAGGCATTTGTGAGCTATCACTGTAGCATCATTTATTAAGCCGAGCAAATCAAACTCAAGGACTCCAGAGCAAAGCCCTAGGGCACATGAAAGAAAAGCACCACCATGTACGTGAAGATCAATTACAGTTAATTGCGCAAATATTCATTTTGATTGGGGGGCGGACTCACTCCGTAGGTAAAACCAATACTTCTTTCCTTTACTGGATTCCAGGTCAAGAGTATAACTAAAAAGCCTCTTTCAACTGCCTTACATGTGCAAGATATATACACATTTAAGGGCCTCCATTAGGCTTGCTGCCAAACCAAAGTTAAATCTGAGTGTAACAGTTAAAGGTATAATTTTAAGCGTGAAGTCATGGCACCCACAGCTGTAAACATATCTCAACACTATTCCATTCTTCAGTGTGATTCATAGGAAAAACAAGCAAATTGCTATGGCTTCACTTTACATTAAAGGAATAGCTTGTTTTCTAAAGTAAGTTTACAATTTCATCTCACTGTCACGTGCAGATAAGGTCTGCTAAGTCTGAGTAATTTATGGAAACATGGATCATATCAGAAAAAAACTTAAAGCAATTCTGAAGTGAAAAAAAAGAGTAATTTGAGTAATAACCAGATTTTCCTACGCAGACTTGGTTAGGGCTCAGGCAGGCATTTCAAAGTTGTAACCGGAAAGTAATTCTGCTGTTTATCAGACACAGGGCTCAGAACCACATTTTCACACTATTAGATACCATATATACACATGTATATACACAAACGCACATATTTTTACACATCCAACTAAAAAACCCAATTCCCTCTTCCATCCTTCCCAGAAAGCTGCTTTCCTAAAACTCTCCCTCCAAAACCAAATGCCAAGCTCCCAACTAAATGACTAAGACAAAACACTCTCTGAGCTCACTTTGAGAAGAAATCTTGCAAAAAACCTTTTTCTGTTAAAAACATTATCTGAGCTACCCTTTTAGTTCACCCGTCTGTTTGCCAACAGAACAAAGAATTACATGTTTCACAGTGTTTAAGAATTATAGTAACTGGAAGATTTCCAGATTTCACATGCAGCTTGGAGCACTCACTTCCCTGCAGGAATGGGAGCACAACTTCCAGTCCCTGCATGGAAGCATAAGAATACCTTACTCATTCAAAGGAGCATTATTTCAACCAACACAGAACGGCGTCCCTGCACCTCAAAAGCATCCTCAGCTCCTGACCTCCCCACCGCTCTAGTGAACCACACTAAACAGGATACTTGGAAGCAAAATTTGCAATCAGTGGTTAACAGAGAAAAATTACATCTTCAAATAAGTTGTACTGGACACAAGTATCTGTTTGAGTATTAAGCAGCCAGAACCAAAATAAATATCCAAAAACATGTTGAACATCTTTGACATTGCTGCAACAGAAAATACAGGCTTTTTTATTTCATACTGCCCATTTGTAGACTGAATGGGAGCCTGGATACATAATTTTCACCTCTTACCTACACACAAATATAAATTTACTTTTTTGAGGTTCATTGTTTTATTGAGGAGGGTTGTTTGGTTGATTTGGTTTGGGTTGGGGTTTTTCCTGTAAAACAAACAAAAGAAGACCTAGGAACCTCCCCTTCTTTCTTTCTTTCTCAAAGAAAGAAAAAACAAGATGTCATGAAAAACAGGGCATGCTTTTACTGCCAAATATATGTCATCACCAGTGAAGGAATCCTCTCCAGAAGTAGATTTTGAAACTGTATCATAAGTATACATGCCTGCAAACATTTTTTGAAAATGTGAACAAAACATCCATACAATGATGGCTGCAATAATGGATCCCCATGGAAGAAAAGTTAGTAGGTATTATTTCAGTGAGTTAAACTGAACAAGAATCTATGGAAAAACACATTTGATATCAAAACACAGGGCCTGTTAATAGTGACTGTGTTACTCAATTTTGTATTTTAATTGTGTCATATTTATTTTAATTGAGCTGTTTCAGATCAGCTAACTTGTCCCAGAACACTGGCATCCTACTACAGACCAGCCTCAGCAAACTGCTGAGCCGAGGCACAGCCCTGGTTTTCATTTTTAAAACAACTATTACTTTTACCCCTTCTTGACAATTAAATCTAAAGGACTCCAGCTTAAGATAGGATTTGCCTATGTTGGTTTGAAAATCAAAAGTCTGAGGCAAGAGAGACTAACAGGTCAGCCCTACACTGTAAATTCTAGCCACCTTAAGTCAGCTCACCTCTGACTTCAGCGATTTAATAGAGCTCTGCCAACAAAACCTCCTTTTTCAAACATTTGCCATTACAATTAGCTTGGGTTTTGCTAGTAAAACTTCTTTTACTCATGGGCAGGAAAAGAAGAAAGAGGTGGAAAACCAGTAAGCTGACCTGGTAAATTATCGTTTTTGAGAAGTGAGTTTTCATTCAGGCCAGCAGTTGCACAATTACCAGGTGCAAAAGACACAAAGATGAAAGGAGTCAACATGCGGCCAGGGACAAGGTGGGACTAAAACCCTTTCAGGAGAAGCTTACAGTTCGGTCTGATTAAGCACATTGTAATACACATACCTGTAATCCAAGCTTTACTGGAGCTAATGTAAATTAAACAAAACTAACCTTCCTATTTCCCTCTAACTAACCTTCTACGCAGAAGTTAGCACTGGTTTAATTAAGTTGGTTTTCAAAACAGACCACAGGTACTGTAGTTGCTGCAATCTATGACAACATCTTATAATATTTGGTGCTATTTCAGTCCTTCCAGATTTGTTTTCACTCGTAAACTCTACGGTTGCAGCATGCAGTAGTATCCATCTCTTGAAAACTGTAATAAAGTTATCTCTCCCCACAAGCCCTTTGAGCACCTGTACACTTTTATAAGTCCAGATACCTTTGCTACAGCTGCATGGTCCTATCACAGTATAGCATCTTGAGGTACTGGCCATCCACTAACGAGACTGTCAAGTAAACCCCAGCATCATTAATATGTAAGGATATTCAGTGAGGTACAAGAAGTACTGCCTTTGCAAGGGCCAAACTATTAGTATGTTAAAAAACATGTTTCATGAGAATGAGAAAAAGAGGTAAGACTCATTTGCTGAACTAAGTAAAGCAACTGTCTTCTCTGTAATTGTATTCATAGTTTATCAATTTATAGAACACTTCAGTGTACTGCAGAGGATAGAGTGAAGTTTTGCTGTAGTACCATGTAAATTGCCAAACAAAAATATGAATATAATGCTTTGTGGAAGAATTAAGATCAGCAAATATCAGAACAAGATGTAAATATGTAACTATGAAAAAATATATATAAATACATGTATGAGGCATCTGACAAAGCAAGAAGGCTGCAGCTTAGCCACAAGAACAAACTGACCACATAGGAAGACTTTCCTCATCTGGAAAACTGTTTCCACCTTCCACAAATAATCAAAAGGAGGATTGTAACGAAGGAGAAGAGAGGAGGTCAAATCAAGATCTGTTACACACAGAGCCACAAGCATATTTCTTTGTGTAAATTTTCAAATTCCAACAGACCAGTGAACTCTGCAAAGGTCAGTCCAATATTTAGCCTACCCCAAAGCTTTGCTGAAACAGCTCTTCTATCTAAATTACCACTTTCAACTGCATGAATTTTCCAAAAATAGCCCTTTTTACATCAGAAAAAAAAAGGCAAATCAAGAGAGTGGTTACTGTAATTTAAGTCTACGGAGTACCACTGTGCAAGCTGTCTACAGTTTTATGCTAGACAGCCTCATCATGATCCAAACAACATTGTGCTTTCAAGAAGGGCCGTCTGGAAATGTCAGTGGTTATCCCCAGCACAGGAAAGTTTTCTGCAATTTTGACAGCTAAGACCTTTTTGGGTTATAAAGGTATCAATTTACATCCTAGTCATATATGCAACCCAGAGTTTTCAACCACTTGGTAGTACAGAAGACTGCTTAGTGCTAGGTTTCATTTTATGGCACTTACTTTAGTTACAGGAAGAAGATAAAAACCTCCCCAAAGTCTTCACCTTAGGCTCCCATCTATATTTTGATCTCTGTAAGTTTTTTTCGACTTAACAGAAAAGCTCATTAACAATGACTACAATCACCTAAAACACGAGGATGCTCCCTACTTCCAGTTTACAATAAAATACATTTACTGCTTGAAAAACGAGTACAAACCTCTTCTGCACAAGAATCCCCCATTCAATAACAAAGCCCCGTCCAAGCTATATAGTGAGATGTCTACAACCTAACGCTTACTGCTGCCAGCCACAGCACAGTCAGAACAGACTCGATGTGGGCTCAGTGTGGGTATTTTGCTCTGGAAGAGCAGGAAGAGCTGTTCCGAGCAGGGTTAGAAGCCACTGCAGTGAAAATGCTGACAAGCAATTTATATCATGACTCAACATTGTTAACACAGCTACTGCAGCACAGGTTATTACTTTCAACCAACAGCATCTCAGAGGACCCTAAGCTATAACGAAAAGTTGTCCGAGCTGATAAAACATGAGAGTTTTCATTATTTGGAATTAAGTATTTGTCCCAATCTTCACTGCTGCTCCATCTGGACCAGGAAGACAGTGGTGAGCAAACATCTCATCTCGGTCTCACAATTAAGAGATTCATATTTACTTTGCAAGCTATTGCCAATTAATGTACCACCTCTGACAACAACATGTCCTGTAAAAGCGTCTTACATACACACAAAAAAATTGTTTTGACTAAGAGGGAAAAAAAAAACAACCACCAAACCCAATCTTCTCTCCCACATATTCCCAGAACACCAAAATAAGCTCATATAACTGGTCCTACTGGACTAGCCTTACTTTTGAGTACTTTAAAACTGTGCCACTCAGAC
Organism: Calonectris borealis; assembly: GCF_964195595.1. Classification (NCBI taxonomy): domain Eukaryota; kingdom Metazoa; phylum Chordata; class Aves; order Procellariiformes; family Procellariidae; genus Calonectris; species Calonectris borealis. The sequence continues at coordinate 4,700,208 of NC_134329.1, forward strand.
TAAGTTTTTCTAAATTTAGAAAAGCGGGTGATAGTAAGACTTCAGCTCTACACTTGTTCGTCTCAAGAACAACAAAAAGTTTCTTGGGCCTGTAGCAGACTGAAAGCTCTACAATACTATCAGATTACTTTGGCAGACAGACACACAAAAGTCAAACACCTAAGATGAATCAATCTATTCTCCAAACATACAAACATGATAAAAAGGCATATTAATATAAGCAGAAAGTATCATCGTTATTCCTGATAATACAAGAAAAAAGTCCTAGTGGGGGAAAAATGAGCTTCAAGTGGGTCAAGGAACCACCAGCAGTTGAACCCAGAAAATTTAAGGTATGTTTAATTTCCTCATTGAAGCAGAAGCACTGACTGAAAATAACACACCTTCTACTTTCCAATGTAAGTGAAAAACAAGGAGTTTAAAACATATTGAAAAAACCCAACAAAAGAACAAACCTTACATGTAGAGTGAAAAGCTTTAAGTAAAATCTCACACCAGGTTTTCTGTAATACTGTAATGATAATATTTAATGGTTCCAGTACTTCACTTGTAGAGGAATAATGCACTGCTTGTTCACAAAACCATGTAATTCTAAAAAAATCAAACAGCAACATATTTTGCTTTTTAAAAAGCAAATGCAAGGCAACTTCTTTACGAAGAATAAACTCCTTTAAACAGGCAAAAAAATTCAAGCATCAAACATCATTAGGATCTACATTACCGGTATGTCAAGCAGCAGCTTTTCGCTGCTGAATGGATCCCACCCAGAGAGAATGCACAAAGCCATATTTGAACACACAGCGATTCCCATGATTAGTTCAGTTACAACTGAGGCGGTGGAGGGGGGAAATTAAGCTTAAAACTGGGATTTTGCTCCTGTTCTGATCAAGTCATTGACTCCCTATTAACTCGAGTTAAAATTCTCACACCCACAAGCACACGACACACTCCACAGTCCCTTAATCAAAGGGAAAGAATGGCTATCTTACTTAGTACAGAAAGAAAACAGAAACAAGTGAATCAGAGAGCTACATGTATTTATTACAGGAAGAAAACTTCTGAGTATAAAGCACCAAAATGATACACTACAAAGAAATACAGACAATCAATGCAGCATGTTTCCAAGGTACCTATGCCAAAGGCTTTGTGACTCAGGGTAGCGTGAAGCTAGGAAACAGACTCCAGCTTTAATTGTTAGTACGGCACTAAATGCATATAAACAGACTCTAATGCAATTAACTTGTTAAAACTGCATGATTTAGTACAGAAATCAATTAAGGTTTTGCATTATGAGCATTATGATTTGCCCATACTACTGAGCCTACTAATACTAGTATTTTGGATAGACACTTCTGTAGTCACATTTTTCCTGAGGTTTTCTCTCCTCTTCATTTCTCTTCTTTTTAATCCTATTTTGTAAGAGCAAACAATAAATTCAGCACAGGAAAGAAAGAGGACTATTAAGGGAGAAGACAGGCACTGGTATTTAAGTGTGAATTTAGCTTTACTGTGAGCAGAACTATCAGCCTATCACTGGAACGAGTGCAGAAAAGAGTTTCTAAGATGACTAGGAGAGCTAAGAACTGAGTTTATTTAGCCTAGAAAAATACACAGCAAGGGGAGAAGCAGGCACACAGGTAAAAGGAAACACCAAATACGAGATTAAAATGACTTAAAATTGTGTTACTAACAATAGGGGAATTCACATTCTTTCCCAACGCTAAATGGTAAACTGATCCAGTTGAACAATTTTTCCCCCCCAAATTCAAGTTCATTTTCAGATCAACATCTCCATAGTCACACAAACACTAGTGACAATACAAGAGATGGCAGTTCTTACCCTTTCATGCATTGTGCTTTTGGGGTGTGGGGGGAGGGGAGACAAAACCCAAACAATACAAAAAACAAACAGACCCATTCCAAATGTATTATCCAGTATGTTCTTTTCAGTCCTGAGAAACAAGAAAAAGAAGGAGAACGTGTCCTACTGCTCTTTTGTACTCATTCTAAGCAGTGGAGGTTTAATGAAACGATGTTGAGACAGATTATTAGAGGCATCTCACATGCTGAGCCTCTGAACGTTGCCAGGCTTATTAACAGCAAACTTTCATAACAGCAGCTGTCATGTCTTCAATATTGCACCACATAAACCTTCCGGACAAACTGAAGTACATGAGGCTTCATGTACAGGATCAAGTGAAATTTATATTTGACCAGTATCAAATTACGCCCACTTGAAAATTTAACTAGTTTTATCACAGAGATACTGTCATTTCATTATGTACCATTCTTCTTCTACAAACACAGAATTGAAACATATACACCAAATCAGTGTCAGACAACACAGAGGGTGTAATATTTCTGCAAGCCCAGGAGTAACTAGGATCAAAAGCTACTAGAAATCCCAAATGAAAACAAAAACATTATTTTTACTGGACAAAATGTTCGCCTTTTAAAAAGCAAACTTCTATGTAAAGGCATCAAGATAACATTACACAGGAAAGCAAGTCTTCTCCTATTCACAGGTTATCCATTAATTTGCAATGGTCATCCTAAATATACAACTGACACTCCATAGCAAAAGGACCAAGATGGTAACTTCTGTTCACATCTCCCTCTCAGTTTAACATTCATTTTATTTCATTAATTCAAGCTGTACTCATTTAATGGGTGTTTTATGCTAGACAAACTGGAACACATCAGACCAGTGATCCACTTCTAAAAAAAACGTTTTTACTTAGGTATTCATTAAATGTTACAGCAGATTCAGATTAAGTCTTCAACAACAGAACTCTAACCTGGACAGAAGTCCAATTCAGCACTGCTAGGAGCAGCCGCATCAGATTTTTCAGGTGTTATTAAAAATCATTACACTTCCAACCACATGGATAGAAAGGAAAATTCATAAATACAAGTCAGGTTAAATTCTATTTTTCCCATCTTAACAGAATTGCTTTGAAAAGTGTAAACTGACACTTCTGTGTGAATCCTGAAGCCCACTGAAACAACAGTCTCCAATTTTTATATTAACTTACAATAATTTCCCTAAGGGTTAGGGAATTAATAGCTCAATACTTTTAGGAAACATACAGAACCACAGGGCTTGATAGGGATGTCCATGTACCAGCAGGCTCAAAATGACTTAAGATACGCCTGCCATCTAGGAGCTACTATAAAACAAACACTATGTGGTTTTGAAGACATGCTGGTGATGCTATAATAGAGGACTCAGCTTTCCAGGAAATTTTACACGCTGGAAGCCTAAATGCTGATCTTTCAGCATCTATTTCGATTCACGTTTTCATGTAATATATGTAGTAAATAACAAAATACAAATTAAAGCAAATGACCAGATTTAAGCATTTCAAATTAACAAAATAGTCTTTTTAACTCAGGAACAGTCTCACGCTATCACAATGCATACAAGTAAAATCAAACAGTATTTGTGGAGAGGAACAATCTCTTATTAGACCAGCTAACATACAACTGGAGAGACATAAGCTTTTCAATACATAAACACGAGAGGTTTTGAAATCCTCAAGGGGTACATAAACCCCTACATATCAGTTAGTTAAAAAAATTCCCTCTCACCACAAATATATTTACCACCATATCAACAATATAAGAAAATTGGTATAGTAACTAACTAAAATTTGAAAACCTTAGGTCTTCCTGCTTGAGAAAAAAAAAAGTGTAGTGCTAAAGATACTCAAAATATATTAAGAAAGTGAAAAAGGAACGTCACAGTTCTCTAAGCAGCACCTGGAAACTGGTAAGGGGGAAAAATACCCCTCAGCTGCAAATGCAATTTTTTAGCAATCAGTATTGCTGAAATTTGGCATTTCAAAACACATTAGCATATTTGCATAAGACTTTTGTTCTAGCCATTCAAGTTTCAAGCTAGGCAGCCAGGATACATTTTTAAAGCAGTATTCTGTAAAATCAAGGGTGTAAGACAGCTCATATAAAACAGAAGTCTAGCTCTCTACAAAGCTATTTCAGTTAAACACATTTAATTCATTTAACTTTCAGAACTTTCTTGAGGTTTTTCCCCATACACATACAATGTATATGGGAATGCCTTAAAACCATTACGTACAACCTAAGTTTTCTTCTCCAAATCCTGTACTGTATCTGTAACATTTTTGTATTTTCTGAATCCAGAAAACTGTTTAACACTGATAGAGGACAATTTTCTATGAATCAACTACCCCAATCAAAAAATCTACTTTTTTTCAGCCAGAATGCAAATACCCGGAGTCTGAGAAACATTGCAAAGGCATTCCTTCCTTTCTAACTTGGCACCTCTGCTCAGTTTCATCCCTGTTTTGGATTCCCATGTCTCAAAGACACCTACAAAAATACTACAGAGGTAAATCCTCCCCACATCCTTCCGTAATCCTCAGAGTTACTTTAAGCAATAGAACAGTCTGAAAATACCAGAGTCCCCTGGGAAGCCAGAGATTACATGCTGTTGTGCTGCATTTATATTTCTGCTGATATTTCTTGCTCAGGAACAAAATGCTTTCCTGGAAAAGGTTTTGTAGTGAACATCCAGATGTTTAACCTTCCTAAAAATAACCGAGTTCACCCTTGGAACACTCTGAATCCCAGAGCATTCTACAGACAAAAGCACTCACATCATAACTAGAAGAAGATAAAATTAACTCCAACAAAAGTTAAATTCAGAAAAACGTAGTAGCAAGATGACAAAGCTGACTCAAACATATTAGCATTTTTTGTTAATTGCTAGTTTAAGTATTATACATAAGCCACCTACTAAATTTAGACATAATTCACATTCAGTTTGTCACTTTGCTTTGATTCTTGAGTCCATAATAATATTAAAATGCTATTTCACTTTCACAGCATTATTCAGATTTGAATGTACAGTGATGAACAAAGTAAAACCAATAATTTAAAAATATCGCTTAATCATCCTTAATATTTTATTTGAAAACTACTTTTGCCTAAGAAGTAAAGCACAGTAAGGATGTAGCTACCATAAATTTTAAGCTGTTTTTAAAACACTATTTCATTACTGCTTAGTGTTTGGGGGACTTTTTAAGTTAAGTTTTTATGCATGAACAACTGCATCTTATGTTTTTGAAATATAAAAAGAGAAAATTATCTTAATCAATATGTAAGTGATTAACTTTCACCAGTCATGCATAAAGTTGCAAATCAAATACTACAATCAGAGACAGAAAAGTAAATTACATACATTTCATTCACAGACATCAATTCCAAAAGTTTACAGAAACAAAGACACAGAATGCAGAAGAAAAAATGTGCTGCTGCTTCTGGACATTCGAAAAGTAATTTTAATATTTGAAGTTTATAAGTAACACCTAGGTGGAACACACTTATGCTCTGTGTGTCAAATTATTAAGAAAAAAAAAAAAATCAGCTCTGCTCAAATTCATCCCAAGCTAGAAAAAAAAACCCCACAACGCTCTGGTAAGTGTGATTTCAGTCCACATACAAGTACTAATACCTACTATATAGCTATTTAACTGTCACTTTTGCATAGCTGCTAGCGTGTGAAAATATCAAAAGGCTCTGGATGAGAAACAGGAAGGAGCTTTGGAATTTATCTCTATTAAATATTATTCTTCCACAGATTCCAACAGTGAAGATCGAAGTGGCTACTTGAGACTTACATCACAGATCCCAGATCATCCAGACCAGATTTTTGTCAAGCCCAGCAAATGAAGGCTAGAACGATGCTGTTCCAAGGATGGACTAAAGCATGGCTAGAGAAGCTTCCCCAAGCGCAGACACAAATCACAGATAAGTCCCATGTCACTGTATCTGGAAAGAAGCATGCACGCACATACACAAAAGACTTTCCCTTTAGGCTTCTCTGTCTCCCGCTCTGGAAATGAGCAGAGGCTGATAACAAGGCATAAACTGCTCTAACACTTCACAGGAAGCAAAGCGCAGGATTAAGCAGTTTAAAATCGAAAGAGCACAAAGTTTAAGACATTTTTCCTGCCTGTTTTGTTTCCTATATTTTAATTTTAAGTGTTCTAAATCAAGGTATCTGAAATGCAAGAAAAAGCAAATAATTATGTCAAAGGAACAAAGTTGGGTGACATCTTAATGCGAAAAAGTGACAAAAAAGTGACAGATCTGATTTCTGGCTGAAAAACTGAAGAGAACTTTTCTTTATTCAGGACCTAACACTGGTTTGTCCAAATGTTTTCCTCTAATCTCTGCAGAAATTACTGTAACAGTACAACCTTGGAAAGCACGTTTTCAACCCCAAACTAGTTCTAAAAATACTAAACACATACAGAGCCATGCTCACGGCACACATCTTACGGCAAGGGCTCACATTTTTTTGTGATACTGCAGGAGATGCTTAGGAGACTGCATTTGTGCAAGTCAGAGCGAAGTTTTCAGACAGCAGCTAGTACTTGCTGACACCTCAGCAGATGAATGGGAACACTTCCCTTTTTTTCAACTGTCGTGCCCTCTACAAATTTGTTTGAGATGTTCAGCCAAATGGTGTTGTAACAAATGGAAACAGAGGTTATTCGAGTCCTCCTACCTAAGGCATCTGAAGCACTTCATTTACAAGATCACGCTCCCTATGCAGTCAGTGGAGAAAGGCATGCTCCTACCACAGGTTTGCAATTATCCTCTGGTCCCTCCGTTCAGTTCAGGTCCTTACGCAGTCCTAAATTTGGAGTTTAAAATTAAGATGATGTGAATAATCACCCCATAATTTCTGAAACAGATATGAGTAAGAATTCAGTAATCTATGTAAACTTTGTTGAATAGCTGGTATTTTCTTTCTCTGATGAATAACTTATTGTGAAGGTAAGAAACATATGAATTGGCACTAGTATGATTTTGGAAAACTACATACAAAACACATACACAATCCAAAATAGTTTTCACCCAGTTTAGCTCATGATGCAGCCAGTCTTCATTCTTTTCTCTTTCAACAGCTCTCACTTACTACGTTCATCTAAGCAGCCCCGTGGGAAACCACAGACATTACTAAATATTAGGAACTCTGTGGAAGGCAAACGCTGGATTTGATCAGGAATGTGATGACAAAGAGTTTGCTCTAGGCTTCTTTCATGTTTTAGAAAGCCAATTTGCTTACGAATTCTTTTTAGGGGGAGAATGACACAGATTCCACAGATGAAATCATCTATATGAAATCTTGTATCACAAAACAGGAAGTATGAACCACAATGTCTGCTCTCCCAGGAATGAAGGAGGGTAAGTATCTAATCACATAGGTCCTTGACAAAGGAAAACAGCATCTTTTTTCAAGAAGAAAGGCTAGAAAAGCACTTTCTCTTTTAACATTAGGCATCTTATTTTCTCCTGCAGTAGGTGTGCAATGGCAGCTAATACTAATGATCTGTAACTCTGCTTGTATTTTCTAAGAGACAAGCACTTTACAGTAACGAGTCCAAGAAGTGATATAACAGAAATATTTTCAACTCCAGCATACGCAACGCAAAGCTACTATTTAGACAAAATGCTGGACTAATGGCTACATCCCAGATTGAACAGAAGACCTAGATTCAGGAGCACATACCAGCTCATAACTCCCATTTCAACTTTAAAGATGGAATATGTCTTAGTGTGAAAATTACACTTGATACAGAACACAATAGTTTGTTAATCAGCAAAGCAGGTAACTGATTACCTTGCCATTAAACTCTGCTGAGATCACAGACTTCCAACTTTCTCTTAATGTCATGAAAACAACACCACGGATCTTAAATCTGACCAACAGTTACATAAAGGGTTTCTCAGCCGCTCTCTTCACATTTTCTACTTATGAGAGTTTTTGTAACTTTCCAGCGGGGAAAGCATAGCTTAGCTAGGCAGCAAGGAGGTTTTGTAGCTGATCTAAAACAGAGCAACACCGTAAGTTGAATTAGGAACCACTGCTAAGCACATGGCAGCAGAAATACAACACGTTTCTTGAACCTTACTCAGCACACCTTCACATTCATGTGATCTTTCTTCTCGGGGAGAGCGCGCCCTGACTTGACAAAGGTTCGTCACCTTCCTAATTGCAAAATGAAAAGCAGGTTCTAGTACATCTCTAGTGCACTTATATATATATAAAAAGATTTGAAAAAATGAATTCTGTTATAAAAATTGCAAATGGTATTACAGAGTTGTGCAGGATTTTTATTACCATTTTGGTAATATGTTCCCCACTTGCCATGTATCAGAACTGGGGAGGGAGGGGTATCTTTAAGTTTAGTAACACAGAATTAAAATTAGAAAAAAAAAAAAAAGGGGAAAGAAAGCTTAGTTACAAACATGCTAAAAATTTAACTGAGGACCCCCCCATTACCAAGAAAACATCCACTTACCATTGATTTCTAAAAAACATCTCGACATATTATATACCCAAGACACTTTTACAGAAGTTACAAAACATCTACTACTCAAAGCAAACTTTGTTTCCAAAATAAGAGTCTATGAAGTTCTATTACTTGGGCATTTTGCGGAGTCACTGTCCTCAGGTGTCCACAACCTTAAGAAAATCTACGTATTTGCTTAATTTTACAGTGTTGAATAGCTTGCATGGAAAAAATTTGGGACATCACTCCCCTGATAAGGCATCATACCTTCTCAGAATCATGAATTCACATCATTCACAACCATTTTTAAATTATTTCCTTTGTACCTCTCTCTTGCACAAATTGCCAGCAAAAGAATTAATAAGCCAGAGAAATGGAGGATAAGTTGGATCTCTTCAGATATTTGGGGGCATTACTCAGTGTCCGGAGGGGTCAGGAGATTCTGTTATCTTACTTCAAGAAACAGGTCTAAATTTTGAAAGACTATGGCACTGCAGCCTTTCCAATTAGTTATATAGATCCTATTAATAAATTGCCATAGAGTTCTAGAACCCTGTTCATCCAAAGCTATCCATTTCCTATGCGGTACCAAGATACAGGATATTCAACAACAAGTTTCCTAATAGCATGGAAAAATTCCGTTACAAAGAACTTCCAATAGTTAAACTATAAACAGTAAATTCAAGGCTATATTAGTAACAAGGGATAACAAAATTTCAAACTTTACCATAAAGAAAGGAAACTATATTAGTGTTTTCCAGAACTGAAGCAGTAAGTTATTTGAACAAGGTTCCAGACAATTAAGTCTTTAACATAAGAAAACACAGCCTGCCTTCTAGTAATGCAATTCAGCCTCGTCGCAGACACTGTCAGTCATCCAAGTCCAGACATGGCATTCTTCCGAAGAAGGTTGTTCAAGATAAATACTCTATACAACTAACAGCTCAACTTCACCTTCCTTCTCTTACAGCAATATTACCCGAGGAGTCAACATCCTCTGAAGATACAGGGCTAAGTTCATCTAATGTGCAGCTGAGCCAATGCCCATCATCCTGACCATATTTATCAACATTCAATCATATGCAAAATATTATAGTTGTCATGGTGCCAGCAAGCAGTTAAAAAAGGGCAATGACAAAAGAAAACAGATTAATTATGTGGCAGAAAGAGAGGACTCTCAGGATATGCAGGGAAATATCTGTTAGCCTGCAATATTCTGCAAGAGAAATCCTAGCGCGAAGGGCAGAGCCCCACACCAACACCGGTGCTGTGCTGAGACTGTCCTCCAGCCCATTCAGGCAAGTACAGATTTTGCATGGCCATCGTGGTCAGACGCTTGCCAAGGTGTCTTAATTGTGTGAACTGAAGTGACTCCTCAGTTTGCTACACCAAGAGCTAACCAGGCAGCCCTCAGCTGAAAAACACAAATAATCCAGCACTAAAGACGGGACAAGCTGCATTGCCTCTGAGGACCTAATAACTGACTTCACCTTGTAAATCTTATTGTAAAGCACTGTAAGATAAATCATGTAATCAATGCTTTGCTTGGACAGGAAACAACATACTGAGCAAAAATAATACCTAAATATTTAAGACAATAAATCTTAACAAATTTGTAATCTGACTTCTTACGGGAGGCAGAGTCAAGTAACTGACTAAAACAAAAAAGTTCAGATCAGAGTAAAAGAAGTATCTCCATCTGAAGCAACACAGAAAAATACAGCAGGTTTCCTAACAAGCACACAAAGGAATACCACTACTCAATGCTGTATCTGATCTCACCCAGGAGCCAAAACCAGAAGATGAAGTTGGTCCTCTTCTATGTGTACAGCTTCACTCAAGACACATACATCAAACTGGAGAGTCTATCTTGAGTGGCCTAACTCGGTCTCAAATGTATTACCTAAAACATTCTGTGCATATACCTGTTTAACTTATTTTCCTCGTGACCAGCTCCATCCTTTATCATTGGGCTCTTGCGCTAGCCCTGCTCCTCATCTTGCATGGGCATCCCGAGGTTGTCATCAAAGCTTCACTCCAGGAGAACAAACTGCCCCAGACCACTATAAAGTCTGTGCCCAGTTCTGGACTTTGTAACTGTCAACACATCTAGATCCAGCAGTGCAGATATTCTACTGCTAACCTTGCTCTAACTATCTGGAGTATAACACTCACTGGAGCCAAGACCTAATAAAAGAGGTGTTTATTCACATTCATAAGGTTTCTTTCTGTAAATGCTAGAGCTGATCAAGCAGAGCAGAACTCTGATGGCAGAACACGCTGCAAATCCCACCTCTTTGGCAAGTCACTGCCTCCTCGTAAAAGAAATGCAACAATTGAAGCTTCACAGTGGTTCAGAGACAGAGAAAGTGCAAGAATACTTGTACCAGAACCATACAACTGGTTTATCTGTGAGATACAGGTGTTTCGGTAACAAGCGCTACAGAAAAGCTTAACATGTACATATGCAGGCACTACTGGGAAGAATGAATTAATTTAAACCCTAGAACAGGTCCCAGGAACATATCCTAGCAGAGACCCCAGGATCTCCCATCTTCTCCAACAACGAAGTATCATCACTTTGTAGTTTGGACAAAATGCAGTCGGACAAACTGACGGAAGAACACTCATCTAAGATCTAATGTACAAAGACACTATGAAGTCCCCTCAGATTTGGAGGATATTGATACGAATACTGCATTGCTTCCTAGACAAAACACATCTTCCCATCCCAGTACAAAAAACACTTTTTCTCATTTCTAGGATTAAATTCCACAGTGATTCCCATACTTAAGTTACAAATATGCAGAATATCTTGATTTTTTTTTTTAAGATATCAAAAGGTAGTAGGCTCTCTAATCAGAAAAAAGTTTTTTTGTTTTTATCACTAAAGTCAGAAAAGAGGATATTATTTCACCTATATTGACTCTACTGTTGACTAAAAAAACAAAACAAAACCACACCTTTGACACTTAGGCCAGTATTTTATTGATTATGTGCTTGGAAATCCAAACTCTTTTTAGCAACATATTCAGAAGTCAGATCAAAAAATAAAACTAATGACTAATAGTTTAATCAAAGTATTTAACAATCAGGCCTTACAATCAACAAGCCAAAACCAAAGTCAAATTGATCAATATGACCTTGTCATACAGAAAGAGCAGCTCTGAGTACTATTGATGAGTTGAGTTACCCGCACAGTACAGCATTATGATATATACTTTATCATTACATGCCTGCGTAGAATTAAACACTATTTTCATAAAAACTCCATAAAAGAAAGAGTTAACACCATTAGCACCAAACTATGAATCTTCAGTGACAATGTTGAAAGTACGTTCCTGTACGAGTCAAAGCTATAGACTAGCCAGTCTGTCTCGCCAGAGTTAAGCAGCTTTCATCATGCCAGGTCTGTATCAAGACAAAATAACGTTGTCAGACGATGGCTGGTGAGATTCTGAAGCGAACGTGACTATCACAACTGCACTAAGTGAGGAGAGGGAATTCAGCTGGCATGAAATTACAAAATGCAGCCCATAAAAACAGACACCCTGTTTTTGCTACCTCCAATTAAGAGAGAGAAAACTCAAAAAAAGGTCTTGACAGTAACAAATGTGGCCACTTTACAGATAAACATGAGAGATGTGAGACTGATCTCTGCCTTACAACCAGAGTGCAAGAGAAGCATGGGACATTAATACACTTGAGTATCAGCCTTAAGGCAGCAGTTTCAGTTCCAGGAGCAAAAAACAGGCAGCAGCAGAACAGATGGAGGCTGTTTTCAACAAATTCTAGCCCAAATATCTAAAAACCTTTGTTTGTGACAACAACAAAAAGTAGGAACATTCTTTACAGAAGGTGCTTTAGGATTCTTATGAAACTTCTTCCAGTAAAGCACCCTGCAGAGCAGTATTTCTGGTTTATGGCAGACTTTTTTCATCTTTTGATTTAGCTTTAAGGTAACTCTTTTTTATATTCCATCTGCAAAAACATAAAAAATAAAGAGAAAGATAACTAGCTAGAAAACTAACATTGGGGTTCTTGTAAGGCACTTAAGTATGATAAAGAGGTTCTTTCTGTTCTGTACCATCTATAACTGCTTACAGCTGCATCTGCTTTAGCAGTAGTCAAGTTAGCAGAAAATTAAAAAAAAAAAAATATCCAGCTCTTCACCATTTGGCTTTAAAGTTTCCTTTTCTGAGAGGAAAAAAAAAAGCTCTTTAAACTATTTTCAACATAAAGCTTAGTTAGGTTCTACTCTTCATCTTCAAAACCCTACAGAGATCATAATATTCCCCACAAGAGCTTTTAGCCCTTTGTGATAACTTCTCAAGAGCAGCTATTCAAGTGAAGGTATAGGATCAGCCACCTCAAGAAAAGAGTTCACAGAGCAGATAATCTTTCCTCCAGCAAACAGACCATCAATCTGAACTTCTAAAAAGGACCAGAATGACCCTTGCGCCATCAAACCTAGAAAGCAAGACACAGACGTACCTCACCTGACCAGTCTGCGATACAGGCTATAGAAATCCACATAATCCAGCTCTGTTCGCCCTTTGCTATTTCACCAACCTCACCTTTAGCTAACAGTCACCTGGAAAATGGACCTCCCATTGACTAAGTAAGTCAAAGTCATGCTACACCTATTTTGTCTTGCCAAATGGGTCTGACACAGACGATGGTGAGATAAATCACGACAGTAGCCTTGAAAGTGGTAAATTTATACTAGTAAAAATAGTCCTTTGTATAACAACATACCATTCAGCTTTGGTCTCATACATCCACCATATCTGTACCAACAGCTAGTTGATCCAAATTATAACGATTATTCAGAATTCATTGTTGAATTTCTACCCACTACAAAAGTTCCCAAATATATTTAAATCAAGTTTTAAACTGAAGAAGTGCCACAGACACCAGAACTAACAGGCAGCAGAGAACCATAACTCAGCTGCTTTGTTCACCTCTGTCCTGCTAATCGCACTATTGCAGAGCTCAAATATTTGTAATGCTCACTCTTGCCCAAGCTATGCTATCTCAATTGGAGCAAACTGAACTTATTAATCCAAGTAACTACTGAAATTAAAATAAACCCTGAGGATACACACTTGATACTAGCTTAACCTGTGTGGAGAAACCCCCTGCAAAACTACCTGGGCATCACTGCTGTAAAGACAGGTGCACCAAATTTACATGCTGAGACCACTTGATTTTTTGTTCCACCTGAAACTAGGCTGCACCATGAATCCATCTGTACAGTGCTTTTGCTTTTCTAGCATGAAGTTGCTATTTGTGGTACTACTGACATAAAAAAAATGGTGTAAGCAAAGAGTTCCCAAACTTCTGTGATTCAGTGGAACACTATCAACTCTTAACATTTCCACTGATATCTGTAAACTTCTGCCAAATTTTTAAAGCTATTTAAAATTATGTATTGTTGCAAATTTACTGGAAGTTATTGTCTGGCTAGTTATCAGATGAACAAAAGGACTTTTGAAAGATACCTCTGTCCAAAACCAGCAGAGTCCATAGGAATGAAGTAGTAAATTTTGGCTTTTGAGACAGAAAGTGGCAAGCAGAAAAGCACTGACCAGGTTAGAACTAATCGGTAACACCAGAGGACTGGAGGGGGCTTGGCTTTGAAAGCCAGCAGTTCACACTGCACAGCACATTTTTTTTCTTTTAGCAGCTGGACTGAAGAATAATCTAGATTCAAGCCTACTGCTGCAGGTAAGCTTGCCAACTCATGCCTAAAGTTAAAAATTGAGCATGTGAACAGAGGGTGGAACCCCCTGGGTCTCCTCCTGCTTTCCCCACCTACCTCTGTCGTGAAGACGCCTGCAGAAATGCGGCTAAGGCGTAAAAATAGAAGAGAATCATTTTACAGTCTTCAGCTACATAACCATGCTGCATGGGAAAATACTTTCTTGGGTCAAAAGCCTATGAATTAGCTACAGGAAGTAAAGGAAGAACATCCAAACCTGACAGACACAGAAGAAAATACTGTTTTCAGAAGGAAGAAAGAGAGAAGAAATGAGAGTCAAACACCATCATTTTCCTTTCAGACTCCACTGGTTAGGGAAAATGCTACCATATATAAACTGTAAGATATGATTATCTCTCTCCAACTTCTACATGGGCAACTTAATTAACAAGGGAGGCATCTTAAGCACAAGATTGTGCAATAGAGAATAATTTTCTTAGCGCGTTCTCCTCTACGTCAGGACACTGGCTGTGATGATTTTAAAGAACCTCTGTTCTGACATCCTGAAAAAAAAAGTCACTCCATCCTTAAACCCTGTCCCCACACCAGCGAAGTATAAGGATAATCTCATTTAATATATTTATTATTTTGAATACTTGTTGTCATAGGATATTAATGGTCTGGTTTAATTGATTAGTTATCAGTTACAGAATATCCTTCCAAAAAGTCAGCAGAACATTCTTACCTCCTGATACCCCTGTCTATACCATGCTACTTAATGTGACATACAGATATGGAGGCTATCCAAGGGAATTTGGGACCTGGGGCTTAGACCTGGCCCTAAAAAGAACTACTCAACCGAAGCTAATAATGAAAATGACGGCACAACAGCGACACAATTAATCAGTTCCAGGATAATCTCATCATGGTGGTTCTGGTGGACAACGAGACAATGTATCACGAGAGCTGAGTTTCTGCAGGGATGGCCCATGAGAGGAGAACCCCGGTCTGGCAGATCAGAGTATTTCAAGCACAGACACCGCTTGTAAAAGATATAGGAGAAAAGATCATCTTTAGCATCCTTGGAAGAATTACAGAGGGAGAAAGGGGATCAGGAAGTGTTGCAATGACACGCATGCTCCATTAATATTATTAAATCATCACCTTTCAAAGTCAGTTTGATTGCCTGGATCCAGTTCAGCTAGCACACTAGCTTGTGTTTCACTCCACTTCACTCAACCCACATAATTGGCTAAATCGTTTCAATTTTAATCTTAATCAGTTACACTAAAGCAATCTAGCACCAAAAAGAAAATGTGCACAATGATTTTTTCTTTCAAAATTTCAGCCTTGGTTCTTCCTGGAAACTTTACTCAGATTTCACCAGAATTAAATTAGACTGTTTGACTAAGTGGCTTTTATTTGCTTTTAGAGTATATTATAATGCTTAGAGTCATCATAAAATGTCAAAGGGCAATAAAGATGGTGGCACTATGTTGACACATCACATTACTGAAATAATGAAATAAAATAGCTGAGATACTAAAAAAGACTTGAATCCATTTTGCTCTTCTTCCAAATACTAGGAAATTGAAATCACTGCATTTTAAAAAGCATGACATGTATTTCAAAGTACTTCTTGTAGGAATATTTCATAAGCACACATTTTTTGGCATTGTGTTTCAGTGACAAATGATTAATGACAGAGATTTCAGCACCTGAATCTAGTATTTAAAACCGTGGTATTCACCAAAACACATCTAATCTCAGAAGAACTCGATATCCCTAATTAATTTGGCCTGTCTGGTGGTTCCCACACAGTTCCAACAGCATCAGGTTGCTTAACTCGTACCAAAATCCCAAAGTGCACAAAATAAGCAATTACTTTATTGGATCACATTCTTCAATAAAAGAAAGAGATGCTTTCAGGTTCATCACAAAACACAAGAAAAGGTAGTGGTAACGGTAGATCCACATACCTAATAGCTCGCTTACCTATGACACAGGAAATCATATTCAGGTTCTCTTCTCTGCAGGAATTCAACCTTTCACCTCTAGAAAAGCATCCTGAACTACCCCCACAGACTACTGAGGGAGTTCCGAACTACATTTTTACCAAGGCAGGAAGTGGAACCCGGGTCACCGCCAATCCCAAATTAGCATTCTGATCATTAAGGCAGAAAGGCATACCTGCTTCCTGGTCCAGCAAATATTTACAGTATTCCATATGAAGTGAAACAGATTTAAAAGGACACACAAAGCTCAACCTCTGAATAACACATAGTTTGGTGATGAGAGCACTCCCCCGGAAGGTGAGAGATGCAAGGTCAGAAACCCTGGGGGATGAAACTGATCTCCTGTGTCCTGGACGGGTTCTCAAATCGCTGGGTAAAAAGCAAGGAACCATTGACTTCCACTGCCACAATATCCTGAAAAGGCTAAAGGCAGAACTGACAGAAATCTTAATTAAAATAGGTGCTGCACAGCAGCACCAAGAAAACATTGATTCATGTTCTTCGCTTTTAAATTTTTCTTAAGGAATTATTAATCTATGAGTAAATACAGCGTTCGTCTTGAAGCGGGAAAATTTTTTTCCCTTCGCTAATCAGAGCCATTAGATATATGTACATTCAAGCAACTGTAAACTTCAACTAATCCCACACTCTTTGCCTTATTTGTCTTTCAGTCCAGTAGACAGTCTCTGCCTACACGACATACAGTCTGAGATAGCAAAAGCTAGAGGGAGGACAACAAACAAGTGAAGTGAGACTGGTACTGAAAGACAAACATATTAACTATAAACCTGATATTCTCAAATTTACTGAGGTTTAAGTCACTTTTCTGATGCCGGATAATCACACACATTCATACAACGACATCCTTGTCCTCAGGAGGCTTCTAACAATCATTAAAATGGAATGTGGCTGGTAATTTCAGTTCCTGAAAAATGTAATATTAAAGGCCAAACTCCATGTTTCTATGCCAAGCTTTCACGAAAGATTTTAGACAGTACACATAACAGAATTTCATCTACATGCTTTGCAATCTGTCGCTTAAAAAAGTGCAATACTGTAAAAATTGAGGTGAATGATTTGTTTGGTTTCTATTGTAAACTGCCTCCCATCCTCAAAACACCTTAATTGGTCAGTTAAGGTCTCTCAACCTAAACTGAGCAAAGCAAGTAAAAAATCTTGAATGCAAAAAATGATTTTACTAGTACTTGACAAGTTCTGTCAACAAGCTTCTCTTACTCCCTGCCTTCCCACATACACATCTAATCCAGCCAACTAAGACTTAAAAGCACTACCTCAATCTTCTGGAAGACACTGTATTTTACTTCATGGCAGTAGCATGTTAAATGCAATGAAAGCAAATTCTCAGACCTCTGAATCTAGAAAGACTTTTAGCACCAACTGATTCGAATTCTCCCAGGAGCAAAGACAGCATTGTAAATTTACACTTGTTCCAGAACCTAGTAGCTTTATTGATTACTCTGACACAGCATTAGACTTAATTTCCACACCCTTTGCATTACGTAGAGAAGTTTCTAAATATATCACCACTTCACTCATCAAACATTTGATGGCTAATACAAGAATCATTCCACTGATTAAAACATTTAAGAGGGAGGTCAGTTGTTTTTTAAGGCTAGTGACTCAATACAGCAGCTTCTTCTTTTTGTTCTTAGCTTACTCTCCCAGCCTGTCTCCTAATCATCACCCTGACGGGACACGCACGCATTGCAATCCATATCACTGTTATACAACACTCTGGGAAAGGAAAAATTAAAAATATATTTGGTTTTAGTGTAGAAATCTCCTTCTCCTTCTCTCTTCACATATGAAGGAAGCTGTGAAAATCTTCTGTGTGTTCAAAGGGCAAAAAAAGAACAAAGCAATCACTATTGCCAGACTGGCCAACAGTAAAAAGGGAGGGGGTGTTACATCAGGCCTTGAAAAACACTAAACACCTACTAACTGAAACAAACAACATATGCATGCTGCTGTGCCCTCTAAATAGGATGCAGCGCAAAAATCTCACCACAAGGTGCTAGAAATTAAGGGAAGACAAGTATTTCACGAAGTCATGATCTAGGTCCTGCTGCTTCTGTATTCATCTGTTGTAATACTTCCAACAGCTTAGTGCCTGAAGATAAAATCCTTGGCATTTGCTAACCTCTTACTCACATACATATACATTGGTGATGGGCAAAAAGCTCTTCCCCTATTTATTCCCGCTGTTGTAGCAGGAACTCTTGTCACTACCCAGCCCATTTCCTTGCTGGAGTACAGACAGGAAGCAAAGGGAAAACAGATATTCCACAACCTCTTTCCTCTCGCACTCCATTCCACTCGCAGGAAATTAATTTCAGTTCTCATTTAATCTAGAAAATCATGAGCAACCTTGCGATGCAGCAGTCACGTTCCTCGGTGGCTTGCAGATTTGAGTAACAGCGGTACAATACATAGCTCTCATAACTTCCCTCTATTATTGCAGGTACCTGACAAAGTTTCTCTACTCACTACTGACAAGTATTTTATTCAAACACCCTTTTTTTTAAAAAGTGCATATCCTTTGAAAGAGTATTTCCTTCTGGCACTTATTCCACATTCCATATTAAAATTAGTCTTTCCAGGATGACAGTATTCAGTTTCACCAGCAAAATTCTCAGTAGATCCTCCTTTCAGGGATAACACACATATCTGAAATACTGGGTCAGCAAGACTATTTAAGACATTAAAAAAGAGCTAAATAAAAGTACAGATGGTTATAGGTGTGGGCATTACTGAAGAAAAAAAGGAGAAGAGGTTGTTGCAAGAAATAAGTCACAGGAATAGTGACAAAAGACAACTTATGTATTTAAAATTATGAAAGGGATGGGGAAAAAGCGTAAGTACTGCCTTCTTATAATAACTTAATAAAAGAAAGTAATGGCAATCAATTTCATTTTGTAATTAAAAGAAAAATATAAACCCACCTCAAAATCTCAGATTTATATTTTCAAAACAATAAATACAGCAAAATGAAAATTAGTTCTCATCTCTTCAAAATAACATCATTAACAGAGACGTCAATCACTGAAAAAAGCCCTATTTTGCCTAAGTGTTTGATAATGCTAATGCCCAGTAATCATAGCTCGCAAGTACATTTTTTACAAGGGATTTCTAATACATCTAAGACAATTTAAAAAAAAAAATCAAACCCAAAATAAATCTCTATCATATCTTATGAAGCTACAGTGATTCTATGTTGATAGTTATGCACAAAAAGAGGCATAATCAAGCCTTAAACTCCTGGACAAAAGCGAAGCACTACATCTATACAAAGATAGGTTCGTGAAAGGATTTTTCTTAATGTCAAATTATGTATTTTCAGGTGTCACATAAGGTATCTGCACAGCAGCTAGACACTACACTAAGGAACACAGAAAGCACTCGTTCTGAGAAAGCCTTTGCAAAACAGAAAAAGGACCGGGTCTGGCAAATGGACAGGATGCAATCTGCCAACTTCAAAACTGTACAACAGCACTAGTTACTGGACACAATTCTGTACAATTCTTTTATAGAAGTACCTGTTTCCTCAGTTGACAACATGTGCATTTCTCCTAAAAGCACTAAAGCACTAGCCAATTTTGTGCTGAGCTTCATTACCGTAATTAAAAATAAACAAACGCAAGATCATTGCTAGAAGTGTAAGTAAACATGCAACAGAGAAGAGCGCACAAGTTCTAGAACAGGACTCCTTAGTATGAAACTGGATTTTTGCTCTTTCCATAGCTCCCAGACAATGCTGATCATGGGTCATAACGCAAAGTGACAGAAACCTCAAAAACATGAGGGCACATTAGTGAATATAGACACAAAATTACAGTCTTTCGAGACGTAAGCCTCATATCCTTGTTCTGTTACAACCTCAATACGGTAAGAAAGAACTATCATTCTTGTGATCCACCTAGCAAGCACTAAAGAACAACTTAAATCCCAACTTCACTCCCCTAAAATACGCAACCTAAAGAAGCGTTAATCCTCCTCCCAGCCTCTATTAAAAACCTTCCCTTTAGAATACTACTATGGCAAAGACACTTATTCAAAAAAGCAAGGCAGTTAAAGATCAAAATAATGTACAAGTGACATTTTGCTTCATTCGGTTTTTTAAAGAAAGCTGACAAATCCTGGAGTAGTTTACAAATTTATAATTTCATTCTGCAATCAGAACACACTAAGACAACAGTTCCCTAGGCACATCTAATTGAACTACATTAAATTGCTTAAATCTGCACCAACATTCACTTACTGTAACAACACGTAGTTAATCCCTTAAGTCAAAGAAGTTGTCTTTCTGTTGTTGTTTTAAAGCAGAACAGACCACTGCCTGAATTGAGCTCATGAAACAAAATAAGAACATCTAAAAAGCAAAAGACCAATACGTCTATTGGTTCTTGACAGAGAAGTGACAGCAGATGGGAGAAGGGGCTGCCAAAGTCTCAACATGTGAGAAATCCCCACTGGGTTCCAAGTTTTGAAAAAGTAATGGGAAAGATTTCCAGAACCATTCAGAATAGGAACATTCCTTGCATATTCAATCCCTTCTCCACATTCAGCACACACCAAGGTCAAAAGCTGAGATTTGACTCCTTTTTTAATAAGGTTATCATAACTTTTTTCAAAAAATCTAAGAAATAACTCTGGATGATATCACTGGAATGGATTTAAAATGCAGTAAGAGTATCACACTTAAATTGCTGCAGTGGCCAGGTCAACAGAGCCGATGGACAGGAAAACTATTTGAGATATTTTGGTTGTGATCCATGACAATACAAAAAAAAACAGGCTTATGTGAAGAAACCAAACTCTGTCTCTCTGGTCCACTGCCAGCTAGACCTGAGACAGTGTCATGGCACAGGAAAAAATGCCCTCTACTTTCATCTGCTATACTTCATGTCTTCCCGCAGGAACTGGTCTCTTCCTCCTCGTTCTATTTCCTGTATACAGAACGAGCCCATTGTGCTAGGTGAAAGCACACACGCATGCCACTGACTTGCAGCCAGCCTGTACCGACATAAACCTCCCTTCAGGCAGAGATCACCCGCAGCCCCACAAACGAGAGAGCGGGCCCTGTCCCTGCTGCAGGCCCGCGGGACCGCGGTGACCCGGCTCCAGCTCACCCGAGGAGACCTCCGGGACAGAGAAGGGTGACAGCCACAATCGCGCTCCCACCCCCCGGCTGCCAGCGGGGGGATCCTCACCGCCCGACCACCGCCCCCCCTCGCCCGCACGACGTCCCTCCTCCCTTCCCCCTAATCCCTCCTACTCAGCCGCGCTTAAACCTCAGGCCGCAGCCCCTCCGCCGGCAGCTCCCTTTATGCCCCAGCCCCCACCGCAGCCGGCAGTTCCGCGGCGAGGCGCAGCGCCGGCTCCCCGCACCCCCGCGCCCCCTCCCTGCCCGCTCGGGACCCGCTCGTCCCCGGGCCGGCCGGAAGGAGGCCGGGCCGGAACACCCCCTGCGGCCGGCCCGGCCCGGCCCGGCCCTCGCCGGAGCCGCTCCCCCCCGCCGCGGCCCGCAGCGCCGGCGCCCGGCCTCAGCCCCGCGGCTCACCAGGAGTAGGTCTGCTCCGCCATGGCTGCGGCTGGGCGGCCGGCCGGCTGGGCTGTGCGGGGCGGCCAGGCCCCGGGCTCCTCCTCCGCCTCCTCCTCCGCCTCCTCCTCCGCCTCGCAGGCTCCGGGGCTCAGTGGCGGCCCCGCTGCGGCTCCCGGCCCAACATGGCGGCGGCTGCGAGGAGGGAGGGGAGCGAAGGGGGGGTCCCCGCCCGGGCGGGGAGGGGATGGCGGAGAAGGCGATGGTGGTGGCGGGGAGGGCGGGGGCTCAGCAGCCGCGACGCAGGGCCGCGCTGAGGCGCCGGCTGGGCCTCATGGCCGGCGAGGCGGCGGCGGCGGCGGCGGCGGCGAGGGGCGGGGCGGGGAGGCGGCGGGCACCGGGCGGCCAGGCCAGGCCGCGCCGCGTCCCCGCGCTCGCGCACGGCGGGGGCGGGGCGGGGCCGGGGGCGGGGCCGGGCGGCGCGCGGGGTCACGTGCCCACAACACGCTCACGTGCCGCCGGCGCCGGCCGTGCGCAGGCGCTGTGGGCGAGGGAGGCGGTGGCGCGGTGCTGGTTGTCGGGCCCGGCCGCGCCTCGTGCCGCTGCTCAGGCTCAGCCCCGCGGGCGGGCGCAATGCGGCCACCCCGCGCCGCCGCGCGCCCGGAGCGGGGCTCCCGCTGCTCCCCGCGCCGCCGCGCGCCCGGAGCGGGGCTCCCGCTGCTCCCCGCGCCGCCGCGTGCCCGCTGCCCGGAGAGGGAGCGGTCGGGGAGCCGGAGCTGTCTCCGCCGGAAGAGCCGAGCGCCAGCTGCCGCGGGTTGGAGGCTGGGGGCTCCTCCGAGCCTCCCGCACCGGCGTTCCCTTCCCCGCAGCGAGTGGCCGAGGAAGCGGCGCCCCCGGCCCACCCGAGCTCCTCGGGGCCGCGGCTGGGAGCGGAGGCGCGGGCCCCGCCGCGCCTCCCGCCCGCCTCGGCAGCGCCCCGCGAGGCAGCACCGTGGCGGGCGCGGCCGCGGCTTCGCCCACTGCCGCCCGCGGGCCGGGGGCCGGGCGGGGGGCTGCCGTTCGAGAGCCCCGCACGCCGGAAGGGCCGCCTCCTGCGGCAGACCCCTCCCGGCGCCGCGCCGCCGCGGCAGAGCGCTGCCAGCACGGGCGCCTGAGGCGCCCGGGCGGGGAGCGGGGCCGGCGCGGCTGCGTCCGGCACGGGCGGGAGTCCCGCCGGCGCGGGGCAGGCCGCGCCCCGGGGCAGCTCCGCCGAGCCGGCCCGTCCCCGGCGCCCTGCCAGCGCGGGAGTCCGCGGCTGCCAGCGACGACGTCGAATGCTTTGTGGTGGTTTTTCCTTCTGGAGGGTTGGGTGGTAAATGCAGAGTTCAGGTAAGATAATCCATGAACTCGAGTGTTTAATTTAAATTCACAGTGTGTTTCTGGAGATCGCTGTATCTTTGAATTTGTCAGCTTTTAAACAAAGCAAGTAAAAGAAATAGGATCAAATGCCCAAATACATTTTTTTTTTTAAAGGAAGGAAAATAACATTCGAGGTACTTTGACCAAATAAAAATCATATGCTTCATGATATCACCAGCCCTGTATTAAATTTCAAGTCTCAGGCAGAGGAACTGGCAGCTGTTGATACCGGCCTGGTCTCTCTCCTCCCAGGTTTCTTTGGTGCTGCTGCCAAATCTTCAGTCCTTGATTATGTTTCTGCCAAATGCAGAACTAGTGTCTTATCTTAGGTTTGCTCACTTGAGTAATCCTTACCTCCTGTTACTTCACTTGCAGTCATTTCTGCACGTGGGGCTTTGCGGAGTTTAGAGCAATTGTTCCAGTCCAGCTGTGCAGTCTCATTCATTGTTCCTTTTAGTGTGGGAGGGAGAAGAGCCAGTTTTAACTTACAGTTGGAGGTGATGTAACTGCATCACATATAAATAAAAGAACAATGACCAGGTCTGGTAAAAATAGGTACTTGTTTTTTTAAAAAAAAAAAGTACGGAGAAATTCTATGCCTTAGTATAATCTTGCTAAAATCTTCAAAAAATCAGTGAGACGTTGGGACATTCTCATTGCATCTACAGAGATGCCAGATGCCTCTAAAATGGCATTTGGAGCCCACTCTAATTTATTTCTATTAGCGGATTGAATAAATTATTTCCATTTTGTCCATCTCATTTATTCTCTTAAATGGAAAAAACTTAGGCTGGTATGTAGTCATGATGCAGGATTAGAAGTAAGGAACAGCTCGTTTCTTCTCAGTTCTGTTACCAGTTGTCTGTGTAATCTTGGGTGGCTCAGCTTCATCTCTGCTAGCTCAGTTCCTTCATCAATAAAGAGGAAACTGCAACATGTTCCAGCCACTGAAGTTTTGGGGCACTGCAGAAGGAAGATGCTGCATGTGCAACGCAGACTTACTTGGTCTCAGCGGAGGGAATGCTTGGGATTCTTGTGCTTCAGTTAAACAGTGCTTTTGGTAAGACGGTGCTGGACTTTGAAGGCTTCTCCCCCCTCTATGTCAATATCTTTATGCATTGAAAACAAGTGATTTAGGCTGATGTCGCACCTCAGCATCCAAATCCTCTGTGCTTTTTACAGCCCTTTGGCCTTGTGGACAGGAATGACCTTAGAGCTGACATAATCAGCACTCTAACCACTTACTAAAATCTGCTTGAGAATCGGATTTATCAACTATGAGGTGGAAATGCTCAAAGTACTGTGACTGACTAGCTTACTGGGATCCCAACTGGGATCAGTCATGGCAGCTAGGTGTACTGGAAGGATTAGATGGTGAGTAATGCTAACATTTCCTCTCATCCAGCTCAGGCTGGGCTACCTTGAAAAACTTTCTCCCCTATTTGACCCCTATATAGCTCTTTGCCCTCCAACTACACCCCATACACAGCACTTAGGCCCATCTCAGCAGGTATAGAAAGCTTCGGTGGCTGTGATGCAAGGAGAGAGGAGCGAGTCATGCTCAAAATCTAGAGCTGTACACAGCCTAGTCAATCCATTTTTGGTGGAAATTCTGGTGTTCCCACATACACGCATCCCCTGTTAAAAATATGCTCAGGCTCTGGGTGGGACTTGCACAATGGAGAAGTTCCCTGCCTTTATTCTCCCTCAGCGCAGCAGAAAAATCCACAGTAACAATTAGAAAACACAAATAATCCGGAATCTTCACTCTGCTGTGGTGCAACCCCAGTGTCTCTGAGATGCTTGTTTATGCTACCCTTTTCACTGATGATGATAGAGTAAATGCAAGAGGAAAAAAGAACTTCTCCATCCTTTTGAATCAGTGCAGGGAAAGATAAATCAGTGCTTCAGCCTTGTCTTGATACTAAAGAGCCTTTCTTAATTTTTTTTTCCCCTGAGAATAGGATGTAAAACTGATATTGGTATCTACGAAACAATATCCTTGCTTTGTGTCCTTATTGAAACAGCTTCTAATTTCTCAGTCTTGCAAAATTTCCAGCACGTTAATTTGGCACAAATGATTTATAGTTGATGAGCAATTAGAGTGTATTTTTTTTTCAGCATCTCAGGCTTTGTGACCAGACTACTAAATGATTTTGCAAACTTGCTCTATTGTTACAGGATAGCGGTGGGATGAATTCACAGGAGAAATTAATTCCTCCTTGCAGACCCAGCATCTGCTGTTACTGCAAATTGGAGCACTGCTTGTATTCCCCAGCTAATTTTCTCAGCATACCTTTTATACAGTCTTTCTTTGGACCTACAAGAGAGCTTTACTCAGTGATAGTTTACTCTGACATTACAAAGTCCTTCCAAAATACCTGTTCTGTCTGGAACCTTTGAAGGAGACTGATGCATTACTTAGACCTGTCAAGGTATTTCAAAACTAGCAGCAAACAAAAATAAGGTGGTTTTTTTTTCTTTTTATCTTTGGAAGGGTAGGTCCCAGAGGCAACTGTGTTGGAGAAAAATCAGATGAAAGTACTGGCTCCAAATTGCCTAAATGTCATTAGATGACATTTAGCTAACAATGTCTTGATTCTGCTATAATGGAGGTGGAAAGAGGACCAGAGTAGCTTCGCGTAGACACTTCACCTTTCAGGAAAGGATGTGACAGGTATAGTTGTCAACACTGCTTGGTTTTGGGAGGAACAAATAGCATGGAAATGAGCAGAAAGGGAAGGCAAAAAAAAAAAAAAAAAGAGATCCAGTTTTGACAGTATCGCTCAGAGCTACACTAGGCTATTCTGCCTGTAAGATCCTTGCAGGATTCCCCTCGATAAAAGTAATTAAAATGTGCACTGACTAGTACGTGTGACACGATTCTCTTCACTACCACCTAGTGGAAAACTCCTTCCTTAACTGAACTCCCGAGCTGCTCCTGCTCTCCAATCTCATCCTCTCCCTAATGGTGGAAACAGTAAGTGAGGGGGGAACAGGCAGGTGACTGGGAAGAAGGACGCAGTCCCTCCTCCAGGAAGAGGAATATAGAGAGAGACAGCCAGCCTGTAATTTAAACTCATTACACCCTATGGCATTATCACACCATGCCTTCTAGCTCTGCATCCAGGCCAGTTCTTAATGGTTGCTACACCTTAGCCTCAGTTTAACTGAGACTCCCAAAGCTTAGCAAATGTTGTCTTTGGAGATAAAAACATTTGTTCTTCTGAATGCAACTGAATCCTGCAAATAGTGGTGAGGAGAAACTTGGGAAGTTCCTCCAGTGTCTCAGTCAAAAGGTAGCCTTGCCGCCTTGGCTCTGAAAGTTTAGGTTGTTCTGCTTCTGATTGTACTACTGAAAGTACGGAAGGAGGCACCAACGAAAAAAACAGCTTCCTTCTCTGTAAAATCACATTTTTTATTATCATCACATATTTACAACAGAGACTACTAAATCAAAATGTAAATGGGTATATATTTGGAAGATTAAAATCATGTATTCAAGTGAGTCCTTTCCCACTGAGATACTCGGGCTTTGCACAAATAGCTGAAATCCCTACAAAAACAATATATAAATGACAATTATCTCAGATTTTTCACACTCCTGTGTGCCATTTGGGACTAAGCTCCCAATACACAAATAATAATCAGTTTTGGTACTTGCATAGCTTTCTTTTCCCCAACCACAGAAATAAGGGTGAACATTATAATAACAGCTCTCGCATTACAAGGAGGGGATGATGTTAGTGTCATTCAGGCCAATAAAGCATTTAACAGTCTCAGCAGGAAGAACACTAAAATGGTAAAGAATTATTGAAAGAACCATTTCTCTGTGTTTCTTTTGCCAAGGGCAATTTTACCACCATATTCAGGGAACTATACAGGCTCCCTCTGCTAGCACTTTTATCATAAATATATTTAGATTTTTTTTCCTTCTCTGTATGCTTCTTGAAGCCACATTACATTGGCTTGATCCCAGCAAATCACTGTATTTTTCATCACGTACACTTAATAATGGATATAATTCACAAAATAAAAACATGAAAGGTAAAAATGGTGTTGACACAAGAAGTCAGGCTTTGGGGATCTATTCTGCCTTCCATTCTGTTCACAGGACTCTGCTGTCCATTACTTTGGTTTTGCCCTAGTGTAATAAGCAGAGTACAGACCAGTAGGGCTAAAATAAAAGTAACGTTCCTATTGTACACCCATTTATACTTTCGTTCTCAGTGTTAAGTAATCCACTTAATTAGTAATTCAACTACTTTATTACATATAGGGGAGAAGGGATTACACTGGAACAGTTAATCAAGACAGACTTATTTACCAATAAAATAGAACTCCATCAGAGGAACCCAAGACATCCTTGCCTGGAAGGATATTGGAGAATGACAGGAACCCAGTTTTATGAGACAGCTGTCACAGACAGCTCTTATCAGACTGTCTGCTACTTCAGGAGAAAAGAAAATCATAAAAAAACCTGCATAGAAGTTGTATTTAAGTGTACATAGGACAATGCAAAGTAGTTGAACATGTTTAAATAATCTTTATTAAATTTGCCATTAAAAGAGACCTCAGACTTCTTGTGATTACTAATTGATATATTTCTCCAATCTGCATCCAAACTGATTTGTTAAAGTAACATTTTTCCCGAGCCTGCTATTAAGCTGACCAGTTTAACTTTGTAAAGCTGCTTATGTCTTGTCAATGAAGCACTGAATTTGAGGGGTCTCAACCACCATATTAATTACACCTAAGGAAGAACAAGCAATTCTGCAGGAAAAAAAAAATACAAAAACAGATACTGCAAACATACGAAAAACAAGCAGGTATCACTTGGTGTCTTCAAACTTCAAAAGTTTCCCCTATCACAATTATCAAGATCACATTAGTCAGGGTGACTTGAGAATCAAGTCATGGCCCAGCAAATTGTTGCAATTAAGGAAATCAACATATACTAAGCACTGGTAATAGATGAAAGTGGGTATAGCAAAACCAAGACCTTTTCTTTCAAATATTCATCCTCAAGGCAAAATTCCTGAGTACAATTCAGTTACGGAAGAATGTTGTCTGGATTATGGCACTCTACAATTTAGCTCTTGCTCTACTACTAGAACTATAATCTAGCTGGTTAATCTTCGCAGCTTCCGCCCTTGACCGCTGCTATTCTTACTACCTTACAACTGCATATTGTTGGCACTTGTAATAACCTGAGAAATACGATATTGCAATCCTTAGTGCCAGGCTATAAAACAGGGGTGCCAGCTAATTCGCAGCAGGAGTCTCCTTCCTGCTTCCCAAACGTTCAGTCTGACTGCTAGCAATTTATAACATTTAAGAAACACTGAAAAGCTTGCTGGTTTTCCTGCATTGAAGAATCTGAAATACTTAACGGAGTGCTGAACCATTCACTAGCACAGTGTGGCAGGTTACAGTGAATGTAAAGTTGACAGTGTAGCAGTTTACTTCTTGTTTGGTTAATTGTCTAGGCTCCTACAGTTTAAAATGGACAATTCTAATAGACCAAGGAAAAAGCCCTTCAGGATGAAGTGATAGAGAATATTTACCTCCTCCTCAGTATTTGAAAGGTTTCCATAATCGGCTAAGGATTCTCCACATGGCATCCAGTTGTAGCATTCAGTGAGGTCCTAACATACAAACAGATGTTCATTTCTGGTTTTTATAGACTTCAAAGTTCACTGGTTTCAAGACAGGCTGTTTTAAAAGCCTCTGCACCTGAAGGTCTTCAAGGCAAGCAAAGCAACAGGACTTCTGGGTGCATAAGGAATCCTTGAAACCACACAATATCGACAAATAATTTGTTGCTATGTTTTCTTCTTCTCTTTACAGTTTCCCTTGACAAATATTGCTGTTCTTTGTCTAAACTTAATGGTGTGTGTCCCCATCCCCCCTCAAGCATTCAACAAGTGTATATATACATATATATATATATATAAAAAAATATAGATTGGACAATCTTTTAAACAAGAACAATGGTAATATTTTCCATCTTAGTTTAGGTAAAAGAAATCACAATGCCAAAGAAAGACAGAAATAAGTAACACAGTATGACAGAATCTTCTGTCACATATTGCAGGAGGCCCACAATCTGTTGTCTCTCTTTGCATACATCCTTGAATTATAAGGATGTATCATGCAGAAACTATATGTCATGGCTGGATGCTGTAATTACAATTGACAATTACCCTTATCAGCCAGTATTGTTGGCATGTCTACCGGGGGGGGGATTAGGAAAACTGTAATAAAAAAATAAAATGCATGGAAATTGTATCAAAACATTGATACAACAATGCCAAAAAAGCTCACCATTCTTTAAATACTCTTTATTAAGAGTATGGGGAAAAAAAAATCTTTAGAAACTAAAGATGTCTTTTTACATTAATGTTCACATGAAAATTTCTTACATTAAATGTTTTTACATGGACTCCAAATTGTTACTTCTTTTTAGTCACACAAAGAGAATCTTCTGTATCCATCTGAGTTTTTTTAACTCACTGCAGTGAGGGGACCTGGTACTCTGGGTGCAGACGCCATCTGAAACAAAAGCTAACAGTTAACAACAGCCCTGGTTGAAAGGGTCAGCCCAGAAGCCCCACCGCAGCTTGCTGTGCCTGGGGGGAGGAGGGGTCCAATCTGCACCGGAGCTCTGTCCTTCGGCTGCTGACTTAGCAGGTTGTCGCATGAGCCTGGAGAGCATGGCTAATGGTGCCCACAGAGGGAAAACAGGGACCAAGGTCACTCTGCAGCATTGTCTTGGGACATTACTCAGTTTGAGGACAGTCCTAGTAGGCTCCTCGGAGCTTAGGCTTGATGGCAGCGTATAAAGAGAGACAAGTTGCTGCCCCTAGGAAACCTCCCTTGAGACAATAATTTTAAATCCTTCTTCTGTGATCACACAAGGAACCATTTGCATGAGATGCCCGTGCATCAAGTCCCCATGTGCACGTCAAGTTATTCCCTAATTTAGCTACTCAAAGTAGATAGATTCATTCATATGTTTTCAGACCAGAAGAGACAATTTAGTCATAAGGACTCCCTGAGAACTGCACTAAGCAACTCCAGCTGAGCTGGCGAGCATGGTTTAGGAAGTCACCCAACAGGTGGGAGCAGAACCTTAGAGCAGGGCTGGCATCAAGAGGGGCTGGAGGTAGATGATAAATGGTAACCACAAGCCTGCCCAGAGCCCTTCTCAGAAGCAGTAGGGCAATTGATGATAGGGCAGGGACTTTCAGCACGAACCAACACCCAGGGCTATTCTTTATCATGTGCTTGAATCACAAGCTGAGTGGGGCAAGCCCTGTAATCCCCCGAATTATGTGGGTACACTGCTCCTGCTCATCAATTAAGCAATAAGCATAGCAAGTGACAATGGAGGTACTAGTATTTGCATATCAAGATACCCAGCAAGCCAAAGTCAGAAGTTAAAAAGTCATTTAACACTTGATGCTCTGCCACAGAAGTCAGCTGGAGACTCCAGAACATCCTGTGAGTCTTGGGAACATTCATATAAACCCAGTGGTCGCGCTTCTCTGCCGGGGGGGTTATACAAAGGCTAGTGAAGTTGCCAGTGTGGCTTTCTCTCAGCCCAAAGCCTTTGATTCTGGCTGAACCTCACCACTGCCAGAGCTCTGAGCAGGCTCTGCAATCTTCCAATGGTAGCACCTTCGCCTGAACCATGCACAGCCAAACGCACCTCTTCCTTTTGGGTACTCCACCTCCTCGCTTCTCTAAGACTAATGGGGCCAGAAATAAGCCACATTTCTCCATCCTCATTTTCCTAGTTTTCTTTCCATAGCTGACTTTTCTTTTCCATGCTGCGGACCTTCTACCCCTTCATTTTACTCCCGTGCTCTCTTCTGCTTCCCTCCCTTTCCCCCTCCCCCTGCTTTCTCTCCCTCTGCACTTTGTGAACTGCTGCTGCAGTGCTGAAGTCCAAAGTTCAGTAACTTGCTAAGCACACAGATAAATATGAACCTTGGAGAATTTACATTGCTCCAATGTAAACAGATAGCCAAGGGTCCCTTTATCAGCACTGGCTCAGGACAGTCGTGGGGGGTCTGAAGTGGCTCAATTTTGTATTTTGTTTTTTTTTTTTTGGGGGGGTGTAAAGGTGGGAGGCTGTGCTGTGCCCACTCTCCTGACAGTCGGGCGTGTTACCTCAGGAACATGGTGTAGGGAAGCTGGAAGCAGGATAACCCGAAATTCAAATCCAAGAGACACCAGCCTGAAGACCATGGTCTCGAAGCTGAGTCATCTTCAAGTGGAGCTGCTGGGAGCGCTGCTGGAGTCAGGGCTAACCAAGGAGACCCTGATCAAGGCGCTGAGCGAAGTGGAACCCTATGTGCTCCAGAGTGAAAGTCAGCGCGCTATCAACGCCCTCCAGACAGAGAAAGGGGAACCCTGTCCCGACATCCCCAACCTCCCCAATGGAATGGGGGAGTCCAGGTTATCGGAAGATGAAACCTCTGATGACGGGGAAGAATTTACCCCTCCAATAATGAAGGAGCTGGAAAACTTGAGCCCTGAGGAGGCTGCTCACCAGAAGGCTGTGGTGGAAAGACTATTACAGTAAGGACAGATTTGCTGCTCCTCTTTGCTGCTTTCTTGCACTCTTCCCTCTAAATCTCCCTTCCTTTCCCCTTCCGCTCAGTGTCTCTGGTATTCACAGTTGGTCCAGCTGCACAGAGGCAGTCTTCATCCATGCCAGGACTAGCAGCCCCAAATTCTTTATAAATGCTCAGACTTTCCTTTCATCTCACATAAAATGCATGAAGGGAGCCATGGAGCCTGATTATATATTTGAAGTGCTTATATCATCAGGCTTCAGAACAGTCCGAGGCCTGTATAACTTGCATCTCTCTGACTGAATGTTGGGATTTAAATTTTTAACAGGATTCACAATTTCAGTGATCAGGGGAGAGGGGAAAAAAAAAAAAAATCTGGTCACTCTTAAATGGTGCTATATTTGCCTGACGATGTATGGTAAAGTGAAGTTGTAATGTTTCCCTGCTATATTTAAGGAGATTAATATTGTTAATTTTACTGGATAAATTTGCTATAGATTATTGGTCAAAGGCAAACCAAGAGAACTTGTTCTTCTCATTCTTGTGAGTGCAAAGTTCTCCTGACTTCAGAGGGAATTTTTCTTGTAGAAAGAACACACACCAAATACATGCAGAGGTTAAAACCTGGGCAGAACACAATATTCTACCATCCACTGCCTGTCACAACTACAAAGTACATATGCAACAATGATTACAAGTTTTACTGCCACACAAATTTGCCTTTGCATACAAGCATTTTTGAAATCAAAAGACAGGAAGAGTTCCCCAAACCAACAAGCCTCATTACAGACTCAGAGAAACATTCACCAGGATTCCCATTTGGGATTCTTGCTGGGATACAATTCCCATGGATCACGTCCATCCAACCTATCTATCACAACAGAAGCAGAATTTTGCCTATCTGTTTTGGGGGTATTTTGAAATGACAAGCTGATAGAAGACAAGAAGATGCAGCAACATCCTGCACTTAAAATCTTCACTAAAACTAAAACCCATCTAGAGAATTTCTCAGGCTTTCTGATCACTCCCTTTCATGTGGAAGGAAAGGAAATTATCATAAAATGTATGAAGCAACAAGAAGCAAACATCAAATCCCACCACAAAAGGCCAGAGCTAGAAAAACAGCATGACAAGAGTTAGCATTCACTGCAAATACTTAGGAGAAGAAAGCTCCCTGGCAGACTGGGAGTTGATGACTCTGCAGTACCCAACAGAGGAAAATTCACTGGATCAGCTCTTACCTGTGAGGGGAAAACATTCCCAACAATTCAGCCTTCTTTCTGGCCCAGTACGTCTCTCATCTCTTCCCCACTTCCAGCTCTGTTGCATTTTTTAGCCTCCTCTGTTCCCTTTGCCTCTTTCCCTTCTTTTTACATACTTCCCTTCTCTCCTCACTTTTGTCTCTGCTGCTATTCCTCCATTTTGTTGTTGTCTTGGCTAATTCTCTCTCTCTCCCTCTTCCACTCTTTTTCTTCCCTTCATCCTTGTCTCCTTCTCATCTTCCT
Source organism: Calonectris borealis (assembly GCF_964195595.1). Taxonomy (NCBI): domain Eukaryota; kingdom Metazoa; phylum Chordata; class Aves; order Procellariiformes; family Procellariidae; genus Calonectris; species Calonectris borealis. Next base: position 4,733,323 of record NC_134329.1, read on the forward strand.
GAGTCTGCGTACAGGTCTTGGGGTAGTTTGAGCCCAGTGGCACCGGGCGGGCCCTGACTAGTTACTAATTATCCAATGGCTTTATTATTTCTCTTTTGTCTTATAAATTTATAGATGAAAAGACCCTGATAAGCTTTTTGATCATTAACTTCTGATGGTTTATCAGGTATCTCTCCACAAAGGAAGCCATGGAAGTTGAAGAGCACCCTGGCTTTGTTCCGTTTTCTGTAATGAATGGGTGAAGCAGGACTGAAGTGCCATCCGCTGTAATTAAGAGCGGACACACGGATGGAGGGAATTCCTTCCTGCCACCCTCACTTCAGCATGAATTCTGGTTTCTGATCCTCCCTGCCTTTCTAGGTGCTTGCTGCCAGTCCTTCTTGTGCTTACGACCAGCCTCAGAACAAGTCCTACCTCTCTTGCAAACCTGTGATACTAATGCTTTCCGAAGAACATTCTCACAACACTCTCTAGACAGTCAGTTGAGCAGCATTCCCATTTAACAAATGGGAACTGAGGTACAGAGAGATTCTATGACCTACCTAAAACGCTAAGACAGCGCAGAGAGGACGGGGCAAGAACAAATATCTCCTGAGCCTCATACTGGGTCTTAATAGCAAAGCTTTATTCTGAAACTTCAGCGTTTTCTTTCATCAGTCCCCCATAACCCAGGATAGAGCAATTCACTTCTGCTGTTGAGGACCAGCATGAGGGGACCAGAAGCCTCAGTCTCAGCAAAAATTATGAGTATACTTATGGAGGAATATAATAGAACAAAATTAGTCAAGGTAAAATGAAAAGAGTAGGAAGTCTGTATTGACATGTTTCAAATTTCTGTTCAAAGATTAAAAAAAGCAACTGTATGTCTGAGAATCTATTCAAAGCATCTGAACCAGTATCAGGGTTTGATAATATGTGAGCAGTTGTTACCTACTAATAAACTTTTTTTTGTTTTTAAGAACAAACCTTTCCATTAATAGATGCCTAAAGGTAAGGTCCTTAAAGTAGCATTATAAGTATTTTAAGACAGGGTAGAACAGTCTATAATAGAAATTACTCCCAGCAATACATAAAAGGAAGGCAGACAAGAATCTCGATGCCCAGGGATTCCCAGTAAAACTTCAATGCTTGCAAAGCTATTTCAGTATCTACACAAGGATTTCAAATCTAGAAACCAGATGGAGGCATTTCTGCCTTTAAGCAGAAGTCTCTTTGGGCATTATTAACAATTCCTGGTCTAATACTATAGACCACATTTTAACAGAGATTGACTTGTGGGCAGCTATTACTGATACAAGAAAGTCTTTGTGGTAACTGCAGCGATTGCTTATAAAGTAGAATCAGGAAAGTGGCCATTGCTAGCCTTTCCAGGAGCTGGAAAGGAAAAAAATGGCAGCACCAAGAGACCAGTGTGTCCTCGCGGGACCACTAAAGTTGAAACCACAGTTTGGAAAGCACTAGTCAAAGCTGAGCAAAACAGGACGTAGAGAAGATACACCCAGGACTGGGTGGACTGTGGGTATTGATTAGCTTTTGTCCCTACAGAAAAAAATGCTAAAGGCAGTTCAGACAAAGGTTTCTCTAGTGAGGAATTAAAATTTTGTCCCTTAATCTGTCTCACTGATCTTTCATAGATTTACAGTTTGAATAAAAACATTCTTTCTGTATCACTCCACACAGAAAATAAATTGCATCTATGATAAAGAATAAATAACTCAGTAGGGAGATGACGCTGTGTGCAGTAATTCCCAGATATTCCCCAGAGTAGAAAGCAAGAGAGAGGCTACCTTGGGGGAAGGGACAGATCATACTACTGCAGGTACAGCAAGTGGAGAGAAGCATAGCAACAATTCACCTGTAGGGCAAGGGGTGAAATTCCATTAGGAAAGAGGGAAATTGAGATAAGCAACAGATTTCCCCTGGAGGCAGGGATAAAAGCATGTTTTCCACGAGGAAAAAAGAAAACAAAGATATAATGATAAAGGTTCAGCCTTTTCCCTGCGTAAGCAGGGTCTTAGAATGGCTCTAGCTGGGGAATCTGGAGATGAAGCTGCCACACCCCTTTCATTTCCACATATAAACCAAGATGAGGCAAACCAGGCCAAGTTCAATAGAAAGGAACCCTGCCAGGATGGTCTTACCTTCCCTGCTCTCTGCCTAGCCCGGCTCCAGGCTGTGCACTGACATCAGTGAGGGTTGTCTAGCAGGCTCCAGAGGAAAGGGCCAGAGGATGGTCCTGAGTACTTCACAGCTCTGAACCTCTGTTTAAGCAAGGTCTGGTCCAAAGCAGCAATTCAGAACCCACCTCAGGGAAAGGAAGGCTTCTCTTGCCTGAAAATCCAAGAACAGGAAAGAAGGAAAGGAGAGACAGAGAGAATGAGGAAGAGGAAGGGAAAGAAAGGAACAAAGGAAAAAGAAAGAGAAAAGTCAGGAAGAGTGAAGGAGGGAGAAGGTCCCCTGAATGTTACATCTCCAGCTCTCTGGAATGGGTTTTCTTTAATGCTAACAACTTGATATTTACTTTCCATTTAAATTTGAGATGTTGCTATAAATTATCAACCAGCCTCTTGTTCCCTTTGAGTTTATAACTAACTACCTGGGTTACTTATTGTTCAGGTAACAAAAGGGAGGTGAAAACGCCCTTAAAAAGTGACCTCAGAACTAAGAAAATGGGAAGCTGGCATGGAGAGAGGACCCAGGCCCCTGTGGTTGAGATGAGCCAGGGAGAGGAGCTATGCTCAGATGGCAATAAGCAACTCACAGCAGGAGAGCAAGACTTAGGAAGAAGGAAGTAAAAACTAACTGTGTGAGAAGAATTTGGAGACAGAAATTAGACCTTGGAGAACAAGAGAGGAATGGGGAGACAGCTTGTATCTGGGGAGAAAGGGAAGCTAAAAAAGCAGAAAACAGGCTTGGACATAGAGAAGGAGAACTTGAGCAAGGCAGACCCATTTTCGCAGTTCTGACTCAGTGAAGCAATTGAGATTTTAGTGCAACTACAAACAGAAGAACTAGGTTCAGGGTGAAATCCTACCCTCTGAGAGTCAATGACAGTCTTGCCACCAGTGAAAGAGCGAAGGTTTCAACTTACATCGCCTTAGTCAATGGTGAAGGCTCTGCAGGTGGAACTAGGTATTTGAGCAATGGTTCATGCAAGGGTTCAGCTGACCAGCTGCCATCACTTGTTCTGTGATGTAGCCTTGGGCCTAAAGGAATTGCTGCATTGATATTACGTACAGAGTAGCTTTGATGACGTACAGAGTAGCTAGGATTTCATACAACTGTCCTATGAAATCATACTGTACTAAGATTCCCCTGCACTGTTTTGCCTCACAAAGCTCTCTGCTTTGTCTCAAAAGAAGAGAGAAAAATCACAGGGCTTTAACCACTGTGAGAAGAGACTCACAGACACTTCCTGCTTTATTCCTACGACAAAGAAGTGAGGATCTTGACAGGGGAGACAAAAGTGACTCATTATTAGGGTGCAGGAAGGAAATCAACATGTAACAGAGGTTTCCATCAGTGGTAACACAGTCCTTCCTCTTCCCATCTGAGCCAGAACTCACATCTAAGAGACCAGAGATTCCAAGTCGGGGCCTCTTCTCCTTTCTATAGGGACTTGTATAACAAATTCAGGCTGCAGGTGCTGGCTAGACTATCACAAATACAAAGGGAGGAGATTGGTCCTTGGTTTGGACAGCAGAAGAAAAAAGAGGAGAGAAAAGCTTTTGTAAGTTCAGCCCAGTTTGAGGCTTTTGAAAGATAAAGATGGTTAAGGGAAGAAGCTAATAAATAGAAGGCTCTATAGCAAGCATCTCATTGTAAAAGAGAAACAAATGTTCCTATTTTAAGAAAGCAGGTTCTTCAGAAAGCTGTAACTGACACTGCTTCTGTCACACTTTAACTGCAGCGGAGCTTGCTCCTTGGACTATCCAGCCACTGGGAGAGAGGCTGCAGGGAACAGAGATAAGGGTGTTTGTACTGAGAGAACAGGTGTGGACTTTGTCCTCCTTATCACTTTGCAGCCTCCGGCAACCTCCTGAGTCAACAAAGCAATGAACAGCACGGTTGTTGCCTGTTGCTCAGACCTGTGTGTTCTTGTGACAGTTTCTGCACTATCCTAGGTACCTTTTCCCCCCCACTGCTCCTTTGACGCTGGTGTTGGATGTGACACCAGTGTATTTCTACAGCATGCAAACCATTTCCACTAGACATTTCACACAGAAAACACAGAAGGATGCTCTTTGTTACAACTGAATCAAAGGTTTTTCTGTGGAGAGGCTCCTGCACTGTTTGGATCTAGACTGCCTGGCTTCACATTTTTCTATTTCTACTCTGATTTTCAGCTCTGGTGAAATCAATACACATAAAGAAGACAGAGTCATGTTTTCTCTATTTTCCTTAGGAACCTTCAAGGATATTCTAATTGGAGATCCTAAAAATCAGAGATTCACGTTCATTATGAAATCATGAATCAGATTAGCTTCTCAAGTTTTTGAGTAGGTCTCAAATAGGTCTATTCCCTCAGCTGTTACCCCAAAGGAGGGTGGCAACAGGAGGAATTAGTAGTTTGCCTGTTGTGCATTATTGCATTTAGAAGCTTGGCTGGATCTAGATGTGAATCAGTGTGTTTGAATAACACATAGCAGATGTGCAAGAACATAATCCTGGATGGTTTGGTATATACATATGCATACATAGCTGTCACGTGACAGTATGATGAAAGCCTGTTTTCATTTCTTGAATCACTGCAAGGCAACCCAACCTGGACCAAAATCAGGGCATCACCTAGGTTCAGCCTAATATCACAATGAATTTGTCTTGGAAAATTAGGTACATCTACCCCAAGCACCTATGCCTTAAAGAAAGGGGGTAAGAAGAAAAGCTATGTAGGGAAAGGGAAGAGAGATGTCAAGTCTGAAAAAGAGGTTTGTAGTCATAAAACATCCAACTGAATACTGAAATGCAACATTACTTCCCCCTTCATTCTATTTCTCACTAGCAGCAAAAATGCTTTACATTCACATTACTTTCCAGCAGAAAGGTCCATTCCTTGCTCACGTCACTGGTCAGCACTTTCTATCATTTACAGATGACAATTGCCTAGACAGAACAGGCCAAAACCTTGTATCTGAATAAGCAGAGACAGCAAAGACTATGGCCATGTAGTGGGAAATTCCCTTGATAACCAAAGGGTTCCCTTCTAAGGGGAGATCAAAGTGCCTATAGAGGACAGTTTAAAGGAAGCTAGTGCTACATCTTGTGCACTCCATTTCTAATACCATGCAGTTTTTACCCTGAATGCAGAGTCAAAACTGAACAAGGTACCACACTGAGGAACAGCTTTCCCTTATGCAGCCAGTTAACACTCTGGCCTCACCAAACGCAATGATGATGACTGACGTGCAAGGGGCACCTCAGGAGGTACTAGTGCACTTCCTTGGAGTCCAGGTCTGCTGAGTGCAGGTGTTAGATCTCTCTCTCCTGAGAAGTGTTTTCTGCTCCTTCTAGAGAGGATCCCTGGCGAGTAGCAAAGATGGTGAAATCCTACCTCCAGCAGCACAACATCCCTCAGCGTGAGGTGGTGGACACTACTGGTCTGAACCAATCTCACCTCTCGCAACACCTCAACAAGGGCACTCCCATGAAGACCCAAAAAAGGGCAGCCCTGTACACCTGGTACGTCCGCAAGCAGCGAGAGGTGGCCCAGCGTAAGTATGGCAACAACTGTTCTCCTATCTCAATTTCATAAAGGCCTTTGCTCTCCCTTGCTAATCCTTACTCCCTATTTTTACCAGGGAAGAATGGAGGGAGAAACCACTTTTAGCAGGAAGCTTAGAGAAGTCTAGGTCAGTATTCAGTGGTGAGGTGAACCAAACAGTACATCGAAAAACAATCCCTCGTAAAACAGTCTGCAGTCACCTACCGCACCCTCTGTTTGGCTAAAGAGAAGCAAACTAACACTCTCCATTTGCAATGAGAGTTCTACACCCATCCTCAGACTAAAGCAGTGTAGTGGACAGATGACGGAGACAGAATTTCTGCCCGAGAACTACACTTTCGCAATTTCAGCTAAAGCAACAGTTCCTCTAGCTGCAAAATGCTGCAGGCTGCTGTACTCACTGCAAAAAAACACTGTGGCCTATCACCTCGTGAAAAACTAATGTGGGCTATCACCTCATACCCTCTAAGCCCCTTTATTACAGGTACCCACTGGAACCCATGCCTGCAGCATGCACTTCTACATTCATGAGCCTGTCTGGAATCTGTCTTTCTTAATTTCGTATTGGTGGGTTGCAAGTAAAATGAGACATTTGGCCTTTGGATGGTTTTGGAAAGCAGGACTCCAGTCATGCTTACTCTAAACGCAGCTGCATTTGCTTTCATTACTCCAAGGTGGGAGCAGAGATGCAATGCATGCAAGAGAAAGGACAGGTAAATATGGTTCTGCTAGGAACATCTTATCAGTTTTAGGAGATTATGGAACTTTATTTCCACCCCATTTAGATTCAACCCTCCATCTTGTAAGAGATATTCGCCAAGGGCAAGCTGCGTTGGGTCTGCTAGGCACCCAAATAGATGGAACAATTGGAAATGCTTCCAGAAAGCAAACTCCCTTGCCCCTTTGTGCCTGCAGAATTCACACATGCTGGCCAGGGTATCCTGACAGAGGAGCCCATGGGAGATGACCTGCCCACCAAGAAGGGAAGAAGAAACCGCTTTAAGTGGGGTCCTGCCTCACAACAGATCCTGTTCCAAGCCTATGAGAGACAGAAAAACCCCAGCAAAGAAGAGAGAGAGGCACTGGTGGAAGAGTGCAACAGGTAAAGATGGTTGTCTGGCTTTGAGGAAGAGGGTCACAGCAGGGCCTCTCTGTGTTCCTGGTGTTTGCTGGCGCCTACGAGAGGCAGGCTAACAGTAGAGCAGTAGATGTCACCAGCCACGTCTGAATGAAATGCCACAACTGCGCATTCACTGTCCACAAAAGATCGGTAATGCCTCATGTCTTGCTATACCTGGCAGGATCCTTCCACACAGTGTGCCAGACCACAGCGACTTTGGGGCTGCGCACTTACTCTGTCTCTTTGACTAAGCCCGGCTCTTCTTGTGCTTTCCCCCAACAGAGCAGAGTGTATTCAGAGAGGTGTTTCCCCATCTCAGGCCCAGGGACTGGGCTCGAACCTGGTGACGGAGGTCAGAGTTTACAACTGGTTTGCCAATCGCAGGAAGGAGGAGGCTTTCCGGCACAAGCTGGCCATGGACACCTTCAGCGGACCACAGCCCACCTCTGCTCCTCCTCTAACTCCTCACAACTCTTCCTCCCTCCAGCCACCATCTGCTCTCTCACCCAGCAAAGTTCACGGTAAGAAACAACTAGAGGGAGATCTGAAAGAGACACCAGTGAACCTACCCAAACTCAGTCACCAAAACTATCTCCCAAGTCCAGCCCTTTAGGAGGTGAACCTGTAGACAGAGAAAGCAGACTTGCTACAAGGGAAGAGCACTGGTGACAGAGACCATGTCTCCAAGTGAGGAGAGTGGCTAGAATAGCAAGGGTGACAAAGTTCAGTAACAAAACTTTCAGCCAAATCTCCTCACTTACTCTTTGACATCCTGCACTCCCTCACGGCTGGCAGGCAGCAATCCCCCTTTCAAGGAGTCATCCACTGGCTGCCATCACACAAGTCAGTTCTGTATCCCTTCATTCATGTGTGCCTCCTACTCTTTCCAATGCATATCAGCACCATCACACTGTGACTGAGTTTTCAGGCATCAGGAAAGGTCATTCTCCATCCAAAAAGAGCAGAGCTTTTCCAGCTTCATAGGCCAGAGCTGGTAATTGCTCTCACTCTGGGAAGAGATGATCTCGCTGAGACTCTCTCCTCTCTACACCCCCATCCAGAGGGGTGGTTTCTAATGAACCCTGCTTGCTCCCTGCAGCACACACAGCTATACGTTGAAGTCAGTATTTGAGGAAGCAGTTGCACCAAGTTACAGAGGAAAGCCAGGGCAGGGTGGCGAGAATGCCTGTTCTCCTGGTTCCCCTATTACCCACCTTGTCTTTGCCTCGAACATCTAAAGGCAAGCGCCTGCAAAGGAAACTGAATTTAGCACTTGCCGAAGTTTCTCAATTTCTCATTTTTGACAACCAGTTTCCCTCCTGTTGTGATGCAGGAGTGAGGTACAACCAGCAGCCAGCCAGTGAGGCAGAGTCCTCCAGCAGCAACCACCATGTGAACAGCTCCATGGTGACCACCCAAACCATCCTGCATCAGGTTTCTCCCCCTGGACTGGAGCCCAGCCAGAACCTATTGAGCACAGACACTAAGCTGGTAAGTGATGTATACTTACGTTCTTGGTGACTGGAGAACATCAGGTCCTCTGCCTGTGGTCACAACATGGACTATTCAGACTATTTTTCCCAGAACACTCTTAAAACCACCTTCTTAGAGAGATATTAGATAGCCACTTTGCACTGACCATGTAACATGAGCAGTCCTGAGATACATGCGCCCTCTAGACTGCTGGTGCGGGCAGGTATTACAGCATGAAAGCAAGAAGTATAGCCATTTTCTTATGATCAATCAAAACAGTCTATTCTGAAAAAACAGAGCTCAAGGTATGACATGATTTCCTTCTTCCCAGGAAACCCTGTTCTCTCCTCCTTTCCCCAGTGAGATTCTCATCATCTCATCTCCAACTCTCATTTGATCTCTACACATCTCAAGATAGTTGATCAGACACCAATGGGATTAACAGAAGAGAGACTTCTACTTACTTCTATCATACCTGTAAAAATTAAGCCCAACAGCCTGTATGCAGCACATACCATTGAGACATTTACTGGATGTCCAGATTGTAGCAATCTGCCTTCTCAAGGCAAATTTCCTTTTGAGATTTGACGACACCTTTTCTCACATAATTAGCAATGGAGCACTAGAACTACATGACTGATCATTTTCAGTTTGTTCCCTTGCTTACAGGGAAACAGTTGGCAGAAGTTTGCATTAGCGCATACTGGCCTGAGGCAAAGTTAAGTTCACTATAAATGAGTATGACTTAAACCTCATCAGTCACTTTGCTGGCTTTCTGGTCTCTTCCTGAAGAAAAAAAGTCTTCATGAGGTGCTGAAAATCTTCTACAGCTGTCTTCTAAAATTGATATCAAGGTGATCTGTCCCACTGTTTAACCTGTTGGTGCTTACTCTTACTTGCTTTTTGTCTGAGGGGAGGAAAAAAAAGTATAATACAAAGCATTGAACTTTATCAGCCAAATTATTAGAATGCTATTTTGCTGTTCCACAGTACTTCAACTACAGGTCTTCAAAGGGCCTTGCAAACTCAAAACCCCATTAGAGCATAGAGACAGGTTACGTGGTTCATTTTAGATGCTGAGAAAACAGTGAAGTTATTAAATTTCTCAATGACTCAAGGACAGACTGAATCAGCAAAACACCCAAGCACAGAACAGTCCTGTTCTATCTAACAGGTACGTTTCCTCTCTAACAGCAGGGAACTGCCAGGTAATGCAGCCTGAAGAACATACTGTATGAGAAAAAGGTCTAAAGAAACTTTTCAGCAACTCCTTCAAAATCTCAATCCAAAAACTCACTGGCGACTAAAAGACACTTGCTGGGCGAAAGGGAAATTACAGGCATTTCTCAGAGGAAAAGGTGAACAAGAAAAGAGGAACTCTTGGATTCTGTACTGAACTCTGCAGCTAAAATTACTATGTAAAATTACCCAAGCCTCTTAATTTCTCTAAGCATTGTCTTCTACCCTCAGCTGTAAAACAGAAGATAAACTTTCCCTATAGAGAATGCAGTAGGACTAATCTCATTCTTGTTTGTAAAACCGTTATGATTTCTTAAACATGAAAGAACTAAGCCAGCAAGGATTTACTCTTAGTATTTAAACAGCTGACCTTTACTAGTTAATTGATGAGCACAGGGAAACTGCAGACCAGCAAATGTGAGTCTTTCTAACTAGCAAGTAGTCAGAACAGGCAGGAAGAGGGAGAAGGACATTTATCACAGCTTTGGGACTCGCCATACTCAAGCTTCTGCAGATGCCATTTTCACGGTCCTTCTTTCACACAGGTCTCAGCTCCTGGAGGAACTCTCCCTCCTGTCAGCACCCTGACTGCCTTGCACAGCCTAGAGCAAAATCCACATGCACTGAGCCAGCAAACTCAGAACCTTATCATGGCATCACTGCCGGGTGTAATGGCAATTGGAGCTGGTGAGACCTCATCCCTAGCACCAGCATTCACCAACACAGGTGCCTCCACCCTGGTGATAGGTGAGTAGTGTTCTGTAATGACTCTGCTTAACAGGATTCAGATAAAGAACTACCTGTAATTTTTAGAATTACCTGCCTCAGTTTCAGAGACAAAAGTACTAAGTTGGCAGTGATACAAACCTGGTGAAATTGTCATGAACACTAAGGATCTTCAGCAGCACTACTTACAAGTACCAATGGAATTAAGGGACCCATGTTCCTTATTCATGTTAGAATTAAGTTACACACAAACCCAGGTCTTAAGAGCAAGGGACTTCTGCAATATATTCCTATGCCAATGTTTTGTTTTGCTGTTCTGCATCTTCCCAAATATAAATGTAATACTTCCTTAAAACTATGAAAATTGAAGCATGTTCATAGTGCTTGAAAGACAAAACATCCTGTTCTACTTCCTGCAAAGAACAGCATATGCCTTTGGAACCCACAGCAGTAATTGCTTTTTTTTTTAATATATATTTTTCACTTCGACAGCTTTTCTGGACCTGTATGAGATTTCATTCAAGACTGCTCTACTGCCGAAGTGCATCTCATTAGATAATGGAAAATAAAATGTATACTCTCCTCTTACACTTTCTTGCCAGGAAGAGAGAGGCCTTATTTTGTTCCATGGTGACAGCTGTGAAGTAACTTCCATTTCCTCATTTATACCCAAGATTATGATACGCATTCTAATTTTGTGAAAAAAAAACAAAAAAAATTGGAGATCTCTCGGTGCTGGAGAGACTTGCTGATTTACAGGAACAGGGTCTGGACAGTCGTGGGAAATGGGTAGTAGTGTGTGAAACCTTCTACCTCTTTCTCCCTGGTCCAAATTCCATAATTTGGCAGCCCAAGCAAAATGAGCTTAAACTCTGTTCCATGTGGCTGACAGCTACAGCATAGTTCTCTCTGTTGCCAACAGCTTCATAAAAAAAGAATAAAATGAACTGGACATGAGATGATGCTCTGAGTTTACTTCTGAGCAAGGCCTCCTCAGTGGAACTCTGTATCGGGTTATCACTAAACTGGAAAGTGACCTATGCTGGTACTCAAGCATGTACACAGGAACAAACACTGGAAGTCAGAGATGGTTTTAAGGTACTTGTCTGCACTGTACATTTTCCACACTCCCACTTTGTTCTCACAGGCATGAAATCTATTCATAATCACAGATACAAGCGGAACACCTGAAAAGCAGGATCCGAAATCACCCTGTGACGACAGGCCTGCCATGATGACTATTTCAGACGCCCTACTGCAGAGCAGCCACACTCCTCCCATAGTGTGTGACACTACTGTCATCAGTCCTTGTTTTTCAGGCCTGGCCTCAACCCAGCCCCAGAGTGTACCTGTAATAAACAGCATGGGGAGCAGCCTCACTACCCTGCAGCCTGTCCAGTTCTCCCAGCAACTGCACCCATCCTACCAGCAGCCCCTCATGCAGCAGGTCCAGAGCCACATCAACCAGAGCCCCTTCATGGCTACCATGGCCCAGATACAGAACCCTCACGGTAAGAATGTGAACTCATTTCCTCAAGCAAAGCAAAAAAAATAAAGCCTCTGTTCTGGAGCATTTGCTGGGTCCTTGGGCTTGCAGCACTCTATTTTCCTCTTCTGTTATTGTTGCTTTAATTATGAAATTATTTTTCGCTTGCATTCATCTCCCTGTCCCTCCGCTCCCACTGTTTCAGAAACAGACAGCAGGTCCACATGGATGAGGAGAACAACTCAGCCCAACTAGTCTCCTGCAAAGCTCCACCATCCACATTATCTTGTTTTTTTTTCATGCACAGCTCTCTACGGCCCCAAGTCTGAAGTGGCCCAATACACACATACAGGCCTCTTGCCACAAACCATGGTGATAACAGACACAGCCAATCTCAGCGCCCTGACTAACCTGACACCAACTAAACAGGTAACAGCCTTTAGCACGTGCCTTTGTTCCCCCACCTTAGAAATGCACCAGTCTGCAGGTAGCTCCTTGCTTGTCAAAGAGTTTTTGGGTGTGTGGTCTATGCCATCCCAGCAGGATGATCTTTCTTAGCTCCTCACCTTGCTGGTACCAGCTGTAGTACTGGAGGCATTAGAGCAAACTCTTCACTGCATCATCAAGGAGGATTTAATCTCCTTGGAAACAGCACCTGCTCACTCTTCTCTCGTGCCCGTTAGAAGGGACGTAGAAACCAGGCACTGTTAACTTTCTTTTCTCTAGGCATTCACATCTGACTCAGAGACTCACACAGAGTCTGGGATGCATACGCCAGTGTCACAGGCGCCAACGATACATTTACAGAACCAAGACACAACCATCCAGCACCTTCAGCCAGGCCCTCGCCTCACCTCAAGCCCTGCTGGTAAGAGCAACAGCCACTATTGTCTTAAACCACGTACTGCCGTTTCTCTTGCCAACACTGTAAAACCCAGACAGAAAATGGTATCTGGGGCTCACCGTTCTCTAAGAGGGCTCTACCAGTGTCTGGGGGGGGTTGAAAAGCTGCTACAAGGAAGATTCAGAGCACTGTCTGTGCAGGCTGTGGAAATGGGACCCTTCTTTGGAATCTAGAGAGGAAAATAACCTTAAAAATATTGACAAAAATCAGTGTCCATGCATAGCCAATCCTGCAGGCAGTTTTCAGGGCTGAAAAGCCCAAGATTCCCTCATGAACAGACTCCAGTTGGATCTCCCCAGTTTTAAGAGAAGAACTAGGACATTAACAATCAACTAGAATCCTCAAATCTGAACTCCCTGACACGGTCAATGCTTTCAGGCTAGATTTGTACTTGAGCTAGGTATATAATGGCACATAAAATAGAAAAATGAATTATGCCCCTATGCCAGGACGTTTTAGTCATGCTGGAAATGCGAGTGTGTGCACACTGCAGTGAGAATTTGTACTTAACTTCTGCCTGTGCCTTTGACAGTGTCCTCCAGCAGCCTGGTGCTGTACCAAAGCTCTGACTCCGCCAACAGCCACAGTCAGCTGCTGCCATCCACTCACAATGTCATCGAGACCTTCATCTCCACGCAGATGGCATCCTCCACTCAGTAATCAAGAAAACTAGCTCAAGGGTGACTGCCATGACCAACCTGTCAGGTGCAACTCCAACTGTGTTTGCCATCACTGCCTTCCACGGGAAGGAAAGGCTGCTGTGCTCAGCCGACCTCCAGCCCCTACTGCCTCATACAAGTCCCTTACTCAGCTGCCTCCATGAGAGAAGATGTCTCAGGCTGAAGACAGAAGCCATGGAAAGATGATGCTGGCACTGCCAAAATCCACTGCCCCCCAAAAACCCAAGCAAACCCAAACCCCACGAGCCAGCCAAGGAATCCCATCAAGATAGGGATCTGAAAGCAATATGGCAAAAATGCCAGGGCCTGGATTGGACTTTCATTCTGCTCAGCCTTCATCAAGCTGGGCCTGTACAAACCTGCCAACACCAGACTAAGCCATGCAGGAAAGAGCAAAGCTGAGCTGCCAAAGAAGGGACACGATCTTTAAAACATTCACCTCCTTTGCTGTAAAGAAGCACCAATGGGAACTATGAGAAATAATAGTATCTTGGAGGCAAGAGTGAGAGAACCTGATTCCTGACTGCAATGAAAATCACCAAGAAACAGATTCAGGAATGGCTTGACACAAACCTGTCAGTATGGGATCACTGACTACAAGCTACAAATACTTTAATTAACTACAAAAATACCAAACATTCTCAGTTAAAAATGACCTGCTCTAAAATCATGCTATCCTAGTGGAAATGGCTTGGTTATTTTTGATATAGCTCTGCTTTGTTTTAAATGCAGAAATTAAAGTTTAACAGCAGCAAGGAGATTCCAGTTCTCTGCGTTAACCATATGGATTCTCATCTTGTGCATCTTGCTGAATAAGCCGGGGGATGGCATTCTCCAAAGGTCCCTGATGCTATGCAACACCTGGGAGGTTCCCATGCTCCACAACACGGGTCCTTCAGTTGTTCTCTGCAAAGATGTCAGCTTGGATTCATTTTACAGAACACGGTTCATTCCTAGCTTCCATGTAGGCTAAATTCTGTAGTTCTTGATATGCAAATAATTACCCTGGGGTCTAAGAGTCTTACTTGCACTAAGTGAAGGTTTTTACCTCTAAGGATCTACTTATATAATTCCTCTTCTAATTATTCCTCTATTTTCTATTTACTCTCAACCTTCACATCACTGATATGACATTAGACATACATAAAAAAGCCCTAATTAACATGTTTTTGTCATTGAGACTGAAACAGAACTATTCTTTCAACTATGAAATAGATGAAAATCCCTGAGACTAGGAAGTGCTCAAGACTCTTAAAAGGTTGAGACATAAGGGAGAATTAAAAAAGAAAAAGCCCAACAACGAACTCTTCAGTTATCATACCTGGAAATTTCAAAATTGCAGATATCCATTGCAGTTTGTATTGATATGATCTTCCTCTAGATACCATCAACCATCAGAGACTTATTTCAGTAACTAGATTCTCTGAGAAATTTTATCCTAGAATTGTTTCTTAATCTCCCATGTGCATCATTTGCAAATACATATAACTTCCAATTAGCATAAAAATAATCACCATCAAAGAAGTCAAAAGATAATTTTTAGACCACTATGCATTTGAAACCCCAGGTGCTAGCTTGGCCATAAGACAAGTAACTTCTGCTGGCACATTCAGTTAGACTACAAGCCAATTTTCTACTTAGCCTTTCCATTTTTGGATGCCAACTGTGTTTTCTTGATTAAAAACCAGCAAGGATCTTACAGTAAGAACAAAAACATCTTGGGTTTTCCCATGCTTAAAGAGCAGCAGTTCACTATTTCAGTTTCTCTAATTTGGCTTTCTAGTCTCCTGAATAGGGCAAACGAGTCAGAACTACTGATACCCAACAATCTTAAAAACAGAAGAAGAGTATTTATCCAATAGCAGTTCATTTCCTGAAATACTGGAGCTAAAGTATGAACAGACCAAGAGGCATACTGAAAATTACCAAAACCCACTGTATTTTAGAGAGTCAAAAGTCATAATCAACCAAAATAAGGACTGAAACGCAGTGACTTTCAAGTTAGGCTTAAGTCCTTCCTGTAGCACTCTCATAGCATTGATCACCAAGCAACTAAAGAGCCATCTTCAGCCAACTTTATCTCTGCTGGGGGAGCCATCTGAATACAGCAAGAAAGCCACTGTTGTACAAAACCTGCCAAATTAAATAAGACTAATACTGTAGTAGAATTTAATAACAAATGCCATAAAAAAACTACACATGGAAAAAAATTTCAAAGGACACAACTTGAACAGAACTACCTATTTATAACAATCCTGAAATAAACTCACTGCACACTCTGTTTATATGCAGGGGCCCTGGAGAGGTGCAGATTACAGAGGAATTAGTAACATGGCAGGTTTCAACATTAGATTGTTATGATGATCACAGGGAAAAAAAAGGGAGCCCTGATATCTGACAGAATGCTTTTGATAAATGAGTCTCCCACAGGCTGGAGTTATTCTTGGTAGGCATTTAGGAGGAAGCAAAGAGAAAAAGGAGTTGATCACCTGTTGCCATGTAAACCAAATTCAATTCACCATATACTTTCTCCAGGACACAAGATTTGGTTTCACGATGTGAAGGAACAGACCAGGAGGAATGCAGCTATGATTAAATCCCTCTGTCACACAAGCCTGTGCACAGTATTTAATCCTTTTACGCTAGGTCTGCATAAGCAGCAGCATAGATAACTGCTGTGGTAGGAGAACAGTGTTCCCTTCCCCAAGGGATGCCAACAACATAGGAAGTCACTTAATTAGACTCTCAGGCCACTGAGCTTTTAGAGCAGAAGCTTTGCCAATTAATTTTCCCTCATCTGCAGCAACTCTTTTTGGTATCTTTTTTTTTTCCAGCTTCCTTCATCCATCATAATCACCTGCCATTTGCAGAGCAAAATCTTCATTCTCTTTTTTTCTTCTTCTTTTTCTTCTTCGCAACTCCTGGCAACACTGAGTTCTCTGTACGACTGCGGTCCTGTCTCTCATGCTGTCCATTTGCAGACACCAACTGTGGCAAATCTTTGCTAATCTGGTCACACTCTGCTGGGTCTATTATTTTCTCTTGAATATTGTACTCTCCCCTAATTTTCTTTTTCTTCTTTTTTTTCTGGCTGTGCTTTACATAACTCTGACTCTGATCCTGGCTGGATTCCTGGGACAGTGCAGGAAACGCACTTTGCTTCAGAATGTCTGCGGCTGACACAGCGGCCTCCTGGTACTTTTGCCACTCTTGGTCACTGTCCACGTCACTGGAAAGGTAACAAAAGGAAAGGAAGTTATGTTACACTTTTGCCTTGAACTCACGCAAAGCACAAACAGCAGAGTAATCTAAGATGAGAACACCTGATAAACACCCAGTGGCTCTGGGACTCCAATAAGAGCTAGCATTTAACCAGTTTGAAGGCTGAGGTGTTCTTTACACATACTAGGAGGGGAAAGAAACATTTCTAGTTCCCCGGCACTAAAAAAAGACACACACAAAAAAATCTGCTCTAGTCAAATATAGGCATCATAAATACACACTTCTCAAGCTCTTCAGCTTCCTATTCCCTTGCGAGAGTCCCAGCTGCCTCTGAAAAGTGGGCTGCAATAGTACTTCAGGAGCAAAGCAGCTGACAACACCTCACCTAGAGCTAGATGGCTGTCTCCTCCTTGCTGCGGGGCAAGGCTCTGATTTCCCACAGTCTCCTGGGACAGAGGAAGAGAAGAGGCGAAAACCTGAAATATGTAAAAGGGAATTTTAGCCATGATAAAACAGAGGTGAAAACAAGCAACAGCAATCTCCCTAGGAAGCTTCACTGCTGTTATTGTATTGCTGTAGTGCTTGACAGCAATTATTTGGGACTACCTGAGAGGAGTTACGGCACAGAGATCACAGCTTCAAAGTAACAGCGTTCACAGATGCTAACAGAAATTTTTCTATTGCAAATGCTTATTAGTCAGTCGGGTGTACAACTGGCAATGGACAGGATCCATTCCACTTGTCACCATTTAACTAACAATGTCACAAAACAGCCACAATAGCTGTGACTAGAACTCACCATCATCTGCAGAGTCAGACTGTTGCACAGAACTTTGTGAAGGTCCTGATGAGTCCTTCAAGACAGTGATGAAACTAAACAGAAAACCCCAGTTATATCTTAAGCAGCTTTGTGCAAACTGAGCTAAAGTTTGGTATTTCTAAGTAACAAGACTATAGAGAGATGTTACATAGCTTCTTACTTTTTTCTTAATAAAGCTGTCTCACCTCCCTGCTTTCAGAGCAGACCTTGCCTTCTCTCCTTAGCAACGCATGCCACAAGAGTGACTTAAAAGCAGCGTTTCTAAAGCCAACTCTAAACACCAGGAATTCTAGTTCTCCAGCATCATATTCACACAATAAATAAAGACAGCAGCAGTCCCAACAGAGGCATACTGCCAGCACAACCCTGAATCAGGTATTGGTTTAGGTTGTAAGAATAAATGAAAGATTCTCATGCTGGCCTTTAAATGATGAAGTGCTAAGGCACACAAATTATACTTTTCCCTCCCCACAACCCATTCACCACAGAGGCAAATGCATAGGGAGTCTGTACCAGAAGGGCACAGCACATGGGCCAGGTTAGTTCACAGAATATTGGAAGTTTGCGTTAAATACAGGAATGAAGAAGACAAGAAGAGAAACAAGTTCTCCATATCCACGTTGCACTCAGATCTTGAATTTCCTGGTTTTAGCACGCAAAAGCAACAGTGTACTTGACCCATAGAACAAACTTTTTTAGTATTGCTTGCCAATACCCGTCTAGCATTGCTCCCAGTTTCTTCGCAACGTGTGCTCTGAACTCTGGTGTCGTCTGTAGCTCATTTCCATCCTCATCATGACCGTTCGCCTCACGTCTGTTTAGAATAAGAATAACGATTATCTCTTTCAAGGCCAATAACATCTGGTGCTCTTGCTCAAACAGGAGATAAGGGACTGTAAAATCTCCTACCCTCTAGTAATCAATTCATACTCGATAGGGAAGACTGCTAAGAAAAACATAAAATAGCTCAGTAGTAACAGTTCAGTTGCCAAGAGAGACCTAAACATTATTTAGCCATCTCCATCATATTTAGTAATTGGATGATTTTTCTCATTGAAATAGCCTACAAAAGCAAATAAATTATGTCAGGACATCCCTTCTCTTGCATTTAGTTCCTGCATATGTTGCCACAATTATTGCAAAACCTGTCCCAGGAGAGAGGATTTTATTAAGTTGCCCGACTAAAGCCTTTGAAACTGAGCCTACAGAAATGCTGCAAACTTAGATAGGACAGTATCACCACCATTGCAAGGCTCCTAATTCAGGTGTTGTTTTCTAGCTGACAAGCACTTGCCTTTGCAATTGCAACGTTTTTTGAAGAAAAATAATTTTTTTTATATGTAACTGTACTATTCGTTCATGGGACACTTGCAGAGTTGGGAGATTTCTGACACTTGGAACTCATGCTGTAACCGACCGCAGTAGTAAGTTTTCAACTTCTGTATTCCCTCGCTGCTAGAAGGATGAGAAATGTACTTAAAAAACCTATTAGCTTTTTAAGATTTAAGCATCATTTCAGATTATGGTTGGACTAGTTCCTAAAACAGAATAGGCCCTTTCCAGTAGGCGGTATCACAAGGCATTAACTGTAAGTAGCACAAATACAACATACATTGTTTCTTCAGTGAAACGTAAGTCTGAAACCAGAAGCAAAAATACCTTAGGCTAGGCTGAGCAGGCTGTAACCAATCCTTTTTAAAGCCACCTGACAAAGGAAGTAGCACAGGCAAGTTTAAAAGAGCTGTGACCAGGACCCCTTCTGGCACATGGGATTTTCTAGCACAAAGAATCACGCCTGAAAGACAACCTACGCCCACCTGCGGGGGGAGACAGTTATGAGGGGAAAGGGAAACTTCCCCTCGGCCAGGCTGCAGCAGACAACCTGCCCGGGAAGGGGCTCTGGCCCCGGCAGGAGGCCGCGCGTCGCCACGACACAGCCGCCGCCGCAGGGCCGCGCCGGGGCCCCCCTCCTAGAGCCCCGCCTCGGCTCCCCTGGACGCCGCCGGCTCCGACACCGGCTCCGCGGCAGAGAGCTGCCCTCGCCTGACCACCGCTCCCCCGGGACAGCCCCGGGGCAGGAGGAACCGCGGAGGGGCCCGGCCCGGCCCAGACCGGCGGGGAGGGGAGGGGAGGGGAGAGCACAGCAGGACTCGCCGCCGCTGCGGCGGGAGGGGAGAGAGCAGCGCCTCGCTGGCCGCCGACCCTCACCGCCGCGCGGCTCCGCCCACACCGACGCCGCCGCCTGCGCAGCGCAGTCCCAGGCGGCCTCCCGGAACCGCGCTGCCGCCTCGCCGCTGCTGTCCGAGTCCGAGTCTGAGTCCAGGCCCGAGCCGCCCCTGGGCGCCGCCATCTTGAAGGCGCGACAGGCGCGGGGCGCGCGGGGCGTTGTAGTCCAGCCGGCCGACCGCGGGGCATGCTGGGGGCTGTAGTCCTCCAGGGCAGCCCCCGACAAGATGCCTGCGGCGGGGCTGCCCGGGGAGAGCGGCAACCCCCGCGGGCCCCGATGGGCACCTCCACCCGAATGCGGATTCTTCACTCCTTCGGAAAGTGGCCGGGTGAAGGCTGCGCTCACGGGAAAAGCGGGGGAGCGGTTCGGGGGAGCAGCGGTGCGCTGCGGGTTGTAGGCCAGGTCTTCCCAAAAACCAAGAAAGCCTGGGAACGAGCGTATAAATGGAAGGAACCGCGAGGAACTGGCTGTCGTACACAGAATTGTGAGATACGGTGAAAAAGGAATATTTACGCTGGATGTTTGTACCAGCCTCCAGAGGAGAGCAGGGCAGAGGGTGCTGCCGGGGCTGGTGCCGGTGCCGCCCATGCGGAGGAACCCCCGAGGGGCAGGAAGGGGACCTGGGCGGCCCAGCCGCTGTTTCCCACTGCCCGTTCGTTGGGTTTGTGCTACTGGAAGAGCGGTGCCCACGGATGGGCAATTGCGGAAAGTAAACACGGCTTGTTGTCACGTCCATCTATGGCTGAACAGCCTCCTTTCACGTGTGCCATACAGGCAATACCTTAATGTTTCTCTGAAAAACACACCAGTGATACAGAAAGCCCGTGCTGCTTTTGTGTTTGTAGAGAAAGAGAGAATGCTTGGCATTAAAGAATAAGGATGTGGAAAGAGTGAACGACTGTGATAAAATCCTCAGCACTTCACCACATTTTGTGAGATGGTAATTTCACTGCTTCAGAAATACTGACTGACAGCACTAAAATTAAGTTTTTGGTGGAGAGTCAGACATTCTTATGTTGTAGACAGCACAGAAATCTTCTACCATGAAAGCATCAGATAGGATGGGATCCATCTGCTGTACGAAGCTATCTTTCAAAAGTGGGTGAGAAAAGATACTAGACACACAAGATTCATAAAGATATGTAAAATGGATCAAGCAAAAAGCATCTAATTCCCCCACCTCTGGCAGGGCTAAGAAAACATGCACCTCCTCTGCCTTTTGCAACTGTTTTGGCTATAAATATGGAATGACAAGTTCCAAGGATAACAAACTGACCTCCAAAAAGGCATTAAATCCTTAACTTAAAAAACCTGAAGATTGCGTGGGAGATCTTCTCTTTAGCACCCTTAACCAACTTGCCTTGGCGGATCTTTCATCTTGGCTTAATGATATTCTTCTTAATGATATTCCTTCTAACTGGCCGTTAGAGGCATGGGGATTTCTACAACAGATTGTGACCGTGTTTCAGCTCCAGTATTTGCCTTCATGGATATCAAGTGCCAGATGCTTCAAACCATGTTTTACTCAAACAGATCAGGCAAAGGTTAGTGTGCTTACAGGCCTACTCTCTGAAATATGGCAGTTTCCAGAGATACAATGCAGAAAAAAACAACAAATGCATGTCACACCAGAAATAGCTGTATGGTCTCCAACCTTTCTGGTGTGGTATTGAAAACAGAAAAGTGAAATGAGCAGAAGCTCTTGGAAATGGCTCTTGCTGAACAAAGGCAAAAGGCCACAGACAGAGAGGAACTCTTTCGCATGGAAATTTCAAGGAAGGAAGAATATTCCCAAATGTGATTTAATACTGAATTAAGATACCATTGGCTTGAAAACACAATTAACAGGGAGAAGTGGTGAGAAAAATACTGATAAGAGGTTCAAGGACTTGGATTCCTGATATATGTATGACTTTTGTAATTAAGAATTTTAGGAGGGGGTTTGTGTGTACCATATATATCAACATTATGTGACTTAGATAATGAAAAAATTAATAAAGTGACTTATTCTCATGCACACCACGAGAATGAACTGGCAACCAGGGCACAAGGTTTTTCTAACTCTAAGCAATTACTGGCTACCAGCTATACTGAAGAATGATACGCATATCACCATTAGAATATACATAAATATAAATGATATTTCAATTCCCATTATGCAAGTGATATATAGCTCTCTGAAAGCTGATTTCTTAGCTTCTGAAAGTATTCCCTTGCATCACTTATTATTGCCATTCAAAGTAATTATTCTTTGCCAATGGGAGTAAATCTGAATGTCCCACGTATATTCTCCAGCTGACCTACTGTTTTAAATAAGCCTGTTCCCCTCCTATTAACCTTACTGTAAACAAGATTAAAATTTTCATTCTCTTCTTGTACACCACCCTTCCCATTCATCCAGTCTTACTCATTGCCTGTCTCTGGATCTTTTCCATTTTAAAAATAAAACACTTGCTAGAAGTGGAACAGCAGTACTGTAAGTAAGTCGCTATAGAAATGCATAATAATATAATTCCATTCTTCTGAGACTTAAAACATAAATAAAATATTAAAATTATCACTGGGCGGTGAAAATATCCCCTGGCTATGTTGTCTATGGCAGTAACTGTATTTCTTTTCAGGTTGCTTTAGTTATCCTATGATATCCGAACAATAAAGACTGTTCTGAGCATTACTTATTCCCACGATTATAATACCAAAAATCAACTCTTTTTTACTTTTTATCCTGAAATTTTTTTGACTCTAGACATACATGCTGACTAGTCTAAGCTGATCCAAATTTCAAAAGCTCATCCTTGTTTTAATAAGCATCTGGAGGATACCATTTATACCTTTGGGGCCTTGTTAACTTCTTTTTAATCTGATACTACACTGAGATTTTTTCTTGAATGCTGAAACTGTGCCAAACCGTGCTGCTTTACTGTCTTGTTGAAAGTGAGATAGCCTGCTTTGTTAGAGAAATTTTCACAGACAGCAAATACACTGCTAGTGTTGGTAGGACAGCTTTACAACATGTGTCCTAATGCCATAAGCACTATCATTTTCAGATACTATCTTCATCTTCGGCTCAACTACAAATTTTCCAGTGTGATACATCAACATGTATGGCAATTCCAGCAGGGCTGCTGGAAGACCGCTTTGACATGGGTTTTGCCAAGCCTACGTGCTACTGAAAGCAGTATGGAGGCTCGGTACAGCTGTGTTTTTATATTGCTGAACACTTCCCGGCTTGCACGTTCCAACCTTCATGCTAGAGCTGTGTAGTCTCAGGCCACCTCCGCCAGTAGATAGGCCTCAGACAGGCCTTGGTCTCTTTCTGATAGGTTCCCTTGGCACTAACGTCCCTCCACTTCTTTCCTGAACTATTCTCTCCTAAGACTCGCCTTTAGTGGGAGACCTTGGTTTAGGATTCACCCATTCTCCACTGAGCAAAACAACACGCACTTTGTGCTGTTTTCTGGCTCAGTGTCCTCAGAGCGGGGACAAACCCCTTCAGACGTGCCTCCTCAGTCACTTTTCTCAGCTGCTCTCTCCTTCAGGGGACACCAGGTCCCCTCCTCTCCCTCCCTCTTGTCCCTGTCTTCGTGGTTTCTCACAGCTGTGTAAATACCTTTATAAAGCTCTCTGTTCCCACCCTGGAGATGCTCCTCTGCTCTGATCCTAGTGCTCTGCACACACGTGAACAATTTGTTTCCCTCAAAGCTGCCGCCTGCCTGCCTTCCTCCCTCCCTCCCCTGCTTGGGCCGAACATTCGCTGCCGTTGACGACTCTTTCCAGGGGCAGGCGTTTGGACGCGGGCCCCGCAACACCTCGCGATGAGCAGGCAGCAAAAATGCAATGGAAACGGAACTAGCGCAGGCAGGCGTTATGGTGGTGGCGACTGAGCACGGAGCGGCTCGTACCGAACCGGTTCCCTCGCTGAGGTAGCAACCGGCCGGGTGTCTGGCTCGCGGGCCGGGGGGAAGAAGGGCGGCCTGGCAGCGCTAACCGTCCTCTGCCCGGGGAGCCCCGCCGCCCCCCACGGGGCACCCCGCGCCCGGCCCGAGGCGCCGCCGCCCCCTTTCCAAGGAGCCGCCCCGCGGGGCGCGGCGCGGGGCAGCCCGGGGCGCGGGGGAGCCCCAGGCAGGCGGAACGCGGCCCCGCGGCCCGGCGCGGCGGCGGGGAGGCTGGTCCCTTCCGCCGGGGCCGGGCTTCCGGGCGATCAGGTGACGGCGGCCGCTGGCGGGGGAGCGGCTCCGCGGCTCGGGGCTGCTGCGGGGGAGCGGCGAGACCCGCCGGTGAGCCGAGCCGAGCGGATCCCGGCTAGGGGCGGAGGGTGGGGGGAGCCGAGGCTGGGCGGCGGCTTTGAGGCGCGGAAGGAGCGGGCCGTGCCCGGGGCCGAGCCGTGCCCGGGGGCCGCTGCAAGGCCGGAGCCGCCTGCGCCCGTTTGAAACGAGCGAGGCGGGGGCGGTCGAGCGGGGCGGGGGCGCCGCGGGAGCCCCGGCTTCGGCCAGCCTGGCTCCGGTCCCGGTCCCGCAGCCCCGTGCCCCCTGGCAAGCCCGGTCTGCCGCCCGCGCTGCTGGAGCTCCGGCCCGGGGTTCGCCGACGCCGCGGCGCGCAGGGCCCGGCGCCGCCCGCGCGGGTTTTCCTCCGAAATCCCCGTTTTTAGCGGCCTGCCGGTGCCAGCCCCCCCTCGCTTTGCGGCAAAGCTGAAGCCCCCTGCGAGGAGAAGCGCTTGTTTCGCGTTAGATAAATGGCTCTAGCTATGGTCGCTAAGCGTTAGCTTCTGGTACATGCCTTTTTAATTTCTTTTTTCTGCTGGGAATTGCTTGCTACTTCTTAAACCACATCATAACTATTTTATTTTATTTTATTTTATTTGTACATTTTGCTGCTAACCTGTTTGGTTAGCCCACTTAAAGGGCATTTAATGTTTTACATACCACTCCAAACCAGGAAAATGCTCAGGCACTATTACCCAACTGGTTATATCAGTTTTCTTTTTTTTTTTTTCTCTCCTTTGGACTGTATGAGGTAAGAGGATAAAATCTTTGCCTAAAGATTTGTGCGACATTTTCTTCGAGTCTATATTATACTTTTATGGAATGGTTAAAAAAAAGAATTACTTTAATCACTTGCTTTTTTTGATAGTTTGTAACAATGTCTTGCATTTGTGAGGTATATTGAATCCTTAGAGTTGCCAAAACAGCCTTTCAGCAGGGCTCTTATCCTGGAAGCAGCAGCTGTAAGACAGACGTAGGTTGCAGAATCCCAATTAATGAAATGAGGCCAAGGAAGGACACGTTAGTCTGTAAGGCAAATGGCTGATTTTGCAAGACCAAGTGATCACGCAAACTTGTATGTTGGGACCACTTTATGGTAGTACTACAAAGCGGGTACGTGACGCTGTACAGGTTACAGGAAGTGCAAAGATGAACTCAGAAAATGTTTTCGAGATGTTAAAATGTAACATGTTTGGGGGACAGAATACAGTAAAAAGGTAGTGAGAGATAAATGTATATTTAATAATTAACAGTAGGACTTCAGTCGTGTATTTGCTAAGAACATCTAAAAATGACTGTCAGGAAGTAAGTGTACTTTCTTCTAGGCACTGTCAACAGTTGTCAACTAAGGTTACCTGTTTGCTTTACTTGAAGTCCAGGCAATCGTAATAGGTTAAGAATCAGATTTTTCTTAAGCTTACGAGTGGGTGTATTTATATAAACTCTGAGTGATATTTTTAGATTTAGATAGAATTTCTAATGTTAATATTTCTTCTATAAAATTTGTCATATGTGTCTGAAAATTACATTGTCACTGTAGTGATAAGAAAAATAACCTGACAAGTTTTCCTTTTGATTTAAACAGCAAAAAGTTCAGAAACTAAATCAGGACTTGTTTCAGAAACAAGCTAGATTTGGATTATTTCAATTTCAGTAATCTTAGGTAAAGTAAGATTCATTAGGAAAGAAATATGGGAAAGTGTCTTTCTAGCGGAATTTTACATCCAACAATACTACTCTTTTTATTTCATTGTTATGTATTAGATACTGCAAAGAGGAATAAACTTTGGGTTTTATTAATAAACTAGTCAGAGTCCTATATCCTCACCAGAAATTATTCTCATTCCTCATGAAAGAAGATTAAAAAGTAAATACTTCAAACATCCTAATGTTGTAGTTCTACAACTGTTTCATACAGACGACATTAGCTTCTAATTTATATTCCCTCTCTGTCTTTCTCAGGTTGAATTATTGTTCACCAGCTGTGTCGCCAGTGGATTTTTTTGCTCTAACTTATGGTGGAAACTATCCCAGTCTGTCTTGAAGTGTTTCTCTTGTATTTTTAGTCAGGTCAGTGTACTTTGGCAAATGCAGTCATTTTTCATTTGCTCAGTTCAGAAACGTGGTCTTTTACAGTAGCTATTTGGCTTGCATTTTCCTGCAGTTGCTCTGACTAGGTTTATAGATTTAGTGTTTAAAGTATTTGAGTAAAATTTCTTTCTTATTGTCTGTAAGTGAGATTTATACACAGTACATAGGCCTTACCAGTTTTCTGCACTTACTTCTTTTACGGACCGCCTGTGCTCTCAGTTGTCATGCAACTTTCAGGTCCCAGTGTGCCATCTGCTTCTCAGCGGTCCAGTTTCACCGTCTCTTTCAGTCATGCTTATTCTTTACGCAACTCGATGGGATTTGTGCTGGATCCCTAAACATGTATCTTCACTTCCATGTCTTCTTCACACTCCACCACACTTTTTTTATTTAGGAAGACTACTTGAAAATGGGTTCTTTGTTTCTTAACCATTCATCTGTTGCCACTCTTGATTCTTGGATGTAGTAAATGTCAGTGATTCAGTCCTTTTCAGAACAACCTGTTGGGATATCATAGGGGTCATGATTTAAAGGAAATAAACAGTTTTTAAGTAACAAAGATACTGTTTTCCTGTAAATATCTAGAGAGCAAAGAAGCAAGAAGAAAAAAAGGGAAGATCTTTGAATGCCTGCAGTTAGATCACAGCTGATTTTTATATCCTTTCACTTGTTTTGTTTGCTACTCATCATGCGTCTAGGGTTGATTTGGAGACCTGATCCTAAAGGACAAGGGTTTGGCAAACCTGGATTGGCATCTCTAAGTTCTGTTTACTTAACCCCAAAAGTCGTGTTATATACCAGTGTACTCACAATATTCCTTCTGAACTCTAAATCAAAATGAAAATGGGGTTGGTTTGGCCTGTTGTGTTGTTGTTTTGGTTTTTTTTTTTTTTAAGTTTGTGGTTTGCTTATGGTTTGTTGGTTTTGTGTTTTTTTGTTTTTTTTTTCCCTAAAAAGTTTTGTCTCAGAGTGTAAGTAGTTCAAGTGACACTTCAACAATTTTGAGCTTGTTCTACACTCGGAACAAGTTGAATTTGCAGTTGAACTTCTATTTTAGGATTCACAGGCTACGCTCACAAGTGACACAATACATGATTATCAAATGTAAGCTTGGTCATTGGATGCTCTTTCGTGCTTGCTTCTTTGTATATGTGCAGTGTGATTTGCAGATGAACAGACCTCCACAGCACTTGTTACAGACCTAGTTATGCTAAACAGAATTCCAGGGACAAGAGCAAATGTTTGAGAAGGCTTTTCAGAATAAGATTGATTATTTTTATTGTTGTCTTTTAGTATATTTTTGATATTTTAAATTTGATTTTATCCTAACAGGTCATTAGGCCCAATCAGCCTATGGAGAAATAATTAGGAGAGGATCCCAGTACAGGCTAAGGAATGATCTTCTTCTAGGAGAGTAGATTCATTTTGATCCTGCTTCTGTCTCAGCCATCTTTATTCCATCACATTACTGGTATTCCTATGGATTTCTCGATTATCCTTCTTTATAACTTAATGATTTATTTATTTTTCATAGTTACTAAAAGCTAAGGGTTTTTTAAGTAGGTATTTATCTTACACCTTTTTGATGATTTTATCTTTTTGATGAGTCTCCAGATTTCTGGTGTTAAATATATGGAATTTAGTTTGGAAAAAATGACCTTTTTTCCCACATTGGTTTTAGGGACAAAGAAATTCATTTATTTGCCTCTTCTACATGCTTTCCTTGTGTTATATGTCAAGATATAAGAGCCAGACATTTCTTGTGCCCATTCCATAAAATGATGCTAGTGTTTTTTACAATGTGTTGAACTCCTTAGTTTTGAGGAGGTTTTCTCAATTTTGGTATTAATTCCCAATATTTTGATATTAATATATATAGGTCCAAATTGGTAAGTTTTCAAGCATTAAACTACTGAGCAAGATAGGCTGAAGATTCTGGTAGTAAGGATGTGTGAAAAATCCAAGCATCTTTAGCATATAGTTTGTGGGCGGGCAGCATTTCCATCTGCCTTGAACTAACATGAATTTTAATTTTGTACAATGGACTGTATTGCTGCTGAGTGTAAATGAAGTCAAGGTGTGAAATGCAAAGAGTCAACAGTGCTGAAAGCAATGTATGTTAAAGTACAGCGTCTGTGAATACAAAGCTGCCCTTCTGGGACACTGTGCAAAATGATGTAACTGAGTGAAAAAGCTCTGCAAAAATATATTTCACTTGCTGTAATTGAGTGTCTTTGCTGCAATACCTTCATGAGGCTTGAGTATGATGCTTTCTTGACTGTGCAGTGGGATTGTATTGTATGAAAAAAGCTGTGGACA
This sequence comes from Calonectris borealis, assembly GCF_964195595.1. Classification (NCBI taxonomy): domain Eukaryota; kingdom Metazoa; phylum Chordata; class Aves; order Procellariiformes; family Procellariidae; genus Calonectris; species Calonectris borealis. The sequence continues at coordinate 4,761,614 of NC_134329.1, forward strand.
ATAACAGCTAGAGATACTGAGGTTTTATTTTGCTGCCCTGCACCTGTGCTTCATCACTGCTATAAAGAGCAGACACTAATGCTTGTGGGGTAAGTTTGCAAAGAAATTAGTTTCTGAAAAATTCAGGTTGCCCTTTTAAAATGCTTAACTGTTTGTACACTTGCAAAAAGTTCAGATAATCACCTGTTTCTTTCTCACAGCCTTATCTAAGTATCCATATCCCTGCAGCAGCAACGTGATGTCACAATGGAATATTTTAAACATTTTTGTTTCAGTGAATTAATTTCTGTAACTGCTGAAACTCTCTTAGTTCTTGGACTAAAAATCTTGTATTGGTAAAAGTGTTTGTTTCTGGAAATGTAAATGCCTTGTGCTGAGTCTCAAAGTTTTAGGTACTGTGGAATTTGCTTATCAAGGAATTAGACTGTAGAGGTTGTTGCTACTGAAATAAAATAAATGGTGTTCTTTGATAAATATGATGATGTTAATGAGAGGTGAAAGCATATAAGTAAAATTAAAGCACATTAAAGTAAAATTTTTAATACTTCTGCATTACTACTAGATTAGAAATGTTTGATAGTTTGAAAGTACTAGAAATGTTTGATAGTCATATCAACACACTGCTGTGATAGCAGCAATATACTGCTGATGAGACAAATCAAGTACTAAGCCACCTTTGCTTGCCATTATTATCATTAATATTCCAAACTAATGAGCATTGAACTTAAAACTACGCATTAAGTCAGTCTGTCCAAACTGTGAATTGCTTCATGATTAAATCCTATTTCAGGCTGCACTCACAGTTATAACTTGCATTGAGTTTTTGGAAGAGCATGCATGACTAGGTGAGCTCATTCTTCTCATAGCAAGTGGCATTTATGAGAAAATACAATGGTTTTGTTTTGGCTGTGGATCTCAGTTGCTTATCAGTAACTTTAAAATACAGGTCACGTATCAGCCAGGTCATACTACAGGACTTTAAAGTAGCTTAGTTTCTAAAAAAAGATCCCTCTTGGTTATGTTAAACTAAAACCATCAACAACAGGATTCAAGTGCTTCTTAGATAAATCACTACCAGTATGGAACAGGACAAGAATGCAATGTTATAATGCCAAGAAGTTGTTTGTTTGTTTTTTTTGTTTTTCCCTTTCTCACTGCTAGGATTCCAACAGGAGAATTTTCTTGACCTTGTGTCTGGGTGGGTCTTGAGGATGGCAAGCAAAGGACCCACAACTTCTACATCAACAAAGAACTCCAGTACTGGAGGGACCAGTGGCAGCAGTAGCAGTAATGGTGCTGGGGACAACGCTAATCAGGACAACACTTTCGAATGTAACATCTGTTTAGACACTGCCAAGGATGCAGTTATCAGCTTGTGTGGACATCTTTTCTGGTAAGTACTCAAGCCCCCACAGATAAACCAGAATGCTGTATATCCCTCTGATCACATAAAAGCCCATGATTTTTATAATTCTAGATGTCAAATAAAATGTCTTGTATAAAATGAGTAAGGACCATGGTTTTGGTTTAGGAGCAGTTTGGTTTTGCTCCTCAACTGTTTTTCTTTCCTCATGTTCCAGGTTTCTTGCATCTTAAACTTCCTATACTTCTGCATTATTTTATAACAGCAAACAAACAAGCAGCCCCACATAGACAGTTCAGTGTTCATTGATACTGCTTGGTTATGTGTGTTATTTTAGTTGTGCTTTCTGGTCTAGCACAGATACCTGGTTCAGACCTAAATTCCGTTCTAACCTGTGCATACCTAAACCTGCATCTGAAACTAGGTTCTGGAGGCCAAATTGTAGGTTTTGTAATTCCTACAAGCTTGCTCTTTTTTCCTCTGAAACCATTGGAAAAAAAAAGTAGATAACAAGCTTTTACATGTGGGCTATTTCTCTTTTCCTGTGGTATTGCAGTTGTAATACTAACTTCTCAGTTCTTTGATCTGACTTGGAAATGTATTGCACAAATATTATAAGCATGCAGCATTTCTTATGTGGGTAACTTGGTGTAGAATATACTTTCTTGAATGTTAAGAAGTTATTAAGGATTGACATGGCCAAATATTTGGGGTTTATTTTACACAGTAGGCTAAATTATGCTCTTTAATAAAAAGAGGCCTAAAAGAGCATTTCTTTTCTGTGTAAATGTACGTAACATCTGAAAATCCAGGTTTTTATTCCAGGAGGAGATGGAAAATCACTTGCTGATGGCATGTTAAGATAAAATTAGATTAAATTATTGCACAAAAGGATTTTAAAGAATGGAACCTTGAAAAATAGCATGTATCTTGTCTGAATAGTGTTGTCAAGACTACTTTGAAAGCAGATGCCTGCTTAGCAGTTTTATCTCGTAGCTTGCTTGTTTGTCTTTGACCTTTTTTAAGTTGCTAGATTAATTTAATCTTAAGAGTAGTTCTGTATAATGGGAATTTGTCTGCCCTGAGCAACTGGGTCTGATCTCAATAGCTGACCTTGCTCTGAGCATCAGGTTGGACTAGAGGCCACCTGAGGTACTGTCCAGCTTTACATGATTCTGTGAATGTGGCTGGTGTTTTAGCTAAATGTCCCTTGTGTGACTTCTTTTAAGATCCTGAAGTCTCGTTACTGATGTCTTCCTCATTTGTGTCTTAGCTCAGGGATATCTTTTCATGGTATCAGAAGAGAAAATCTGTACAGTAAACACTAAGATTAATTAAGCCTCTGTATGGGCCTCTGGTGTGGATGAGGACCCAGGAATCAAAGGTGATGTGCAGAGAATCATGTTATCAACTTAGATTGCATAACCTGAAAAGACCAGTGGATATCGGTCTTGGGCTGTGCTTTCAAAAATTATTTTAATGGGAGGTTATGGAACTGGCCCAGCTGGATTCCAGGATTCTGTTGTCTCCAAGCTGTGCTGTCCGTGGTACACTTTATACATTTGTCAGATTGAGTTGTCAGTAACTAATTCTATTTTCCCCTCTTTTTCTGCTCTGTGAACAAATTGTCCTGGGAATGCTCACAGTTGGCCTTGTTTACACCAGGTAAGACAGGTTTCCTTTTACTTTGTCTTTCATCAGCTCCTGTTACTCAATAAAGCCCTTGGTTCTCTGGAGTATCCCCCTCTTTTCAAATGCGCTTTTTTCTCTCCAGGGCAACCGCAATGTGCTAATGCAACTTCATGCGCAACACCTTGCAATCTGCTCTTTCAGCAAAAAGAAAACTTGGATTCTGTTCCACTTGCCTCCCACTTTTGAGTTTCTTAAATACTATGTATTCCCAGGTTTGTTAGGAGAATTACTGTAGGCAGGTCACAGGGGTTTAGTTTGCAGGCTTCAGTGCTGAGTGTACTTCTCTTTGCATATGTAGTGTTTTACATTGTGGTACAATTACAGAAAAGATAGATGAAAGGAGGGTATCTACACTAGCCCTTGGCCTATGCAGGACTGTTGGTACTGTTTATTTCTTCGTATTTTACTCCAGTGCATTTCTGAAGCAAGTGGATCGTACCAGAATGATAGCCAAAATGCCAACACTTTGGAGACTACTCGGTGCTTATTAAAATGTTTTGCTCCTGTTTGGCTTTCTGAGAAATTGCTAAAGTCTCTCTGCCTGGCTGCAAATGAGGTTTGCATGTTGTTGTTTTCATGGTCTTTTACTAGTTTTCTTGTAATTTCCTTTCTTTTAGTGGCTAGAGACCAGGCCAAACAGACAAGTGTGTCCTGTATGCAAAGCAGGAATCAGTCGAGATAAAGTTATTCCTCTGTATGGAAGAGGTAGCACTGGGCAACAGGATCCCAGGTAAGAAACCTAAATGCAGCTAGTTTTCTGTGAAAACTGAAGATGAAACTTCAGTTTAAGGTCGTATGATTAAACTATCAAAGTGCTGGATTCACAATTTTAAATACTTTGTGAAAAGACAGAACTCGCATTTCTGCCAAATAGTTCTGGCTTTTTCAGGGCCTAGGTTTGCACACCTCATTTCTTGTTCAACTGGCAATTTATTTGAATTTGAATTGGGTGTTAATTATCAGTTACAAGTGGCAGGTTGCAATGAATGTTATCAGTCTGGAGAAGCTTATATAAAATGTTCATGTCCTTAGTTTCTAGCCTTTGCAATGGGACTTTGTTATTCAAAAGTGCAGTATCTTAATTCAGTGATGTGATGCTGAAGGTTCATATAGCTGGGTGGTTTACTCACTCACAGACTACCTCCAGCTCTGCTGCAGCATGGCCCTGTGAGAGTGTGCTCTGTGTTTGTTCTGCCTTATGAGCCAGGCTATTGCAGATACTATTGTCATGTATCCTTGCACTTGAGCTAATTTCACAACTTCCTGCAGAGAGAAAACACCACCACGACCCCAAGGACAGAGACCTGAACCAGAGAACAGAGGGGTAAGTGAAAAAACAAGCTTGAGCAGATAAGTTGTTTTTATTGATGGTGGTATTTATTCATCCTGGAGGACATAATGCGTGCATGAGATCCTGTGTGAGGATCCTACAGCTTACATTTCTTTCTCATCCCCAGTAGGTGGTTCATGAATAATTGATAGCTGCTGTGTGGCAGAAAACTCCATTCCTATAGTACTCTTTAGCATCCCAAAGAATGGGCTAACTTGAATCATGCTTCATGAAAACAGTCCTGTGTGGCATCACTGGAAATGCTCTTCTTCATACTTGATTGTTCTCCATACATAAATGCAAGGAACACTTTGCTTTGAAAATTCTTCGTGGAAGTATATTTCCATCAAACTATACCTATCATGGAAATACATAATCCATGTGTGAACTTACTTTTTTGGCACTGACACCTGCTTCTAGCATCTCTGTGGGATATTACTGTACAGACAATGTAGATAACTGTTAGATAACACGTTAATTTGAAGAGGGATCTGAGGTTTTGTTGAGGAGATTACATTGAGTGAATGTAAACAGCAGCTGGCATAGCTTGAACAGACGTGGGAGGAGCCAGTAGGACAGACCACAGTGTTCTTTAGCATGATGGCAGTGAGCATGACCTGATGAAACAATTGCATATTTCCATGTAACTCAGTGTAGGGTCCTTGGAGAGCATTTGTATACCTCATGCTTCAAGCAAACAACTCTGCTGAGTGTGATTAAGGAACATTTCTGTATTGAATGTATTGGGATCCCAGTTGTTCTCTCTCACTGGGGAGTTGCCGCCTTATTAAATCAGCTGCTATACCTTGTTTGAACCTTTTAGCTGGTGCTGCCATAAGTCAGAGGAATCTGGTATGAAGACATAGCAGTAGTGATGCTGCCCTGTTTCCTACAGGTGCAGGACCTGCCATGCAGGGTGCTTTGCTGTCCCTGATAGTTCATGGCAAAACACTTGAGAAGAGCATAATCAAAAGACTAACTCCTCAAATCAAGGATCAACCCAGAAATGTCTGGCTTGTATTATATGAGTGAAATCATCTTTGTCTTCCCATTGTTTGGAGGTGATAGACCAGAGGGTTTTTCAGAATTGGTATCACTGCTTTAATTCTGAGACCAGAGGACGGTTTGCTGGATTACAAAACATGGCGACTGTGAGCTCTCCACAGTTTTTAAACATGATGCAACTACTTAAATTCATATACAGTTGATTCTCAAATACCACACTACTTTTATACACTAAGCTTCATCTTGATTCAGGCAGCTTTTGACTTGATGTGGAATTTTAGTCTGGATCCCGTAGGGGGTTAATGTTGTTGCACTGTAATTCTTCCTTTTTTCCTCCTTTCCTTATGTCTTGCATTCCTGCCCCAGATGACTTTATCTACCACCTTAATTTGAGTCTCCCTGGTAATTTTTTTTTTTGGGTGTTCTTCTCTATACTGCTTTATGTATCCCACTGGCAATTTATCACTTTGCTGAATCTTTAAATGATGCACATGTATCATAAAAATCAATCAGATTATTTTTTTACAATGCCTTTCTTATAGTTATGTGGCTAACAGCTATTAATACAGAATTATTAATACGTTTAAGACATTCTAAATAAATTGGTAATGTTGACTTTTGATATATTGTCAGATATATACTGTTTTAAGTTGAGAAACGTTACAGAAACGCTTTCGTTAATTTGTGGCCTTCAAGCAAGAACTGCGGTTCCTAGTTTTCATTTTCGCAGACTTTTGGGTTGCTCTGGCAAGTTTGCTACTGTGTGAAGCATTTTAAAATGAGGAGAACTAAGGAGGTATTTAACAATAGCATGGCAGACTGAAAGTTGCCAGACAACATGATACTCCTTCAGCCATAGGAAAGCCAACGAGAGGGAATGTCTACACCTTTACAAAACATTCTGAAATAGGCTTTAAATGTTGGTACCTTTTTTCTCTTCTGTTGCTTTGTTCTCTGCAGGGATTCCAGGGCTTTGGGTTTGGCGATGGTGGCTTCCAAATGTCGTTCGGAATTGGGGCATTTCCCTTCGGTATATTTGCAACAGCATTCAACATAAACGATGGACGACCTCCTCCAGGTACCATGCATCCTATCTGTCACAAACAGATGTTTTGCAAACTCCCTTATAACTTTTAAACAAATAGCTTGGTAAATGACAAAACTTTCTACTTTCCAAATGGTGAAGTAAATCAGTGTTGTATATAGAAATGCAAAATGAGGGAAAACACCCAGTAGAGAACATAGGTTATGTCTTACAGGTTTAATACAGTGCTTATATCAGAAGCAAGTCTGTCACTTTCATATGATTTGCTGAAGGCTCTGTTGAGAGGACAGTGGAACTGGAGAGGGACAGTGGCACTGGAGACTTCTCCCCTTTAATTCCAATGTCTCCTCTGGTACTCCAGTGGACTCCCTCCGAAAAACGAGACAAATTGGACTGGAGTTTCTAATAATAATAAAAAGGAGTGAATAGGGGTGTATGAAGGAGACCCATATTTTGAAAACAGCAGGAAAGGACCATTTCCTGAAAGATGAGAAGGAAGAATTTAAACTGGTGCTCAAAATAATGACAGCAAAGATTGTTCCTTTTTCAGAAATTTCTCTCTGAGACAGTCATGTGTATTCCACAAGAAGTAACTTTCTGGTGAAGTAATTTCACTGTTTTTAATTAAGAAAAAACAGTTGGATTACTCCAAGTAGTGGCCTTGCTCTCTAAAAATTAAGTAATCCCCAGAAAACCCCCTCCCCATCTGCATTGTAGACAAACTGAGTCTACATGTTTTGAACAAGAAAACCTACTGCCCAGGATTTTCTGGACTTCCTCTGTGAAAGGTTGTGCCTGGCAAATCTTCTTCACCATGTCATATGGCATAGGAATTATGAGAAAGAGAAACACATTTTTTCATTCACACCTGTGTTGCCAAGGACCTGTGCTGTCCTAGGGTCAAATTAACTTGCCTATTAACTATACTTCAGTGTCCACTGAAAATTTGTGTGGAGGTGTGACTGAGCTATGGAGTATGTAAATATATGCTGTTGTAACAACCATAATTTAACCAACTTCTTTATCTGCTTTTCATCTGTGGATTCAATACAGCAGTTCCAGAAAGGCACGGCTTGAGCTTTAGAGCTCGTGTGCTTTTCATTAGTTCTCTTGGTCAAGCCTACACATGCAGCTTTGACCGGTTTACCATTTCCTTACTCAGATGTTTCACCTTGATGGGCAGGAGTGTTCAGGTAGAGGTGGTAATGTTCCTTAGGATGGAAACAGTGAACTTAGCTCAGCACTCAACAGTGAACTAAGCAGTGAACTTAGCTCAGCAGTCTCCCCAGAAGTACTCTGAGCAGACCTGCCTGTACTCTAGCACTTGGAGCTGCCTGCTGCTATTAGTCATGAGCAGGTTTACCACAAGTCCTGCTTCAGGGAGCCGATGCTTGTCTTCCTTCTGATCTTCCAGTATGGCTGGCAAGTGTGAGGGTAGCAACAGTTTCTCACCAAGTAGATCCCTTGCATATCTTTCAATTTATGAATGTACTATGTTCAGAATATACCCAATTCTGGAGAAGAGGAAGGAGCTGAATTGTTTTTTTTACTTCCTGTTTTCCAGCTGTTCCAGGGACTCCTCAATATGTGGATGAGCAGTTCCTATCCCGCCTCTTCCTGTTTGTGGCTCTGGTGATAATGTTCTGGCTGTTGATTGCATAAATCTTTTCCATTATTCTGTATATTCATGGCCAACAAGGCCACTGAAACAGTTACAAACTGCATCCCCATCCCATTTTAAACCTCTTGGTGTCTGGTTCCGTAGCTAACTATGGGCTTCAGGAATTGGTGGTACCACAGCACAATGAGGAATCTCGCATTTTGCGCCAGAGTTGGAAATTAAACATTGGTTAAAAAGCGTATTTCAGCTCAGCTGTCTTGTACAACAGGTTCCTGCCACAAACCATGAGCCAAGTTTTGCGCTCTGCTCCTAAAAGGAGTGCTGCTTTGAAATCCTGTGCCAATCAGTGACACGAGGTTTATGTGAAAGACAGTTGCCCCAAGGTAGACTGGGCAGGCAAGGAAACTTCTGCAGTATCTCATGCTTGGCAACCACGATGGATCTGCCAGAGCTGCGGATGTTATTTGATGTCTTCACATCAACATCCAACCTTCTTCAGGAAATCATCTGCAGCACTGCTGAGACTCTTTGGGCACAGCACGTGATGCAAATTGAACCAGGTTTGGAGACTGGTTTCTTTTCTTGGTGTTATTTCCCGGCATGATGGAAAACCCCTCCTGAAGCAGTTCTAATGGCTGTTAGAAGAAGGGATACAAATTTATGCTGCAATTTTTAAAGCCTGAATTTGCTGGAGCCAGACACTGGAAGATTCTCTTGTGGAGCCGGGTGGGGTTGCCGAACAGTAGGACGCACCTGTCTGCCTCACCCAGCCCAGTTCCTCACTGACAAAACAGTGTTGTCTTCCTTGGTTCTGCGCAGCAGCCTGTGGCTGCACTCATGGATAATCCCCTCACAACCTTGTCACTGTAGCTGCATTTATTCTTCCCAAGGCTTTGAGACTTTCTACGCAAGGTCATGTACTCCAAATAAAATCCTATTACAGATCTGAGACCAGCTTGTTTGGGGAGAGGAACAAAAGGCATTTTTATGTGAGTTTTGAGGTTAAACTTGTCATACTGTAAAATTATACAGGAGGAAAAGTGAGATCCTGCCTTTGCTAGCACATGCCACAGTAGGGAACATTTGGAAGAGCTCTCCACAGGTGCATACAGCTACTCCATGCCACAGCAGAATGGCTCTTGTGCAAGAGTCTCTGCAGTATCTACCAAAGATATTAATTTGAAGCGCTGGAGAAGACCACAACCATTTATGTGCTGAGAGGAAAATATTTCAGAAGGTGAGCACTCTGTAGCCGTTTCAGAATCCTGTTGGGTATACAGCTTTGAAGAGTACTCCTGGTTATTTGTGTAGATTCCTTCAGAACAGCAGATATGAGAGATTCCCTAGCAAAATGAACAGTTTTCATGTTTCTCTGACTAGGCAGTTCCATTTTTTTCTCCTTTATTGTTTTTAGATTATTTTGATTCAGATTGCTGATAGTCATAATGATTTCCTGCAATATTGTGACTTCCCTGGCAATAGACAGACAACTGACAAAACAAATGAACTCATACAAACTTTGTTTCAATAGCTAGGGTTTTTCTAGTGTATGGATGAGGTTCCTGGGCAGGACACCTTAATTAATTGTTGTAGAAGCTTATTTTTGTAATTATGAATGGTTCACTTTTAGTATCAAGACGGAGGATGACTGAAGTTTAACTTCCCTACCTCCAAAATTCCATCTGGCAAGTAGAATGTTGCAAAGCTTCTGCAGTGTTTTGCCACATCTAGTCAAATTTATACCCGACTCGATGATAATCTGGCAGAATGTATTGCTCAACCATAAATAGTTGAAGTGGTGCTTCAACTTTTATTGTGTGGCACTTCTGAGAAGTTTAACTTGTTCTGCATATGGTTCTTCTCAAGTGTGTAACTTGATAGCTAGGACCTAGGCTATTCATTGCATTCTTGCAAGCAACTGGCTGTAGGACAATGTCGGAGCTTGACTTCCTTTCGTGAGCAAGCAGCACCACCTGCTGATGAAAAGGGAAAGTTCATGTGATAGTAAAAGGAATGGTTTTTCTTCTTTTTGTATTGAGAAACTCCACGCTAAGAGCAGAGGTTATCCAGGGAGGAGTAGGGTATCCCTTTAAAGCCTTCTTCCGATAAAGAGGACAGAAAAGTGACTGTAATAGGTTCAAGAGGTATTGAAACTGATTTAACTAACACTTATCTTTTAAAATACAGAATTTTGATGGCTTGGGGTTTTTTCCCACCTATTGATGAGAGACATAATGGATTTAGATGGAGGTGGCTGCAGAAACATGACTGAGAGTCCTTATTTTGTGGCAATCCAAGAATGAAATAGTTTAAAAGTGTTAATGCTTTTGTTCCTACCTTTTTCTTGGTGTGCTTTTTCTATCGTACCACTTCCCCCCCTTGTACTCAGACTGCACACAGCCCATAATGGCTTGTTTAGTGCACTACCATTACTGTTCACTAATTTTCACTGTTGTGAAAGTGATTTAGAATTAAAAAATGGTTTTACATTGACCGGAGTGCGCCGCCATTGCTTTGCGCTTCGCGGACGGACTGAGGTGAGGTGCTTGCCTGAGCCCTACTTTGAGGACGAGGAGTCCGTGCCTCAGGAAGCGGGAGGGACGGGGGCTCGCTTCTCCCTCACCGGGGTGTCGGGGGCGTTCCGCGAGCGGCAGCGGTGCCGGGGGGCCCGCGAGCAGCGGCCGGGGAGGGGGGGCCAGGCCGGGCCGGCGCAGACGGAGGCCCCGCAGGGAGGCCCAGCGACGGGAGCTGCCGCCCCCGCCACGGCACGTGGTGGGATGCAGCGGGGGCGTGGCCGCGCTATCATTGGTCCTCGCCGCGGAAGGGGCGGGACGATCACCGCGGCGTAGCGCGGGGATTGGCCTGAGGCCGTGAGGCGGGCGGAGTGCCGATTGGCCTCCGGTGAAGAAAGGGGCGGGGCGATAAGCTGCCCTCGAGGCGGGGCGTGGCACTGAGATAGCCGCGGGGGGAAGAGGGGTGGGGGGCGCGCGCTGCCGGGCCAGGTGCGGAGTGGCCTCCCGCGCGTTCCGTAGTGGCTGACGTCAGGCGCGGGCGAGCCCCGGGGCGGCGAGGCCGGCGGGATGGAGGCGCTGCCAGGTGAGCCGCCGGGCCGGGCCGGGCCGGGCGCCGCCCTCCGTGACAGCGGGGCGGGTGCGCGTACGCGAGGCCGCGGCTCCCCTCCGGCCGGGGGCTGTTCATGCGGGCGCCGGTCCATCGGCGGTGTGGCGGGGCGGCAGGTGCGGGGCTCGGGGCGGCCTCGCCCGGCGGCCGCCGGCTCCTGAGCACGCGCCTTGGCTAAGTGCTACCCGCGTCCCGGGGAACGGCCCGGCAGCCGGCCAGCGGCTCCGGCGGGCGGGCGGCCCCCGCCGGTTTGCGGGCGCGGCTCGGGGGGTCCTGCCCGGGCTCCGGGGCGGCGAGCTCCGCGGAAGGTGCGGAGCGGGGGTGGCTCCCGAGGGCTGCGCCGGCTGTCGGGCGCGGGATCCTTCCCCACGGCTGCCTGCTGGGGCCGGCTGTTGTCCCGCCTGCCCCGCCGGGGCTCGGCCGCCCTCCCGGCCGCGGGGATGGGCCGGTGCCCGCCGGGGCTGCCGCTGCTGGAGGAACTGCTGCTTTTCCGCGCTGGCCGCCTCCGTCACGTTCCTCCTGCCCTAGGGACTGGGCAGACCTGTTGCACTGATTGTCTTCGTCTGCTTTTCCTTCGCGCTGTTTCCTGCTCTGCTTTTTTCACTTCCGTCACTTCTCCTGGATACTTAAGCCATTTCGGGTGAATACAGCACTCTTCGTTTCCGTTCGTGAGCCAGTCAGCCTTTCTGGGTACAGTTAAACAGAGGTAGCACCGCAGCTGAAAGTAAGGTGACTACTAGCGGGAGCTGCGGAGCCGATTGGTAAAGCTCTGTATGATCGTTGTGGGGGGATACCTGCTGCTTTTAGTCAGCTGCGGTGTAGTCATTAGTCTTTAAATCCCTTTAAATAGGATCCACTGCTGTATTCGTATTTGCATCTTGTGCTCGTGGCACTAAATGAGAGGAGATGGGGCTGCAGGGTGTCTGGTTTGCAGGCTTTTTTGGCCTGTAGAGCGGCAGCAATTCCAGAAGTTCAGCTGACTTGTAGGGCTTGTGCGGCTTGGAGAGGAGAGCCTCGGCTGCCTGTGCGTTGAGGCTCGGGCACACGTGGCTTTGCCTTTGATTTCCAAGCCTGTTTGGTGTGCTGAAAAGCAATTTGATTTGTGGAAGAACATGGGTAGTGCCAACTTTTTCCAAGTTTCTCCTAACCCCTCCTCTGTTGTGCAGGTCTGAGGTCAGGTGCAGTGCTCCGTGTTCCGGACAGCAGGAGGGCGCAGACGTGCTCCCAGGTGTGGAGCTGATGCTTAGTCGGGAACCGAAGTAGCAACTTACGCCAAATGTCACATTTGAATGAATCCTATCTAGCACTATAATCTGCGTGGAGACTGCCCATCTGCTGGTGAGGGTGGTGCTTGTGGTTGCGCAACACGTTTTTTCTCCGAAATAGCTATTTGTGTAAAACATACAAGGAGATCTTCACCTTGGTTATTTTTAAACATTGTTATTGACCTACGCAGTGGGGTAAAAGTGCATAGAAGGCTCGTGGCTTCTGTTTTGTGTAACTTCAAGGAACTTGACCTTAGTGTCAACTTGCCTGAGCAACTACCGCGTTTTAATGTT